>NC_057812.1:370735469-371043975 GCF_018294505.1 Triticum aestivum | reverse complement strand
GTGCTTATGCCTTCTGTACTCTGTGTTTGTTTTCATTTCATCATGATGTCCATGCTTATGTTATGTCATGTCTGTGTCTGAGTACTTATTCCACTGCAAGTAGTTCTTCACTTCGGAATTTCCTCACCCTGAAATTCCTCGGTGAAGAATTCATAAAAATCGCCTATTCACCCCCCTTTAGTCGACTTAACGCAGTTTCAACCGGGGATATCAGATGGTTGCCAAGAAAACACATCAATATTCGCCCGCAGGAAGGCAATGAGCGCGCTTTCCTATTTGTCATCGAGGGTGGCGCTGCTGGTGAAAGTACCATCAATGCCAGCCAGCCCTGCCAGGACCTTCTTCACTTGGGGCGCAGTAACCTTGGATCTCTTGGTGTTGGAACACTCTGGCACGTCGTCAACGGGTGTCATGCACTCAGAGGGGGCATGCTTCACGGAATCCTTGCTGGAGGTCCTACAATCCCTCTTCTTTCCTTTGTTTTCCTTGGCGGGAACTGTCGTTGCTGCCATTTCCGCTACAACTGCATCCCGATACATCTTGTCCACACAGATAATTGCATCTTCCCATCAGATGGGATTGTAAGGACCCCCAGTGGCCCAGGCATTTTCAAGGTGTTGTAAGCATAGTGGGATGCTGCCATGAACTTCGCCAGGGCTGGTCGTCCAAGAATCCCATTGTACGGCAGGGGGAGATCAAACACATCAAACATAATCTTCTCAGTCCGATAGTTCAGTTCTCCCCCAAATGTCACCGGAAACGTAATCTTCCCCTTAGGATGACTCCTGCCGGGAATACCTCCTTGAAATGCGCTGGTGGCCTCTAGCTCTTCTCCTATCTGAAGCTTGCTGATAACTGCTGGGGAAATCAGATTCAACCCGGCCCCGTCGTCCACTAGCATCTTTGTATCCTTGAGGTTGCGAATTGTTGGGGAAACCAACAACGGCAAACACCCTACCCCAGTGGTACGATCAGGGTGATCTTCTTCGTCAAATATGATGGGTGTGTGTGACCATTTGAGTTGTTTCCGGGCCTCTGGCGCTGGTTCCACAACATTGACCTCTCGTGCCCATTGCTTGAGTTGGCGATGAGAGGTGTGCAAAGATGCACCCCCATCAATGCATAGGGCTTTAGTGGCGTTCTGAAATTCCTGCCCACTAGTTTCCTCTTCATCCCCTCCATCACTGGCATCATCACAAGTTTCCTTCTCTTGGCCCCTGGCGGGCTTTCCTTGGTTCCGAAAGGGTCTACTGGGGCAATTTTCTTATCATACTTTGCCCTCTGTTTCCTGACGAGCTGCTCAACCTGATAACACTCCTGAAGGTCATGGCCTTTGGTCCGGTGGATCTTGCAGTATGGCCCATCGCCGTTCCCAACTTTTTCGGTGGTAGCGGCTTCCCGACAAGCAGTGCATGCAGCAGCTTCCTTGCCGGGGGCCTCAACCTTGGCCCTTTTGCCGGTACTAGGCATGCTCGATTCTTCCACAATCATTACTATCTTATCCCTTGGCTTCTTATTGTGCTTCTTGCCCTTCTTCTGACTAGCTGATTCATCCTCATCTTCTGAATCAACATTAATGCAATCTTCTTCTCTGGGCAACTTCCTTCCTTCTTCCATCCAGGCACATTTATCCACCAGCTTATATAGTTCTTTCACAGTCTTGGGCAACCGCATGTTCATTTTGGAACGAATGCAGCGGTAGCGCACATTGGACTGGAAAGCTGCTATAACGGCTGTAGGATGGATATTTGGAATATTTCTATGAGCTTTACAGAATCTTTGCAAATACTTACGGAGGGTTTCTCCTTCCTTCTGTTGGAGAAGCTGCAGGTTGCTGGGCCTGCCGGGCTCTTGGTGGCCACCGGTGAAGGCACCGATGAACTCGCGGCACAAGTGTGCCCATGACGAAATGGAGTTATCCGGCAGGTGCATCAGCCAACACCTTCTCATCTCTTCCCCCGGCAGCCTGAACAGCAACGGTGTAGATGCTCAGGAACTCTGCCGGGTTCAGCCTCCCGTCGTACTTCCGCGGTATCTCCGGCTTGAACGTGCGAACAGACGGCCAACGGACTTGCCACAGCTCTCATGTAAAGGCAGGGGATCCGACCTCGAAAGGCAGGCACCCGCCAACACCGAGCGCAGGCTCATCGACGTTCAGTCCATTGCACCTGTCGGCCTGGCAGGGGTTGTTGTGGCACCATTCGGCGATGACACACGTGTCTCCCCGCCGCCTGTCTTTTGGGGCTCGACGTTGGCTTGGATGTGCTCGAGGGTCAGAAGAGGCCATCGAGACATTGTCAGGGTCCTGATTCTGTTGCGCCCTCACCGGCTGCATGGTGGGGACTGAACCGTGGGGATGGCCCCCTCCGTACGGCCAGCGGTGCGGGCGGTGGCTGTCGCTTGGGGAGGTTGCAGTGGGCAAGCTCGTCGTGAGCCCCCAGCTTCGGTGAAACCGAGCAGGCTTTGGATGGTGGCACACCATTCATCCATCTGCTCGGCTGCTATCGGGAACCTCAGTAATAGCCTCTATGGCTGTGCTTGGCGTGGATGTCGATGATGTCGACCACACCGTTGCCTGGGTCCTGATGGTGCCAGCGGCGGCGGCGCGCCGACGCTGCTGTGGGATGACCACCAGGGCAGCGGGGTCGCGCAGCGGTGGTGCTCGAACATTAGTGACTCAATTGAGCGCAGCGGTCTGGTTGGCTCGTCCGGGAGGAGGCGCATGCGCCGCAGTCGCTCCCGTGATGGGGCGATCGGAGGGCAATGGTCGCCCCGAATCGAGTTGAGGGGACGCAGTGACCCCCTCGCCCGCACCTTGTAGAGCGTGACCGTCGAGACATGGTTGATGTTGTTCTCCTCCGGTAGCTCCGGCCCCCGTGTCGGCCTATAGGGGAGGTGGTAATGGCACCACCTGCTCCAACCACGTCCCCAGCAGCGTCCACGTCCTTGCGCGCCCCCGTGTCCCCCGCGGTGTTAGAGGCCGCGGGCAATGGAGCCTTTGAGGTGGATGGATGGGCTGAGGCACCAAATTTCTTCTTGCGCGCCATGGTCGATGGCGCTGTCGAGGATGAAGACGACACGCTGCGTACACTTTCAGCTTCGCGCAAGCATTGCCCCTACCTAGCGCACCAAAGATGTGACGGGATATCCATGACCACCTATGGGACCGGGTGGCCCCTTGCTGGTTCGGTAGGGGGATGTTGTGTTGCACAAAGAGCAGACCAGCATACGGTAGCACGATAGAGAGCACACAAGCAATTTACCTAGGTTTGGGCCACTGCGAGGCGTAAGACCCTACTCCTGCTTTGGTGGATTGATGGTGGAATAAACGTGGTGATGCGTAGTACACTTGCCCGACAGGGTTCGCCTCTAGGCCGCAACGACTACGCGCGTATGGTGGCTTGGGTTCATCAACTTTCCAACCCTTCCTATGAGTGCCATGGGCCTCCTTTCATAGATTAAGGGGTCACCACAATGGAAAAGTAGTCATTATCCACTGATATGATAGCAAACAGTGCTATCATACCTAACTCTATGGGCTGACAGGGTGCATTAAATGTGCCGCTTAGTGTCACTTCCCTGGTCGCCCGACAAGACTTGCCGGGCTATCTTGCCAGCTCTACACCTGTTCCCTTGACACATCGCAGAACGAGTGTCATCTGTAGGCTTCTTCTATAGGAAATGGCTGCCATGTGGCGAACGGCTGCCACTTAATCATTTTGCGGGTTGACACCGCACTGATTGACAACATGGGTCGTGCTTGAGTGGTTGGTGGGGTGGTTCTGCCCCCGCGAGCCCCGGCAGACCTTGTCGGGGTGCCTCGGTTGCTTGCTCCTTGCAGTGGCCTTGCCCCTTGCAGGGCTCGCCTGCTCGGCAAGGGAGGCCCTTCTCTTGCCCATATCTTGATCTTCTGGCTCAATCTTGGTCTCTTTGGACCGCGTGTTGGTTCTTCAAATCTCTTGGCCCTTCAACCATTGACTTGGGTTGGTGCTTCAATCTTGATCTCGTGCTTGTGCATAGTCTGGGCAATAGACCCAGGGTTTGTTGCACCGACACCGACTAACCCAATCAATGTGAGATCGACATGGCTTCGCCAGAGAGGTTGTTCACTTCTTGCATCACTTTTTTATTATACATGTTATATATATTGTCCACTGAGCACATGTATTAACATGAAATACGATTAGTTTCTCCTACTATATGACAAGCAGTGAGGTACTAGGCAACTTAGCTATCCGTGATGGACTCTCTTGAATGCCATCATTATTTATTTCTGCGCGTTTGAGCTATACATTTGTAGATGGGTCAGGGAGTTGAGCTAGTAGGGCAGTGGCCTGGGTCCAAAGTCGTAGAAGTAGCACAAAAACATTTTTTGGGTGTAAGCTTCTCCTTGTTCAAGCCTGCCTACTAGAATTGCCAGTGGTTGAAAGGAAAAGTGAAGGAAAAAATTGAAAGTTTTCTATGGTACTACTACTAATGAATTTGGTTCAAAGGAATGGAGCAAAGGAAAACTGTAGGATTTGTTCCTTTAGTGTCTCTTTCAAAGAAAAACCATAGGAATTTTAATATCCACTTGGCCCTCCTTTTCAAATTACTATTCATGAAGAACAGGACTAAGTGATAGTAGCATAATAGCATTATAACTATACATTTTCTAGTGATTTGACTTAATTTGACCATGCTTCTTTGTATTCCTGTGACCTTCCAATTCCTGTGAACCAAACACCCAGATTGACAGAAATCCTGCGATTTTAAATTCTTTGCACATTGCATTCCTATCCTATTACTGTGTATTTCCTACCGCTGCATTGTCCAATTCAAACGAGCCCTTACAAAATTACTTGTCTTAGAGATAGTTGTCAAATGAAAACCTTGTGTGGTTTGTCCCGCTCCTGCTGCGCCATTGTCCACCCCAGCTTAGCTGCTCTAACGACAGAAGGGTCCACCACAATAGGGATCCGCCCGCCAGACTGTCTTTCGCTGCCTCAGATCTTCTTCCCCGTCGCCGGCAGCCACGACAACTGCATTACCATCATTAACCGAGCAGATGACCTCGAGGACTACATGGGTCCAGAAGAGATGTCGCACTCTTTCGTGTCTGCTTACGTTATGCATCACTTAATATTACATTCTACTTTATCGTCCTATTCACCGATTAGACTCTCAGTCAGCTCCAAACTAATGCTCAAACTTTAGTTTTTAAATGGGTTTGGAGTACATATCGGGGCCACAATCAATAGTATATGTCTACTGCTGGTTAGTCTCAAGTGTCTACTATGAGTTTCATGTTGGGCGGGAAACAAATAGTAATGAAGCTATTATCTGTATTTTTTAATTGAAGCCATTATGCGCTTGCTATCATTGGTTTTGGGTCTATCCATAGGTTGCTACCATCACTCTAGATTTCTGCATGCACTCCTAACATAATCTCACTATGTTCTATTCCTATGCATGTCAGTTATTGTACACAATGGAACTGAACATGTAGAGCAAAAGAGACGAACCTTGCGTGGCAATAAAATTTCATGCAGACGTCGCTCCATGGGGGGCACAAAGGCAGCCCCCCTCCACCCATTTCAGATTGTAATCAAGAGGAAGATAACTTTTCTGAGGGGGAATTCAGAAGGAGAAGACCACTCCTATTTACCCCCTGAGGTCTTTGCTCTAACTTGGCATGCTCATGTTGGTAATATCATGCATATGGTGCCTTGCATTGCTTACTCTATACATCAAATATGTTATCTGCTTAGTATAGACATGCTTTGTGTGAATGCCATTTGTTTAGTTTCTTTATCGTATATGTGAATTATGCAACACCATCTTGTTTAGCCAGGCATCATATATGTGAATTTTGCAATGCCATCCTGCTTAGCCAGTCATCTTATATGTGAATATATCATGCCATCCCCTTTTTCATTACGCATTACATTTGTCAACAATGTTAGTACATTCAACTACTCTTCGTGTGCATCAGTGATAACCCACAAGTATAGGGGATCACAACAGTTTTTGAGGGTAGAGTATTCAACCCAAATTTATTGATTCGACACAAGGGGAGCCAAAGAATATTCTCAAGTATTAGTAGTTGCGTTGTCTTCAATCACACCTGTAAGACTTAATATCTGCAGCAAAGTATTAAGTAGCAAAGTAGTATGGAAGTAACGGTAACGGTGGCAAAAGTAACAGTAGTAGTTTTTGTAGCAATTGTAATAGTGGCAATGGAAAAGTAACTAAGCAAAGATCAATATGTGAAAAGATCGTAGGCAATTGATCAATGATGGATAATTATGTCGGATGCAATTCCTCATGCAACAGTAATAGCATAGGGTAACACAGAACTAGCTCAAGTTCATCAATGTAATGTAGGCATGTATTCCGAATATAGTCATACGTGCTTATGGAAAAGAACTTGCATGACATCTTTTGACCTACCCTCCCGTGGCAGCGGGGTCCTATTGGAAACTAAGGTTTATTAAGGCCTCCTTTTAATAGAGTACCAGACCAAAGCATTAACACTTAGTGAATACATGAACTCCTCAAACTACGGTCATCACCGGGAGTGGACCCGATTATTGTCACTTCGGGGTTACTGGATCATAACACATAGTAGGTGACTATTGACTTTCAAGATAGGATCAAGAACTCACATATATTCATGAAAACATAATAGGTTCAGATCTGAAATCATGGCACTCGGGCCCTAGTGACAAGCATTAAGCATAGCAAAGTCACAGTAACATCAATCTTAGAACATAATGGATACTAGAGATCAAACCCTAACAAAACTAACTCGATTACATGGTAAATGTCATCCAACCCATCACCGTCCAACAAGCCTATGATGGAATTACTCACGCACGGCGGTGAGCATCATGAAATTGGTGATGGAGGAAGGTTGATGATGAAGATGGCGACGGATTCCCCTCTTCGGAGCCCTGAACGGACTCTAGATCAGCCGTCCCGGTGAAGATTAGGGCTTGGCGGCGGCTCCGTATCGTAAAACGTGATGAATCCTTCTCTTTGTTTTTTCTCCCCGAACTTGAATATATAGAGTTGGAGTTGATGTCGGTGGAGTCTCAGGGGGCCCACGAGGAAGGGGGCGCGCCCCAGGGGGGCGCCCTCCACCCTCATGGACATGGTGTGGGCCCCCTTATGCTGATTCTTTCGCCAATATTTTTTATTAATTCCAAAACGTGTCTCCTTGAATTTTCAGGTCATTCTGAGAACTTCTATTTCTACACAAAAATAACACCATGGCAATTCTGCTGAAAACAACGTCATTCCGGGTTAGTTCCATTCAAATCATGCAAGTTAGAGTCCAAAACAAGTGCAAAAGTGTTTGGAAATGTAGATACGTTGGAGACGTATCAACTCCCCCAAGATTAAACCTTTGCTTGTCCTCAAGCAATTTAGTTGACAAACTGAAAGTGATAAAGAAAAACTTTTACAAACTCTGTTTGATCTTGTTGTTGCAAATATGTAAAGCCAACATTCAAGTTTTCAGCAAAGATTATGAACTAACCATATTCACGATAACATTTAGGTCTCATGTTTACTCATATCAATGGCATAATCAACTAGCGAGCAATAATAATAAATCTCGGATGACAACACTTTCTCAAAACAATCATAATATGATATAACAAGATGGTATCTTTCTAGCCCTTCCTAAGACCGCAAAACATAAATGCAGAGCACCCCTGAAGATCAAGGACTGACTAGACATTGTAATTCATGGTAAAAGAGATCCAGTCACACTCAATGTAAATTAATAGCAATGCATGCAAATGACAGCGGTGCTCTCTAATTGGTTCTTTTTAATAAGAGGATTATGACTCAACATCAAAGTAAATAAATAGGCCCTTCACAGAGGGAAGTAGGGATTTGTAGAGGTGCCGGAGCTCAAGTTTTGAAACAGAGATAAATAATATTTTGAGTGAAATACTTTCATTGTCAACATAACAACCAAGAGACCTCGATATCTTCCATGCTACACACATTATAGGCTGTTCCCAAAAAGAATGGTAAAGTTTATACTCCCCCCCACCAACAAACATCAATCCATGGCTTGTCCAAAACAATAGGTGCTTCCAAAACAACAATCCCGGGGGAGTTTTGTTTGCAATTATTTTGATTTGAGCATGCGACTGGGCATCCCGGTTACTAGGCATTTTCTCGTGAATGATGAGCGGAGTACACTCGTCTTGAGAATAACCCACCTAGCATGGAAGATATAGACAACCCTAGTTGATACATGAGATATTCGAGTGTGACGCCCCGAGACCGATGTGCCAGGTGTCTTCCAGTTATTCGCTGTTGTTGCCATGTCATTCACTTGCGGGTTGCATCTTGTCATGTCATCATGTGCATTGCATCATCATGTTTTGAAAACTTGCATCCGTCCGGGTCTCCCCGTTCCTTCCGTTATCTGTTCCGAGTCCAACCACACTTGCACGCGCCCGCGGCATGTCCGAAATATTATTGTGTAAGTGGCCGGAAAATGTTCTCGGAATGGGATGAAAGTTGGCGTGCGGTCTTATTATAGTGTAGGTAGGCCGCCTGCCAAGTTTCATCGCATTCGGAGTCCGTTTGATGCCCCAACGGATAACTATAGCAGCAGTATAGCCGGTCTAACATCGAACGTTTTCGGTCACCGGAAATCGTGCCGGGCTGCACCTCTCCCCTCTTCTCTCAGACCAACCCGCTCTCCCAGTCCACCTAGGCCCATGCCTACCCCTCTTTGCACAGTGTATCAGACCTCCTCGCGCGCGCGTCCGAAAGTTGTCCCGGACTCGACCTGGTCAGTCGTCACCGTTGGGTCCAGATCATCCCCAAACGTCTACAAAACATCTCCGTTTTGTTATTTGGACTCCCTAGCCTATTTTTCCTGACCGTCCGATTATGATTGGAGGGACGAGTTAGCCCCTAACCTATCCTACTCGCTATATATATTAGTCTAACCCGAGACCAAATCCCTAGTTTCTAGGGATCCCCCTAGCTGCCGCCGCCACTCTTCCTGTCTCCTCCCGATCCACCTGCTCCTCTCTTTCCGCGCCTGACCAACCCTCCATCCCGATGCACCCACCACCTTCCTCGGCCCTGCCCGGCGCTCCACCCCCCAGAAAGCAGCAGTGCCCGAGCGCTCCTCTCCTCGCCGGTGCGCCCCTCCTCCATTCCGGCGCCGGGAACGGAACCCCCGCGCCCGGATCTCGCCACCACCGCCTTGCCTCTGCCTGACTGCCGCTGCAGCTCGTGGACACCACCAGCCAAGCTATCCTCGTCGCCTGAGCCCTTCAATCCCAAGCTCCTCGGCCCCGATCACGCCTCCTATGCAAGCCTCGCCGGAGTTCTTCCGACGGCCACCTAGGACGTCGCCGTCTTCAACCAGGCCAGTCGCTCCGCGCCTCTTCTCTTTTCCTTGCTCCCTTTTTCCCCGCGCTCATCCCGCTGCTCTCTTCGTTCTTTCTCTGTGTGTAGAGATTCTGGGCGACGGAGCCGAGCTCCCTGACGCCTTCGCTTCCTCCATCGGGTCTACTTTACTTTGCCGCCCGGAGCAACCCACGTCGCCGTCTTCGCTGCCCGTGGACCTCCCCTGGCCGACGCCATGGATGGCCGCCTCCCCGCTGCTTTGAGGCCAAGTCCCGCTCGATCCTCTGCTCGTTGACCCTCCGCGCTGACCCAATCGCCCTATCTCTGCTTCGATCTGCCGACGAGATCCAGCGCCTCACCTCGATCTGATGTTGGCCCAGTGCCGCGCCCGTCGAACCTCCAGATCCACCGGATGGGCCACACCGCTGCAGGCCCAGCTCGCCTCGCCCGGCCTACCCACTCAAGCGACCGGCCTGCTTCCCCTCCAGCTGGGCCAAGAGCCCATGGTGAGCACCCAGTCCGCTCAGATTCGGCCCGCGTGTGTTATTTTCAGCGTCTGCGAATTTGTTCTTTTTTCCAGAGTTGGCAGTTTTGCAGTATAACCCCTAAGCTCCATGCATATTGTAACTCTCAAACCGTGCATCACATGTAAAATCTTTATATGTGAAAAATGCTTAGGTTTCCGTCTAGTTTCATAATATGTCACTTTCATCCATGTTTGAAATGCTTAAAATGTTGTTTGATTAAATTTGCTCCTATGCCATGTTAAAATGCTTTAATTCATAACTAATTAATCGTAGCTCCGAACTTAATAAAATTTATATGTAAATGGGGTAGAAAAATGCCTAGTTTAACATGGTGCACTTGTTTTCATGTTTAATAACTCTAAAATTATGTTTAGGGCAGAACAGTACCAAACCTAATATATGCATATGAGGAGTTACCGGAATTTGTTGTTCGTTGTTTCTGGCCTCATTTAACCTTGACTAGATAGGTAGTTTTCATTTGCTTCACCCTCTTGCCATGTTTAACAACATTTAATATTGTTGGGTACATAAACAAGATCGAACTAAATAAGTTACGTGGTGTTTCTACAATATGCAACGGAGTTGCATATTGAGCTCCACTTAAGTTGTAGTGTTGTTTGTGCATTTTGCCATGTCATGCATATTTAAACCGAACATGCATCATACTTGTTTGTGCACTGTGCCATGTTCATGTGTTGGTTGTTTACTATGTTGTGTGCTTCTTTCCGGTGTTGCTTCTTCGGGTTGGTTCCGTTAACGTCGCGTTTGTGAGGACCCGTTCGGCTACGTCCGTTTGTCTTCTTCATGGACTCGTTCTTCTTCCTTGCGGGATTTCAGGCAAGATGACCATACCCTCGAAATCACTTCTATCTTTGCTTGCTAGTTGCTCGCTCTTTAGCTATGCCTATGCTGCGATACCTGCCACTTGCTTATCATGCCTCCCATATTGTTAAACCAAGCCTCTAACCCACCTTATCCTAGCAAACTGTTGTGTGGCTATGTTACCGCTTTGCTCAGCCCCTCTTATAGCGTTGTTAGTTGCAGGTGAAGATTGAAGTTTGTTCCTTATTGGAACATGGAGATGTGGTTCCTTGTTGGAACATGTTTACTTGTTGGGATATCACAATACCTCTTATCTAATTTAATGCATCTATATACTTGGTAAAGGATGGAAGGCTCGGCCTTATGCCTGGTGTTTTGTTCCACTCTTGCCGCCCTAGTTTCCGTCATATCGGTGTTATGTTCCTAGATTTTGCGTTCCTTACGCGGTTGGGTTATAATGGGAACCCCTTGACAGTTCGCCTTGAATAAAACTCCTCCAGCAACGCCCAACATTGGTTTTACCATTTGCCACCTAGCCTTTTCTTTCCTTGGGTTTTGCAGACTCAAGGGTCATCATTATTTTAACCCCCCGGGCCAGTGCTCCTCTGAGTGTTGATCCAAACTAGAGCCCCTTGCAGCGCCACCTCGTGGAAACTCGAGGGCTGGTTTTAGTTGTACGGACTGCTCATCTGAGTGTGCCCTAAGAACAAGATATGTGAAGCTCCCATCGGGATTTGTCGGCACATTCGGGTGGTGTTGCTGGACTTGTTTTACCATTGTCGAGGATGTCTTGTAACCAGGATTCCGAGCCTGATCATAATGAGGACATGACTACCTTGGATATGACCAAAAATATTGCATATATGCATATTTGTCAGGTGATTTCTAGTGCAAACTATTCAATAATCTATTTATGTTATCCAGAACAAAAATACTTCACACACTTTTGTGTTTTGTCTAATTGTAGGTGTATGGGACATTTGTACAATCCACATATGAAGATAAGGAAGAAAGAGATGTTTATTTGTTGTCCAAAAAGTTCTCTCACGTCACTTTTGGCCCAAGAGAAGATAGAGTCCAAGTCTCTCACGTTCTGGATTCAGATTCGGACTGCACAGACATACCTGGCTCAAAACGCACACAAGTTTTTCATCCGGACTCCGAATTGGGTGATTCTTTTTTTGTTGGAAACTAGATTTCGTGCACTTTCCAACCCAATTGGAATCACCTTCAAATTCGTCCGGAGCGTTGAGTTGTGGACGAAACAATCTGATGCTGCAGCAGAATCCGAGTCAAACTACAAGTCCAAAGGTGTTACATCACCTCCACTTGGGCCCATTGGCCTTGTACGACCTAGATTTAGTTTTAGGCTGCCTTGGGACGTCCTCCCACCTCCTTGGCAGCCACCCCTTGCTCCTATATAAGTAGATCCATCTAGTAGCTTTTCCTTGGGATTTGTTTAGTTAAAAGTTAGCCATTGCAACTTCGTGTACTTCGTTTGTGTCCAACGACCAGACCAAGACCGCTTACGGATCCCCACCTTTATCAATACTTCATATATATTCGCAATATTCAGATTGCTTTTATCATATTCTTGCTTGTTCTTCGATTGCTTGCAGGAATAGACCTTCGTGGTCAGGTTGATCATGCTCCGGCGTGGTCAATAACCTCAGGAGATTGGTTTAGCGATTGCTAAGGCGCAACGTCGTGCACGTTTGTAGTCGGATCTTGATAGAGGCGGGGTGTCCCGATCTTTCGATGAGATGATACTACCGATTTGGTGGAGACGACTTTGACGATCCGACTACAAACGTGCACGACGTTGCGCCTTAGCAATCGCTAAACCAATCTCCTGAGGTTATTGACCACGCCGGAGCACGATCAACCTGACCACGAAGGTCTATTCCTGCAAGTAATCGAAGAACAAGCAAGAATATGATAAAAGCAATCTGAATATTGCGAATATATATGAAGTATTGATAAAGGTGGGGATCCGTAAGCGGTCTTGGTCTGGTCGTTGGACACAAACGAAGTACACGAAGTTGCAATGGCTAACTTTTAACTAAACAAATCCCAAGGAAAAGCTACTAGATGGATCTACTTATATAGGAGCAAGGGGTGGCTGCCAAGGAGGTGGGAGGACGTCCCAAGGCAGCCTAAAACTAAATCTAGGTCGTACAAGGCCAATGGGCCCAAGTGGAGGTGATGTAACACCTTTGGACTTGTAGTTTGACTCGGATTCTGCTGCAGCATCAGATTGTTTCATCCACAACTCAACGCTCCGGACGAATTTGAAGGTGATTCGAATTGGGTTGGAAAGTGCACGAAATCTAGTTTCCAACAAAAAAAGAATCACCCAATTCGGAGTCCGTATGAGAAACTTGTGTGCGTTTTGAGTCAGGTATGTCTGTGCAGTCCGAATCTGAATCCAGAACGTGAGAGACTTGGACTCTATCTTCTCTTGGGCCAAAAGTGACGTGAGAGAACTTTTTGGACAACAAATAAACATCTCTTTCTTCCTTATCTTCATATGTGGATTGTACAAATGTCCCATACACCTACAATTAGACAAAACACAAAAGTGTGTGAAGTATTTTTGTTCTGGATAACATAAATAGATTATTGAATAGTTTGCACTAGAAATCACCTGACAAATATGCATATATGCAATATTTTTGGTCATATCCAAGGTAGTCATGTCCTCATCATCCTCCCCTTCTTGAAAATAAAGCCGTCCTCGGCGTTGCTTAATCTGAAATGTGGCTAACAAAATAGACAAGGTGTACATGTTGTATATGTATATGTCATCCATTTTTACTTCCCTTGATTTTTGCATATATGACACATGAATAGATGAGTAACTTGCATAGTTCATAAAATCTAAAGCCAAAAAATTAGCACAAGAAGTAGAAGGCATGAAAATATTGCAACTCAGTTTGCACATATAAGTGAAGCTCTTATTCATTTCAAAAGATTGACAATGTTCATCATTAAACCATCCCAATTTTGGTGAATAAACCTTACTTGCATCAAATTTACATGCTACAACATGCTTAAATAAGCAAACATGCAATAAGTCATTCAACACAGAATCATCACCAAGATTAGAGGTCATATCAAAATGATTAAACATTGGTTTTTTTGCATCAATAGTTAATTCAATGGGTGCACTCAAAATTGTTGGTATTTCAGTTGTTTGATCACATGGCAAAGTCAAACTATCAACGTAGTCCTCTAAAATAGGTGGTGTGATTAAAGTAGTGGGTAGCTCATCAGATGGTGCATTCAAATTGACAAGGCATTCATCATTCTCATGTAGAGATGGAAGATCAGTACCTTTGTCATTACCTCTTATGATCAACTCAGATGATGTAGCCACTCTCGGGGGCGATGTGTCACATGGTGAAGGTGATGTAGTCCTGACAACAACGGATGTGGTTGTCATAGTATGCCTAGTAGTTGAAGGAACAATCATATCAACTCTTGGAATGTGCATCGTGCGCTTGTTCTCCTCGTGGCCAACACGTCGTTTTATTTCCTGTTCAGCTTTGCAAGCAAGATGAAACAAATGGTCCATAGGATAACACTCTTCATGAATTAGTATCTCTTGAATATCACGGTTTAATCCTTCCCAAAATCTATCCATAAAATCATCTTCACTTTCTTCTAAAGAGGAATGCAACAAGGTAGTTTGTAAATCATCATAATATTTTGTTACAGTTTCACTACCTTGTTTTAAGTGTTGCAACTTCTTAATCATGTCACGAGTATAATAAGCAGGGACGAAAGTATGTCGCATGGCAAGTTTCAAATCATCCCAAGTAGTAGGTATATAATCAGGGTGTAACCGACAATATTCACTCCACCAAACCAAAGCATAACCAGTGAAAGAACCAACCGCAACCTTAACCTTTTTATGTTCATCGAAATTATGGGAAGCAAATATATTTTTTATGTCGAACTCCCATTCAATATATAAAGCAGGTTTAAAACGGCCATTAAATGGTGGTATAGATACATTAACCTGATCATGTGCATTTGGATGTTTGTGCACCTCTCGTGACGGTTGTGGTATTTGCAAAGGTGGTGGCACGTCTCCCGCGATCGACAAAGCCCATGAATTGACTCTGGATCCTGTCATGATTAGTAGAACAAGAAACAAAACCCAAAAATAATGTTCCTATAACTACTAGGATGTGGTGGTAAAACGCTCACAGTAAAGCAAATATCAATGTCTTACAAGTTCTTACCATGCAGCAGGCGGTGATCGGCAACCAGCGGTGTCAAGTAACTCCGAATATTGAGTAAAGCGATTGCCAGGGGAGCGTACGTATACACGGTGTAGAAATATGTGGAGCTGGGTTGGCTATATATGGTAGCAAAAGATTAGCAATAATCAATTCAAAGATGCAATGTTGAATAAACGCTCAACGACTGTACTGTGCTGGTCCTAGGCTAGACCGGACTAGAGACGCGAGCCTAGAACACTAATGAGGTCACGGTGTAGCACAACTAGCATCAATGAAGGATACTAAGTAGCTCTTGACAGCAAGATATAAGTGAAGATCACAACGGCAGTGAAGATAATGATGAAAAACAACTGCCAAGCAGGATATACAACAACTCTCTCTCCAACTTTCCTCTTGAAAAGTTTGAGACAATTTTCTGATAAATTCTTTCAAAGAATGCTACTAACTCAAGCTTTCCAATGCAAAAAGAATCACTCAATTCCGAGTTGATATGAGGAGTCAAAGAATTCTAAAACTGGCCTGAAAAATTGGAACAAGCTGTGTTCACGAACTTCGGAGGGCAAAAAGACCTATTTAGAAGCCGATTTTGCGGTGTCAAATATTGAACTAGCTTCTGCAACTATTTAGATGCGGCTCGTCGCTATCTTCAATTTGAGTACTCACGGAGCCAAAACGGACTTCGTATGAGGAAGATACACCTGTTTTACTGAACAGTGCGCAAAACAGATTCCAATCCGAATTCAGGTACGAGATTGATTCTAGATAGATCCAATTTTTTTTCTTCTCTCTTTTTTTCTCACGCTTTTTTTTTTCTTTTTCTTCTCCCTCTTTTTCTTTTTTTTCTTTCCTTTTTTCTCTCTTTTTTTTTCTTTATCTTCTTTTTCTCCCTCTTTCCAAGACAAACTAGATAAGATGCAGATTCGATCTGGCGAAGATGTGAGTGACCTCAACTATGATTATGACAATAAACAGTGCATAGCACGTGGTGGAAATTAGTGGATTGGATGGTGGACAGCGGATGGAATAATGATGCAGCGGCTGTGTGACCAATGTGAACAGAACTCGAAACTCTAAAGAAACTAGACACTAAGACCAGCAACTCGACACGACGATGCAATCGATAATTCAACTATGCAAGCAATGAAAAGAAAATTGCAAAGGCTCAGACTGGCTTGGACCAAGGATGAATAGATATAACTCTTTTTTGTGGCTTTTTCTTGGAAAATAGGTAAGAAAATAAATCTAATCTAGGAAAACTGGAAATTCTCACCGAGCAACCTGAAAACTGATACCACTTGATAGAGGCGGGGTGTCCCGATCTTTCGATGAGATGATACTACCGATTTGGTGGAGACGACTTTGATGATCCGACTACAAACGTGCACGACGTTGCGCCTTAGCAATCGCTAAACCAATCTCCTAAGGTTATTGACCACGCCGGAGCACGATCAACCTGACCACGAAGGTCTATTCCTGCAAGCAATCGAAGAACAAGCAAGAATATGATAAAAGCAATCTGAATATTGCGAATATATATGAAGTATTGATAAAGGTGGGGATCCGTAAGCGGTCTTGGTCTGGTCGTTGGACACAAACGAAGTACACGAAGTTGCAATGGCTAACTTTTAACTAAACAAATCCCAAGGAAAAGCTACTAGATGGATCTACTTATATAGGAGCAAGGGGTGTCTGCCAAGGAGGTGGGAGGACGTCCCAAGGCAGCCTAAAACTAAATCTAGGTCGTACAAGGCCAATGGGCCCAAGTGGAGGTGATGTAACACCTTTGGACTTGTAGTTTGACTCGGATTCTGCTGCAGCATCAGATTGTTTTGTCCACAACTCAACGCTCCGGACGAATTTGAAGGTGATTCCAACTGGGTTGGAAAGTGCACGAAATCTAGTTTCCAACAAAAAAAGAATCACCCAATTCGGAGTCCGTATGAAAAACTTGTGTGCGTTTTGAGTCAGGTATGTCTGTGCAGTCCGAATCTGAATCCAGAACGTGAGAGACTTGGACTCTATCTTCTCTTGGGCCAAAAGTGTCGTGAGAGAACTTTTTGGACAACAAATAAACATCTCTTTCTTCGTTATCTTCATATGTGGATTGTACAAATGTCCCATACACCTACAATTAGACAAAACACAAAAGTGTGTGAAGTATTTTTGTTCTGGATAACATAAATAGATTATTGAATAGTTTGCACTAGAAATCATCTGACAAATATGCATATATGCAATATTTTTGGTCATATCCAAGGTAGTCATGTCCTCATCAGATCGGGTCTTCCCGCTAGAAGGAATATCCGTCGTTGACCGTGAGAGCTTGTGATGGGCTAAGTTGGGACACCCCTGCAGGGATTTGAACTTTCGAAAGCCGTGCCCGCGGTTATGGGCAGATGGGAATTTGTTAATATCCAGTTGTAGAAAACCTGAAGTTGATCTTAATTAAAATGCACCAACCGCGTGTGTAACCGTGATGGTCTCTTTCCGGCGGTGTCCGGGAAGTGAACACGGTGTTGGAGTTATGCTTGACGTAGGTTGTTCTAGGATCACTTCTTGATCATAGTTTCTCGACCGTGCTTTGCTTTCTCTTCTCGCTCTCATTTGTGTATGTTAGCCACCATATATGCTAGTCGCTTGCTGCAGCTCCACCTCATACCTTTACCTTACCCATAAGCTTAAATAGTCTTGATCGCGAGGGTGCGAGATTGCTGAGTCCCCGTGGCTCACAGATACCTTCAAAACCAGCTTGCAGGTGCCATTGAACCATGCAAGATGACGCAACCGAGCTCGAGGAGGAGATCGATGAAGATCTTGTCCTTTGTGTTGTTTCATTCTAGTTGATCAGTAGTGGAGCCCAGTTGGGGTCGATCGGGGATCTGTGTAGCATTTGGGGTAGTCTTCTTTTATTTTGGGTTCCGTAGTCGGACCTTGATTGTATCTGGTTGATGTAATGTTTTATTCATGTATTTGTGTGAAGTGGCGATTGTAAGCCAACTATGTAACTCTTTTCCCTTATGTATTACATGGGTTGTGTCAAGATTACCTCACTTGCGACATTGCTTTCAATGCTGTTATGCCTCTAAGTCGTGCTTCGACACGTGGGAGATATAGCCGCATCGAGGGCGTTACATCGAGCATACAAAATAGAATTTTATTTGAAGGTTCAGAGTTTGGCACATACAAATTTACTTGGACGGCAGGTAGATACCGCTTATAGGAAGATATGGTGGACTCATGTGGAATAACCTTGGGGTTTATGGAAGTGGATGCACAAGCAGTATTCCCGCTTAGTACAAGTAAAAGCTAGAAAGAGACTGGGAAGTAACCAACTAGAGAGCGACAACCGTCATGAATATGCATTAAGATTAATCAGCAATGAGTGCAAGCATGAGTAGGATATAAACCACCATGAACATAAACATCATAGAGGCTATGTTGATTAGGCTTCAACTACATGCGTGAACATGTGCCAAGTCATGCCACTCGAATCGTTCAAAGGAGGATACCACCCGATCATACCACATCACAACCATTTTAATAGCATGTTGGCATGCAAGGTAAACTATTATAAACTCCTAGCTAATTAAGCATGGCATGGGTAACTATAATCTGTAATTGTCGTTGCAAACATGTTTCATTCATAATAGGCTGAATCAGGAACGATGAACTAATCATATTTACAAAAACAAGATAGGTCGAGTTCATACCAGCTTCTCTCATCTCAACCAGTCCATCATATATTGTCATTATTGCCTTTCACTTGTACGACCGAACGGTGTGGATAATAATAATAGTGCACGTGCATTGGACTAAGCTGGAATATGCAAGCATTTAATACAAGGGAGAAGACAAGGTAACATGGGCTCTTAGTTAAATCAATAATAACACATATGAGAGCCACTCAACATTTTCATCATGGTCTTCTCCTCTCGACCCCAAAGAACCAGAAAAGAAATTAAACTATTTACACGGGAAAGCTCCCAACAAGCAAAAGAAGAATGAGAAATATTTTTGGTTTTTCTTTTAATTACTACTACTGCAGGCATGGAAAGTAAACTAGCTACAACTAATTTTTTTTGGTTTTTCTTAAGGTTTTTCAAACACACAAGAAGAAGGCTTAGAAAAGAAAATAAACTAGCATGGATAGTACAATGAAAAAATATGATCAACGACAACTAGAATGAGTGTGTGAACACGAATGTAATGTCAGTGAGAAATATGTACTCCCCAAGCTTAGGCTTTTGGCCTATGTTGGTCTATGCCCACGGATCGAAGCTACTCCCGCCGGTGTACTAAGGAGGGTCCTCAAGGTGCCACTGGTTGGCGATCTCCTCCAGATCCCACTGATAAACAGACTGATGATAAGGGTCAACTAGTGGCTCAGGCTCAGGCTCTTGGACTTGTGTCAGCCTCTAGTATGCGTAAATGGCCTCGGGTAAGATGAGGTACATGCCTGAAAGTATGTTATACAGAGAGGGTGCGGGCAAGGTAATAATCTCACAGTGAGTCTTATCAAATATCAAATTATACTTAAGCATCTTCTTCTTATCTTTAACAATAAAATCATGTGCTACCATACTCTTATAATCTAGAAAAATAGGAGGCAACAACTTTTCCTCTTTCTCATAATGCCTAATAGGTATCCCAAAATGTTCAGCAAGGCGTGAAGCAAAGATGCCGCAAAAAATGGGGCCCTTTGTACAGTTCAGATTTAATCGTTTAACAACAATAGCGCCTAAGCTGAAAGTGGTATCACGAAACAAAGCATGGCACAAAATGACAATATCAAGAGCACTAAGATTTCCACTGTTCCCAGAAGTATAGGGGATCGCAACAGTTTTCGAGGGTAGAGTATTCAACCCAAATTTATTGATTCGACACAAGGGGAGCCAAAGAATATTCTTAAGTATTAGTGGTTTAGTTGTCAATTCAACCACACCTGAAAGACTTAATATCTGCAGCAAAGTATTTAGTAGCAAAGTAGCATGGACGTAACGGTAATGGTGGCAAAAGTAACAGTAGTAGCTTTTGTAGCAATTGTAACAGTGGCAACGGAAAAGTAACTAAGCAAAGATCAATATGTGAAAAGCTCATAGGCAATGGATCAATGATGGATAATTATGTCGTATGTGATTCCTCATGCAACATTTATAACATAGGGTGACACAAAACTAGCTCTAGTTCATCAATGTAATGTAGGCATGTATTCCGAATATAGTCATACATGCTTATGGAAAAGAACTTGCATGACATCTTTTGTCCTACCCTCCCGTAGTAGCGGGGTCCTATTGGAAACTAAGGGATATTAAGGCCATCACCTGGAGTGGTCCTGATTATTGTCACTTCGGGGTTACCGGATCATAACACATAGTAGGTGACTATTGACTTACAAGATAGGATCAAGAACTCACATATATTCATGAAAACATAATAGGTTCAGATCTGAAATCATGGCACTCGGGCCCTAGTAACAAGCATTAAGCATAGCTAAGTCATATCAACATCAATCTTAGAACATAATGGGCCCCCTTACAGTGATTCTTTCACTAGTATTTTTTATTAATTCCAAAACTCGTCTTAGTGAATTTTTAGGTCATTCCGAGAACTTTTATTTCTGCACAAAAATAACACCATGGCATTTCTGCTGAAAATAGCGTCAGTCCGGGTTAGTTCCATTCAAATCATGCAAGTTAGAGTCCAAAACAAGGGCAAAAGTGTTTGGAAAAGTAGATATGTTGGAGACGTATCAATCAGCCAATTGACACTGTGATGGAAAATTATGGAGTGAAAACAAGGTCTTCAGAGCAGACTATGCTATCTAACGAAGCGCATATCTCGTTGGTTATGGATAGCTCCTCAGAGGAGGATTCAGAGACAGATGACCAGTCCTATTCCCCCCCAGGTGTATGCTCTAACTTGGCAAGGTTATGTTGCTCATATCGTGCGTATGGTGTCTTGCGTTGCTATGTCATTTGCTTAGTTTAGACATGCTTTGTGTGAATGCCACCTGTTTAGTGTCTAATTACCATATATGTTACTATGCAATGCCATCTTGTTGCAAGACATTATATATGTGAATTACGCAATGTTATCTTGTTGCAAGGCATTATATATGTGAATTATGCAATGCTATCTTTATGGCGAAGATGTTTGCCGTCTACCAGCAGACAACAAAGAGCCTGTATAGCCCATGTTCTTTTTTTTTCTTAAATTCATTCAATTTCACACACACATATATATAACAAGTTTCCAACAGCATATATATAATAAGTGTCCAACAACATATATATAAGAAGTTTCGAACAACAACTTATCCAACAACATATCCAACATATCCAACACAAGTTAACCAACAACAAGTTATCCAACAACAAGTTATCCAACACATATCCAAAGACATATCCAACATAAAAAAGCACAAGGAGAAGAGTAGACTCCATGAACGCAAGCTCCTCATCTGAAGCAAATCAGCAAATTGGGAAAGAAGAAATTTTGAAGAAGAAGAAGAAGACTAGCTAGAAGAAAAAGAAGAAGAAGAAGAAAAGAAGAAGAAGAAGAAGAAAAGAAGAAGAAGAAGAATTTTTCTTCTCTTTCTTTTTCTCCTCTCCTCTTCTTCATCTTCTTCTTCTTCTAACTAAGGTAGGTAAAAATGTCATTTTTTAGCTAAGATAGGTAATAATGCTAAGTGTAGGTCATTTTAGAGCTAAGCTAGGTAAATAGGTCATTTTGAAGCTTAGTAAGGTTATTTTATCATTTTGGAGGAAAATAAGCTAAGTCTATGTCATTTTGGAGCTAAACCAAGGTTATCATGCCATTTTTTACCTAAGTATGCAAACTATGTCATAAATGAACTGAAGAAGCTATGTATAGGTAATTTTTGAGCTAACCTAGGTAGTTATGCAATTTTTGAGCTAACTAAGCATATTTTGTCATTTTGGAGAAAAAAATGCTAAGTGTAGGTCATTTTAGAGCTAATCTAGGTAAATAGGTCATTTTGGAGCTTACTAAGGTTATTTTGTCATTTTGGAGGAAAATAAGCTAAGTCTATGTCATTTTGGAGCTAAACCAAGGTTATCATGCCATTTTTTACCTAAGTTTGCTAAGTATGTCATAAATGAATTGAAGAAGCTATGTATAGGTGTTTTTTAGCTAACCTAGGTAGTTATGCCATTTTTGAGCTAACTAAGCATATTTTGTCATTTTGGAGGAGAAAATGCTAAGTACAGGTCATTTAATAGCTATCCTAGGTAAAGTATGTCAGTTTGGAGCTAAGTAAGGTTATTATGTCATTTTCGAGGAAAATAAGCTAAGTGTATGTCATCTTGGAGCTAAACCTAGGTTATTATGCCATTGTTTTACCCAAGTGAGCTCATTATGTCATAAATGAACTAGCTAAGCTAAGTATAGATCATTACTGAGCTATCCTGGGTAGTTATGCCATGTTTTAGCTAACTAAGCATATCAAGTCATTTTGGACGAAAAATGCTAAGTATAGGTCATTTTATAGCTATCCTAGGTAAAATATGTCATTTTGGACCTAAGTAAGGTTGTTTTGTCATTTTCGACGAAAATAAGCTAAGTATAGGTCATTTTGGAGCTAAACCAAGGTTATTATGCCATTTTTTACCTAAGTAAGCTAATTATGTCATAAATGAACTATGTAAGCTAAGTATAGATCATTATTGAGTTATCCTTGGTAGTTATGCCTGTTTTTAGCTAACTTAGCATATTAAGTCATTTAGGAGGAAAAATGCTAAGTATAGGTCATCTTATAGCTATCCTAGGTAAAGTATGTCACTTTGGAGCTAAGTAAGGTTATGATGTCACTTGGGAAAACTTACCATCATCACAGAGGTGAAGGACTGGTCGGGTGTGCGCTAGTAATAGATGAAGAAGGACCGGTCGGGCTTGCCCAATTGCGAGACGGAGAAGGATCAGTCGATGCTTGTTGGGAGGCATGCTGCACCAAAGATCATTTGTAATGTCTCGTTAGCATGATGCAACTGAAATGTGAGTACTATTAACTAATGAAACTCACCGGTCCGCTATACCAATCTGGGGCATCGGTGAAGGGGTCTGACAGTTTTTCTCGCACATGGTCTGCACATTTTGTTTTCACGAGTCAGTCATATTAGTTAGTAAGGAAATGAACATTACATGCATGATTTGGCTAATATGTAGGAGAAACTTACCACGAGGAGCTCATATAGGGCCGGTGACCCGTGTCGTTCCTGTTCCTCTCCTCCTCCAGCATCCTAGCCGTCCTCTCCTCCAACTCCTTCTCCCTCTACGCCGCCTGCCTGTTTGTCTCTCCCGAAAGCTCCTGGGCCCTAGCCTCAATGGCGAGCTCCATTGGCCGTGGATGAGGACTCATCTCAGGAAAATAGCTCGTCTGGCGCTTCTTGATCTCCTAGAGAGTTCTAGGACACCATATCAGTTCGTCCCCAATGGTTGCCGAGCCATGTTTGCTCCCTTCACCAGATAGCATCATGAGCTCTGGATGAAAAGCACTCTAGCTCAGGTTGAAGTCATCCCCTTTCAATGCCTTTCCAAAGTCTCTGTACCTCACGAGCTTGTTATGGGAGGAGATGTTGGTGAAGCTCTCTGGATGATGGAGGTCAGACTCAGAGAATGCCTTGGCCTTCTTGAATGGGGTAGTATGGGCCATGGCATAGAGGTCGTACAGCGGTGGCACGTCCTTCTTGTTGTGTCTCGCCTAAAAGGGAGGAACAACATATTAGTTAAGGGCTCAAGCTAGCATGAAGAATGAAATTGCATGAATCGTTAAGGGCTCAAACCACATACCCAGTGATCCTTGTACTCAAACAGGTTGGTGCTCCCTTGATGGTGTGGCACACCTCGCATTTGGGAACGCTTATCCCTAGCCTTGTTGTGTTCGGCTAGCCATTGGGGAGAGACCACTCATCCACCAACGCCTCCCAACAGTCCATCATATCCGCACACCATCTCAGGGGCACCTAAGTTTGGCAACAAGAAATTTCAGCGCTATGCCTACGAATAGGTAACTAAGCACAAGGCCTTAAGAATAGGTAAATACCTTCATGTACTTCCCCTTACTCAGATACCTGCCGTGACACTTCTTCTTGGCCCTCCTAATGTTAGTCGAGGCATAGTAGTCTCGAACAGCCTGCACCCTAGCATCGTGTCGTAAGTTCTGAAGTCGGCGCTTGCACTCGGCTTCGAGAACCCTAGCTGCCTCCTCCTCGTGTTCCTCAGTACACCTGTAGAAGGTCTGCAATCGAAGAAGACAACACTGATTAGTACAATCACTAGCAACTGTTGATTTTTAATTTTGTAAAGGAGAAATTACCCAAAACCGCCGCTTCACAATGTCGGCCACCGTCTCGCACAAGACACCGTCGACCCTCTCCTCCGGCGGAGCTGGGGCAACCATGTACAACTCCCAGCTTAGTGCTAGCTATGGAACCTGACCCTCACCGGGCAACGTGACCCACCCTGGGAAGTGGTGTCGGCAAAGCACACCAAGGACCTGGTTGGGCCTGCGGACACCATCAGCGTGTATCCAACCCCTATAGTATGACAAGGCCAACACATTAGATATTAATTTGAAGAAACATGAAGGACAGAGGTTAAAAAAGAGTAAATGCACTTACTTCTCCCCGTTAGGCTGAATCAACCACCTCTGATCACAGGTCGCCGGCACGGCTGGGAGCTTTGTACCACCACTACCTTCTTGCCTTGCTCAACCAGCTCGCCCTCGCAAAAACTATCGTTGGACCAGGTCTCCTCACCATCAGCATGGCCACTAGTCTCTGGAGTCACGTGGGACGAAGATTCTTGGACCCGAGTTTCCTGGGATGAAGACTCTGGGACCCAAGTCTCCTAGGACAAAGGCTCTGGGACCCAAGTCTCCTGGGACAAAGGCTCATCGACCCGAGGCTCATGGACTAGAGTCCGAGATGGGTCCACCTGAGATGGAGCACTACGGTGGTCTGGAGAATCAGCTGGGGGTGGTGGCGAGGAAGGGGCAGCAGCCTTCCTACCTCTCCCGCCGCCACGTCCACCTCTAGCAGCCCTCTTCAGCTTCCCCCGACCTCTCCCGATCGAAGAAGAAGCGCACGCCGGTGTCCGCATACTGTCATCCAGCGCCCTCTGAATGAGCTGGGGTGGAATAATAACACCCCTCCCAGCACACGCCGAGGAAGGAGCTTCTGAGTGCTCTCGACCCGCGCCCACCCTCTGTCGACACCTGCAATCACAAAGAGTGAACGAAATTAGTACAACACAAACATAATAAAATATTTAAGTGTGTATCATCATCATGAACATAATAAAATATTGAATACCTAATAACATGAACTAATTGAATAATAGCATCGAGGTGCTGTGTCAGGGTCGGGGTGGCGTGTCGGGGTCTCGGGGTGTCGTGGTCGGGGGTGCCGTGACGGGGTCTCGGGGTGCCGTGTCGGGGTCTCGGGGTGTCGGGGTCAGGGGGTCGGGGTGTCGTGGTCGGGATGGCAAATCCTCGACCCCTCGACCCCTCGGCGACCATCGACCCCTCGACCCATTTTCCCCTCGACCCTGGACCCCTCGACACCTCGATCCTCGACCGCTAGACCCTCGACTCCTTTTTCCGTCGATCCTCGACCCCTCGACCCCTTTTCCCCTCGACTCCTTTTCCCCTCGATCCTCGACCCCTCAGCGAACCTCGACCATCAGCGACCCTCTTTTTCTACTTTTTCTACTTCTTTTTTTCATCTTCTTCTTCTACTTGTTTTTTTCATCTTCTTCTTTCTTTCTTTCTTCTTCTTCTTCTCCTTCTTCTTCTTCTCCTTATTGTTCTTTTTTTCATCATCTTCTTCTTCCTCTTCTTCTTTTACTTCTTTTTTCATCTTTCTTGTTTATTCTTAAAAAACAGAAGAAAAAACCTAAACTAATTACACTAAACTAAGGCTGCGTTTGGGTGCTTAGTGTTTTTGGAGTTTTGGAGAATACCATGGTTCGGGGAAACTAATTAAACTAAATAGCCTAAACTAATTAAACCTAAACTAACTAAACTAAAAAAACTTAAACTAATTAATCCTAAACCTAAACTAATTAAACTAAATAACCAAAACTAACTAAACCAAAACCTAAACTAAAAGGCCTAAACTAATTAAATAACCTAAACTAATTAAACCTAAACAAATTAAACCTAAACTAGCTAAACTAAAAAACCTAAACTAAAAAACCTAAACTAAAAAACCTAAACTAAAAAGGAAAGAAAAACAAAAAACAAAAAAACAGGAGAGGGGGTGGCAGGGGCTCACCGTGGGGGCAATGATGGGTCGGGGAGGGCGCGACGGCGAGGCGGGGTGGCGACGGGGTGGGGAGGGGGCGGCGACGGGCAGTGCTCCTCGGGGCGGTCGACCCGCGGCTACGGCAGGGAGGCGGCGGCGGGGAAGCTCGGGAGGGGTTGGGGAGCCAGGGAGGGTGCGGCGGCGGCGACGCGAAAGCGTGCGGTAGCGGCGGCGCAGGGTGGCAGAGGGAGGAAAGAGGAGAGGAGACAGAGATAGAGGGCGACAGGTCGGGAGCGACGCTGTTAAGTGAATTTTGAAGCTTTGACGTCCGCCTCTCTTTTGCCATCAGCTAGCGGGCGGCAAAGAGGTGCCCCATTAGGGTTTGACAAACAGTGGGCCAAACCCCCTCTTTGCCGTCTGCCAGTAGATGGCAAAGCTTCTTTGCCGTCGCTTTCTGGTGGCTTACGACAAAGCCTACCTTTGTCGTCCGCTAGCGGACGGCAAAGAGAGGGCAGACGGCAAATTTGCTGATTCGAGTAGTGTATGAGCCTTCCTCCCCAGTTTGGCACCTCGCCCGTGGCTCTACAACCGTCTTCGAGCAAGCTGGCGTTGGTTCTCGCCCAACCTAGACTCGGAGCCCCTGGCTCTTCCGCAATAGTAAGTGCAAACCTTGATGAGGAGATGCAGCGCATCATGGCGCCGCTATTCTAGCGAGCTGAAGAGACTGATGACTCAGTCAGTACGGTCATGGACCTATCCTTCCTAGAGTCCATGGCAACATGCATCAAGGAGATGTGGAGTAGGTACAGCTAGAAGTGGCAGACGCTCAAGGAGAAGCATAACTCCGGCATCCTCACGGATCAAAAACTGGGGGACAAGGGCAGCGAATTGCACGAGTGGCACAACAAGCAGTTCCAAATCCTTCTGCGGCAACATGAGACGGTAACCATGGCGAAAGAGGATGTCGCTGCATGCGAAGTTCGTTTGGCAGAGCATGGAGCGCTTCTGAACGCCAAGGAACATCTCTTCCCAGGAAGAGAAACTCGAGGCAACCCTTTGCAACAAGGACGGAGAACTGGAGGCCCTTGTCCAGCAATGCACTAAGGATTTGGAGGATAGGCACAAGGCGGCCCTTGACACGCACACCGTTGACCCAGCTGCCCAGCTAAAGAAAGTTGCCGATGATCTTGCCGCTACATCATTGCCAAGGCTGACCTCAATCAACAGGTGGTCAAATTGACAGAGGATCTTGCTGGGAGTGCCAAGAAAATTGTGGCTCTCAAGGAGGAAGCACCCAAGGTTGATATTCTCCTAAAGAGGTGCAATCACATCTTTTCTCAAAGAACCAGGATCTTGACACTGCCAATGGCACCATATCACTGATATGAAGGCAAGGCTTGGCACCTTGGTGAGCGGAATCGAGTCTGCCGGAGCCCGTGAGAAGCAGCTGATGAAGGAATTGGACAACACGAGAATCCTCCGGAAGGACGTAGAGGACAAACTAGAGAACCAAGTTGAGCAGTGTGATCTTTGGATCAAGAGCCTGGTCGACATTGCCGAGCGCCACTCTGCCTAGACTGGAAAGATGGGTATGAGGAGCTCAGCCTTCTCAGTCAGCAGGCATGAGGTTCCGAGCATCAAGCTAGCGCTCTTCTTCGAAGGCTTCATCAAAGGGCTGAGGGCACATGAGGAAGAAAAAGCGCTCGTTTTGCAAGCGAGTGCCGAAAGCTTTCCTGCGATGCCCTCTTCATGGTCTTGAGCAACATCGCCTATCGCCATCCGGACCTCAACCTTGCTAATGGCTTCAGGTTGCTGCCGGTAGGTGCCGATGTTTCTGCAGGCCGGTCCTTTCGCCGACAAGGTCCTCTCTGTCCCAGGGTCCCCTAAGGCCGCCAAGCATAACCTCGAAACATTATTGTCACCGTGGTGCCCTGTAATGGAACATTATGCATGTCTCGTGTTTAGGCCCCGTACTACTTTTCTTTGTGTTGAACTGATGTTTAATTAATTTTAAGTGAATGCTATCCCTCTTGTGTTTTACCCATGGATGTTCGTATGGTTAGTTTCTTTCTATGTGTTTTGGTTGCCTGACAGTAACATGCTGCCGCGGTTGCTATGAGGAGCGGGTCCTTAGCATTCAGCTGGCGAGGACATGTCCCGGAAGGTTTTTCCTTAGGAGTCTTTTACGCTGCCACCCACTTTGTTCCGTAGTGCTCGAAACAAAAGCGGTTGCGCAAGACAAATACAACAAGGTGCCATCACATGAAAGGAGTTAACCATACAGAAAAACTTGGTTATCCGAGGGATAAGCAAATGCAAACTTGGGAGAAAAAGTTAGTGGTTATGTTGACTTAGCTTTTGTTCATGCTTCCTTCCTCCTTCCGTCGTGGTCGTTCGTCACGTCCGCATATCTCAAGAGGATGGCATTCACGTGTCTGTTTCTGATCCGCGGCATCCATCAATGGTAAAAAATGCACCAGGAGAAAATTTGGCAGTTTATCAATTGCGCATAAACCCCTGGCAAGGGCCGGAGGGGATAGCAAATCCTTTGCAGGTGATAATGCATGGTGCAAGATAGGGCCATCTTGTAAGGTGGAACCCTAAGATGGATATTTTCACACTTGGAGGGGAAATAGGGGTGAACACCAAGAAAGACTAAGAGGAATTCACTCCAACAATACCCAATTACACATCCACTAGAATAGCAACACAAGATCCACAAGTTCACAAACACAATCAAATGAAAGATAGAATGGTAGAGTTCTTCCCACTCCTAAGAGATGAGGTCTTGATGATGGTAGTCTTCTCCAAGAGGTGGTCTTGAAATCCACAAGTGGATCCTCACCTAAGAGGCCTTGATCTCCAATAGAGTGGGTACAAGGAGAAAAGCACTCAAATATCTCATCTATGTCTTTTCTAACCCTTAACATAACCCTAGGTATGAATTATATAGGTTTGGGGAGGTAGGAGACGAAGTGGGTGCGAAATGGAGGCCCAATAGCCCACATCAGCCGACCATCCTGTTGGGCCCGTGCGCACGGGGTAAGTTGGGCCCGTGCGCATAGGGGTCCCGTGCGAATGGTACACACCCGTGCGCATGGGATGCTACAGCCGTAGCTCCCATTAGTCCGTGGGCACGGGGTCTCGGGGGCGCCCGTGCGCACGGGGTCACCTGGGACTTCCTATCCAGCTGTTGTTTGGCTCCGTCTTACTCCGTGTGGCCTTGGGGTGGTCCTCCTACTCCTTGGTGATGCTCCTGAGCTTCTTGCTAGTGTGCCTCTTCATACCTGCTGAGGCATAGAGTATTTTGGTGACGTAGCAACCAAGTTCCGTTTGTGTCCATATGCATATCAAGTAGGAAGGAGTTCACCTCGGTTTCCATTGCAGGTGCTCTAGCTCTTGTCATGGGTCAACGTGGTGCTTGATGTGTTGGTGTAGAGTCCATGGGGATGATGGAAGGATGATCCGCATCATTTCCCCCCTGGGAGAGATCCATCCACGGATCATGATCTTCATCACCATGGTACTTGGCCAAGTCTTTGATGTTGAAGATGTTGCTTACGTTGTACTTGTCGCATGGGATGTCGATCTTGTAGGCGTTGTCATTGTAGCATGCTAGCACCTTGAATGGGTCGTCCGCTCGTGGTAGTAGCTTTGACTTGCGCTCGTTCAGGAAATGGTCCTTGCGAAGATGAATCCATACGAGATCTCCCGGTTGGAACACCATTGGTGTTGTTGGTGCAACCAACCCTGGTTCCGTTGCCCAGACTGGGCACAGGCACGAGAATAGATCACGGCACCAAAGTCAGACCAAATCACAAGAGATCAGATCTTTAAGGGACCAACATGCAGCTCAAGTGGACCAAGACTAAGCCAGAGAAGCAAGATACTGCCAAGAGAGAAGCCTCCCTTGCCCGGCAGGCGAGCCTGGCAAGGGCATGGTCGCCCTCGGAAGCAAGCCTCCAGGTCACCTCGGCAGGCATGCCGAGGCCTACGAATGCAAAACCACCTCACAACACTGCCTCATCATGACACAAGTCATCGACCAGTAAGGTGTCAAGCCGCAAAGTAACTAAGTGGCAGCCATTTGCCACATGGCAGCAACTTCCTACATGAAATACCTACAAGTGACACTCGTCATGCGACGTGTCGAGCGAGCAAGCAACGATGTGACATTAAGCGGTGCATTTAATGCGCTCTGTCAGCCTGTAGAGTTAGGTATGATAGCACTGTTTGCTATCTAATCAGTGCATAATGACTAATTTGCCACTGTGGTGACCCCCTTGTCTATAGAAGGAGGCCCAAGGCAACCATAGAAAGGGTTAGCGAATCCACCCCTACACACATTCATACGCGCGTAGCTGTTTTCGCCCCAAAGCAACCATGACGGGCAAAACGTGTTGCGCCCACCACCATTTTTCCACCATCAATCCACCAAAGCAGGAGTAGGGTTTGATGATACGTCTCCAACGTATCTATAAATTTTGATTGTTCCATGTTGTTTTATTATCAATCTTGAATGTTTTATAATCATTTTATAGTCATTTTATATCATTTTTTGGTACTAACCTATTGACATAGTGCCAAGTGCCAGTTGTTGTTTTTCCATGTTTTTTCCATTGCAGAAAATAATATCAAACGGAGTCCAAATTGCACGAAACTTTTTGGAGATTTTTTATGCACCAGAAGGAAGATGTTGGGCCCTGGTTGCACCTGGGGGGAGTCCCGAGGAGGGGACAACCTACCAGGGCACGCCAAGAGGCCCAGGCACGCCCTGGTGGGTTGTGCCCACCTCGGGTGCCCCCTAGACCGCCTCTTTGCTCTATAAATACCCCAATATTCCAGAAACCCTAGGGGAGTCGACGAAATATTCATGCAGCCGCCGTATAGTCCAGAACCACCAAATCCAATCTAGAGGCCATCACGGAGGGGTTCACCACTTCCATTGGCGCCTCTCCGATGATGCATTAGTAGTTCTTTGTAGACCTTCGGGTCCATAGTTAGTAGCTAGATGGCTTCATCTCTTTCTTGATTCTCAATACAATGGTCTCTTGGAGATCCATATGATGTAACTCTTTTGCGGTGTGTTTGTTGGGATCGATGAACTTTGAGTTTATGACCGGATCTATCTTTTATATCCATGAAAGTATTTGAGTTTCTTTGATCTCTTTCATGCATGATCTCTTATAGCCTCGTATTTCTTCTTCGATATTTGGGTTTTGTTTGGCCAACTTGATCTATTTATCTTGCAATAGGAAGAGGTGCTCGGTAGTGGGTTCGATCTTACGGTGCTTGATCACAGTGACAGAAATGGAATCGACACGTGTGTATCCTAGTGATAAAAAGATGGGATCTATATCTACCTCCATATATAAATGGATCTCATCTACATCATGTCATCGTTCTTATTACATTACTCCATTTTTTCCATGAACTTAATACACTAGATGCATGCTGGATAGCGGTTGATGTGTGGAGTAATAATATGAGATGCAGGCAGGAGTCGGTCTACTAATCTTGGACGTGATGCCTATGTAATGATAATTGCATGGATATTGTCATAATTATTTAAGGTTCTATCAATTGCCCAATAGTAATTTGTTCACTCACCGTTTGCTATTTTCTCGAGAGAAGCCACTAGTAAAACCTACGGCCCCCGAGTCTTCTTTCTCATTAATTTTCCTTTGCAATCTATTTTTATTTGCTTTTATTTTTAGATCTATTAATCCAAAAACCCAAAAATACCTTGCTGCAATTTATTTTATTTGTTGTTCGATCTATCAATATTTACAACTTTATCCCGTCCACATGCCATTTCTGGCGCCGTTACCCGAAAGGGATTGACAACCCCTTTGACACGCCGAGTTGTGAGGTGTTGTTATTTGTGTTCAGGGGTGGTTTACGTTGTGTTGCTTGGTTCTCCTATTGGTTTGATAAACTTGGTTTCATATATGAGGGAAATACCTACCGCTGCTGTGCTGCATCGTCCCTTCCTCTTTGGGGAAAAACCGACGTAGCTTCAAGCGACATCAAAAGGAATTTCTGGTGCCGTTGCCGGGGAGGATCTTCATCATAACCAGGTTCCTAATCACAAGTCTCATCTCCTTGAAATTTACATTATTTGCCAGTTGCCTCTCATTTTCCTCTCCCCACTTCACAAAAAATTGTCATTTTATTCATCTCTCTTTTTCCGTTTGCTGTTCCATTGTTTTCTAGTCTCGATGGCTAGTGTCGCTACTCCTCCTTTGTCACCAGATTTTGAAGTCCTTTACTTCAAGCAAGGACACGGAGAAAATTTGAAAGATGCCTGTTATAGGCTTATAGAATCATATCATATTTCCAACTTAAAGGGGGATGAGAAAGTTCTGCTTTGAAATTTTTACATAGGATTGGCTTTGCATCATAGACAACTTCTCGATTTTGCCGCTAAAGGAAACTTCATTGATCTTGATGCCAACGCTGCCTATGAAATTGTAACACCCTCGATGCGGCTATATCTCCCATGTGTCGAAGCACGACTTAGAGGCATAACCGCATTGGAAGCAATGTTGCAAGTGAGGTAATCTTCGCAAACAACCCATGTAATACCTAAGGGAAAAGATACATAGTTGTCTTACAATCGCCACTTCACACAATTACATGAATAAAGCAATACATCAACCAGATACAATCAAGGTCCGACTACGGAACCAAAATAAAAGAAGAACCCCAAATGCAACAAGGTCCCCGATCGACCCCAACCGGGCTCCACTACTGATCAACTAGAACGAAACAACACAAAGGACAAGATCTTCATCGAGCTCCTCCTTGAGCTTGGTTGCGTCATCTGCACGGACTCATCGGCACCTACAAGCTGGTTTTGGAAGTATCTGTGAGTCATGGGGACTCAGCAATCTCGCACCGACGCGATCAAGACTATTTAAGCTTATGGGTAAGGTAAATGTATATGGTGGAGCTGCAGCAAGCGACTAGCATATATGGTGGCTAACATACGCAAATGAGAGCGAGAAGAGAAGGCAAAGCACGGTCGATAAAAGTATGATCAAGAAGTGATCCTAGAACAACCTACGTCAAGCATAACTCCAACACCGTGTTCACTTCCCGGACTCCGCCGAGAAGAGCCCATCACGGTTACACACGCGGTTGATGTATTTTAATTAAGGTCCACTTCAGGTTTTCTACAACCGGACATTAACAAATTCCCATCTGCCCATAACCGTGGGCACGGCTTTCGAAAGTTCAAAACCCTGCAGGGGTGTCCCAACTTAGCCCATGACAAGCTCTCACGGTCAACGAAGGAATAGACCTCCTCCCAAGACATTCCGATCAGACTCGGTATCCCGGTTCTACAAGACATCCTCAACAATGGTAAAACAAGTTCAGCAAGACCGCCCGATGCGCCGACATCCTGATAGGAGCTGCACATATCTCGTTCTCAGGGCAACACAGGATGAACACTACGTACAGCTAAAACCAGCCCTCATGTTTCCCCGGGGTGGCGCCACAAGTGGCTCTAGTTTGGACCAACACTTAGACAAGCACTGGCCCGGGGGGTTAAAATAAAGATGACCCTCGGGATGCGCGACTCCCAAGGGAAAAAGGCTAGGTGGCGAATGGTAAAACCAAGGTTGGGCCTTGATGGAGGAGTTTTATTCAAAGCAAACTGTCAAGGGGTTCCCATTATAACCCAACCGCGTAAGGAACGCAAAATTCGGGAACATAACACCGATATGACGGAAACTAGGGCGGCAAGAGTGGAACAAAACACCAGGCATAAGGCCGAGCCTTCCACCCTTTACCAAGTATATAGATGCATGAATTAAATAAGATATATTGTGATATCCCAACAAGTAAACATGTTCCAACAAGGAACAACAACTCCATGTTCCAACAAGGAACAAGCTTCAATCTTCACTTGCAACTAACAACGCTATAAGAGGGGTTGAGCAAAGCGGTAACATAGCCAAACAACGGTTTGCTAGGACAAGGTGGGTTAGAGGCTTGGTTCAACAATATGGGTGGCATGATAAGCAAGTGGTAGGTATCGCGGCATAGGCATAGCAAAAGAGCGAGCAACTAAGCAAGCAAAGATAGAAGTGATTTCGAGGGTATGGTCATCTTGCCTGAAATCCCGCAAGGAAGAAGAACGAGTCCATGAAGAAGACAAACGGATGTTGACGAACGGGTCCTCACAAACGCGACGTTATCGGAACCAACACGAAGAAGCAAACACCGAAAAAGAAGCACACAACATAGTAAACAACCAACACATGAACATGGTATGATATGCGAGATGCGGTATGCGATGCATATGCAAGATTTGACAAGGACTGCATGAACCTGGCCTCTACTTGGAAATTCAAGTGTGCCACTGGAAAGATGAGATGAAATCGCTTGAAAATGATAAAAAGAACGCCGGAATCGGAGTTACGGTTTGGAAATGGCAAGCGATTCAAATATGACCACGATCTGCGATTTACAGCAAGTAGCCATCTAAATGCAACAAGATGAACATGCTACAGCACTCAAAGATGACAACAAAATACATGGCAGGGATCCATTCAAGATGCTTAACAAAAGTCTAGCACTGAGCTACGGCCAAATCATCCTAACAGGTTCAAACAAGCATGGCAAAAATGCATATGGTAAACATATTTCAGACTTAGTGAAATTAACACTTGTCTGGAATCTCAGATCAGATAGCACTCTTTGAAGCAACAAAACTACATGCTACAGGACCTGAACATGGCAAAGTAAAGCATCAAATGGAGCTACTCAAAGAGCTTAACAAAAGTCCCTTAGTGACCTTGAGCCAAAAGGGATCAGAAAATACAATTGCAAGCAGGTGAACATGGCAAAAACATAATCAGTTCTCAGACTTAGTGAAAACTGGAGCATGCTGAAACAGATATCAAGTAGGCATGTTTACGAGCTCGACGCACTTACTACAGAGCAAGTCATGACAATCTAAGCAGTCATCCATCAAGAATACACAAAATGCAAGCTAGACATGGCAAGAACAATAACGTAGCATGCACGGATCAACTAGAACATCCTCGGCAAAATCGCTAACAAGTAGACAATCTGCCCAGATTCACGAAATGACAAAAGTAGAGCTCGATTGACTCAAGCTAGGGTGCTCCATAATTGCAAACAAAGACATGGATTGATAGATCACTACAAGATTAACAAAACATCCTTACTGATCTTCCTCAAAAGAGGCACGGATCACTAGGAAACAACATGAACATATGGCCATATGAGATAAACAGATCAAGGACTTAGTGGAAATGCTAAGTCCCTGAAATCAGCATTACCAAGTGCCTCACTTTGCAATCTTGTGCTAGTCACCACACACATCACAAAAATAAATGGGTTGCACCTCTAGAGAGATGGCAAAACCCTTAACAAAACATATGTAGAGCTCATGGGCATAACATGCACACAATAATCTTGGCAAAAATGACAAATATCTAAATGGAGCAGCATATCTGACAAATAACTCAAGTAGCACTCTTCTAACAGCATTTCGGGCATCAAGATGAGCTCAAATGAAAATGATGCAATGAGATGAAATGATGTACTCTCCGAGGTGAACATTTTGATATGCTATATGCATGAATCGGAGCTATGGATGCAAAGTTACGATGCGATGAATAGAGGCATACGAATCTAGGAATTTCGAGGACTTGGTGAAATTTTACCCTCCGGGTCTAGGGTTGACTTTGGCACGGAAGTCGAGGTAGGGCCGGATCTCGTCGGAGAGTCACCGGACTTGGCCGGAGAGGAGGAAGGAGGCCGGAGAGGAGGGCCTAGGCGTCGGATCCGGCGGGGTCGGCAGATCCGGCGACGGGGCGGCCGGATCTGTCACCGGGGCGGCGAACGGCGTCGACCGGCGGGGCGGAGCAGCGAGGGTGGCGCGGGCGCACTCCGGCGGCGGGGCACGGTGGCCGGCGCGCTCGGTCGAGGCGGCGGAGCTCGGCCGGCGAGGGAGACACGGGAGCGGGCGCGGCTCTCCGCGGGCGGCGGCGGCGGCGGTTGGGCCCCGCGGGCTCGCCCCGGGCCTGGGCGGGCCGCGCGGCTGGGAGGCGCGGGGAGACCCGGGCGGTGCCAAGTGGCGCCGCGGGAGTGGTGGAGATCGCCGGCGGCACTGAGGTGGCGGCGGGGGATTGGTCGGGCGACGTGGCGGCGGCCGGCGGACATGTCCGATGCGGTGGAGATTTCGTCCGGGCGCGAGGAGGAAGATGGCTAGGGTTTCATCCGCGAAAATTTCGGAGGGGATCACAAATATATAGGTAGAGGGAGCTAGGAGAGGCCAAATGAGGTGTGGTTTTCGGCCACGCGATCGTGATCGAACGCTCTAGATGATGGAGGGGGTTTTGGTGGGTTTTGGGCCCAATTGGAAGGGTGTTGGGCTGCAACACACACGAGGCCTTTTCTGTCCCTCGGTTAACCGTTGGAGTATCAAATGAAGTCCAAATGGTACGAAACTTGACAGGCGGTCTACCGGTAGTAAACCAAGGCCGCTTGGCAAGACTCGGTCCAATCCGGAAATGTTTAATCCCCACACACGAACGAAAGGTAGAAATGGCCACCGGAGGAGAACGGAGCGCCGGATTGCAAAACGGACAACGGGGAAAATGCTCGGATGCATGAGACGAACATGTATGCAAATGAAGTGCACATGATGACATGATATGCAAATGCATGGCACGCAAGCAATGACAAGGCAACAACAGCAAATAACTGGACGACACCTGGCACATCGGTCTCGGGGCGTTACAGAAATATTAGAGGGAATTTTGGGAATTCCACCTCAAAAGAAGGGGTTTCCTTTTACCCCTGAGGGGGCTCAAATATTGGACAAACTTGGTGATTTGCATAAGCATATGGTTGAAATACAAAAATATAATGAACCCCTCAAACACCTCAATGGTAGTCTCAATCGCATGAATGCCCTGATTACTCTTTGTTATAAGCGATTGAATATTTTTGATCTTAAGATGGTTTCTTTTTTGGCGAATTTAGGGAAGCGCAAAGAGCCTTCCGGGTTTGAGAAAACCCTTACAAAAGTTGCCAAAACTTCGGAAGACAAAACTTACATACTTGCTTTATGCCTAGCTAAGGGCGTAAAACTATAGCGCTTGTTGGGAGGCAACCCAATGAATAATTTTTTTTTCTTCCTGTTTTTCAGTGTTAGCCCAATTATGCTACTATTATGATTGTGTTTTTTATGTTTTAATTAGTGTTTGTGCCAAGTAAAGCCTTTAGGATCTTCTTGGGCAATAGTTGTTTGAGCTTGCTGAAAAAATAGGAACTTTTACGCTCACGAAATTAATTTTGAGTTTTTACCAGAGAGCGATAAAATACCCATTCTACTTGTAGTAGATCAATATACAAATTTCTCAGGCCGTCCTAATTTTTCACAGTTTTTGGAGTTACGACAGTTTTTGAAATAGTCAGATTGCTACAGTCTGTTAGGTTTTGACAGGTTCTGTTTTCTTTGTGTTGTGTTCTTATTTTGATGGCTCTATAGTTTTCTTTGATGAGTTTTTGCCATAGAAAAGTTGGAATATAGTAGATATAATGCAAAAACATAATATGAATTGGTTTGATAAAGCACTTATAGTAGTAGTTTATTATTCTTATACTAACGGATCTCACGAAGGCTTTGTTGAGTTTTGTGTGATTGAAGTTTTCAAGTTTTGGGTTATCTTACGATGGATGAAGAAATGATATAAGAGCCTAAGCTTGGGGATGCCCCGGCATCCCAAGATATTATCCAAGAATGAGCAACCAACTAAGCTTGGGGATGCCCCTGAGTGGCATCCCCGCTTTCTTCCAACAACTATCGATATTTTACTCGAGAATATATATTTATTCGTCACATGATATGTGTTTTACATGGAGCGTCTTGTATGATATGTGTCTTTGATTGTTTTATTTTGTGTTTTAAGTCATCAATGCTTGCCGGACACACCTATTTGAGAGAGCCAAAATTTTGTCATGACTTGTTAGAATTGCTCTCTATGCTTCACTTAATTTTTTTATGGGCAATGGACTTGCTCTAGTGCTTCACTTATATCTTTTTGAGCATGGTGTGCTTTTTTATTTTTGATGAAATGCTCTCTTGCTTCACTTAGATTTATTTTAGAGTTAGTAAAATTTTGAATAAATGCTCTCTTGCTTCACTTAAATTATTTTGAGAGAAAGAAAATTTATTATGCTCATGATCTTCACTTATATTTCTTTGAGCTTACGAAAAGCAACACATGAAAATTAGTCCCAAAGTGATAGATATCCAAGAAGGATAAAGAAAATAAAAAAAAAGGTCATGAAGATCATTGGAAAAAATAAACTTGATTCTTAGTAATAGTTTTGAGATACGATGATGTGATATGTGAGTCATCTTGATGAGTAATCATGCTTTAGTAGGAATATTGGTGTTAGGGTTTGTGATTCCCTATGCATGCACAAAAGTTAATAATCATGCAATGAAATTACATCCTACTTGTGGTGCATTATTCGGTGTTAATTATGCTTAATGCTTGCTTATGAGATTATTTGTTTCTTGGTTGGTCGCTTCCCAATCTTTTGCTAGCCTTCATTTTGCACTAAGAATGACCTCTACTTGTGCATCCAAAATCATGTAAACCAGTTTTTGCCACATGAGTCCACTATATCTACCTATATGTGGTATTCTTTTTCCGTTCTAAGCAAGTTTGCATGTGCCATCTCTAATTTTCAAAATAAACTTCTCTTTTGTGTGTTTGTTTCGCTCGTGGAGCGGTGAGGGGTGGCTAATATTTTCCATGCTAGATTTGTTATTCTCAGGATGAGTGTTTATTCATTTGTCATTGCGCGAGAGTACAACAAATGTATTAGGGATGCCCTGTCCCGAAATACAAAAACAATGAATTTACTTTATGTTGTCAAATAATAAATTCCTTCGAAAGTGTTGGTATGGAGGGCACCCGTGGATACGGTTAGCCATGGAAAGTGAAAGTTATGGTGGAAAAATGAATAAACTTTATTTTCTGTTTGGGAACCACCTATGATATATCTATGCATGGAAAGTATTGGGAACTCTAAGTCATTTTCGCTGGTTGGGTGGATACACCTCCCAAAATGTTTTTATCTCAAATTTTTCGCTTTGAGCTCTGGCACCTGTACAAATCCCTACTTCCCTCTGCGAAGGGCCTTTCTTTTACTTTATGCAATTTTTATTTTGAGTCTCCATCTTCTCTTATAAAAGCACCAACTAGGAGGCAATATGATCATGCCTAAGTATTGGGTGTAGTTAATATTCGAGTGTGTTTCATGAATGGATCAATGTTTGAGCATGATGGGCTAGGGATAACTTATTTTAGCATGATATTTTGAAAGACATGGTTGCTTGTTGATATGCTTGAGTATCTAAATTATTATGTCAAAACTAGACTATTGCTCTGAATCAGATAAAAGTCCAAATGTCCATGCTATAAAGAAAAGAATATGATATGACATGATGAACAACACTCCACATCAAAAATTCTGTTTTTAAAACTTACCCACTCGAGGATGAGTAGGAGTTAAGCTTGGGGATGCTGATACGTGTCCAATGTATCTATAATTTTTTATTGTTCCATGCTATTTAATTATCAATCTTGGATGTTTTATAAACATTTTATATCATTTTTTGGTACTAACCTATTGACATAGTGCTAAGTGTCAGTTCCTGTTTTTTTTCATGTTTTTTACATCGCAGAAAATCAATATCAAATGGAGTCCAAATGCCACAAAACTTTACGGAGATTTTTTATGGACCAGAAGGAAGTTGTTAGGCCCTGGTTGCACCTGGGAGGGAGTCCCGAGGAGGGGACAACCCACCAGGGCGTGCCGGGAGGCCCAAGCGTGCCCTGGTGGGTTGTGCCCACCTCGGGTGCCCCCCGGACAACCTCTTTGCTCTATAAATACCCCAATATTCCAGAAAACCTAGGGGAGTCAAAGAAATATTCATCCAGCTGCCACAGAGTCTAGAACCACCAGATCCAATCTAGACACCATCACGGAGAGGTTCACCACTTACATTGGTGCCTCTCCGATGATGCGTGAGTAGTTCTTTGTAGACCTTCGGGTCTGTAGTTAGTAGCTAGATGGCTTCACCTCTCTCTTGATTCTCAATACAATGGTCTCTTGGAGATCCATATGTGTAACTCTTTTGCGGTGTGTTTGTTGGGATCGATGAACTTTGAGTTTATCATCAGATCTATCTTTTTATATCCATGAAAGTATTTGAGTTTCCTTGATCTCTTTTATGCATGATCTCTTATAGCCTCGTATTTCTTCTCCGATATTTGGGTTTTCTTTGGCCAACTTGATCTATTTATCTTGCAATGGGAAGAGGTGCCCGGTAGTGGGTTTGATCTTACAGTGCTTGATCCTAGTGAAAGGAAGGAAACCGACACGTATGTATCGTTGCTACTAAGGATAAAAAGATGGGATCTATATCTACCGCCATAGATCAACGGATCTTGTCTACATCATGTCATCGTTCTTATTGCATTACTCCGTTTTTCCATGAACTTAATACACTAGATGCATGGTGGATAATGGTCGATGTGTAGAGTAATAGTAGTAGATGCAGGCAGGAGTCGGTCTACTAATCTTGGACATGATGCCTATGTAATGACCTTTGCCTGGATATCGTCATAATTATTTGAGGTTCTATCAATTGCCCAATAGTAATTTGTTCACCCACTGTTTGCTATTTTCTCGAGAGAAGCCACTAGTGAAACATACGGCCCCCGGGTCTTCTTTCTCATATATTTGCCTTTGCGATCTATTTTTATTTGCTTTTATTTTCAGCTATATTAATCCAAAAACCCAAAAATACCTTGTTGCAATTTATTTTATTTGGTGTTCGGTCTATCAATATTTACAACTTTCTCCCGTCCACACGCCATTTCTGGTGCCGTTACCCGAAAGGGGTTGACAACCCCTTTAACACGTCGGGTTGCGAGGTGTTGTTATTTGTGTGCAGGGGCTGTTTATGTTGTGTTGCTTGGTTCTCCTAATGGTTCGATAACCTTGGTTTCATATCTGTGGGTAATACCTACCTTCGATGTGCTGCATCATCCCTTCCTCTTTGGGGAAAACCGACGTAGCTTCAAGCGACATCATTTTACGCCTCACAACGGCACGAACCTAGGTAAAGACTGCCTGTATGATCTCTACCGTGCTGCTCGACGTTCCTCTGCTCTTTGTGCAACATGCCATCCCCCCGCCGAACCAGCAAGGGACTATTGGTCCCATAGGTGGTCGTGGTTTCCCACGACATCTTTGGCGCGCCAGGTAGGGGGATCACTTGCGCGAACCTGAAAGCATGAGCAGTGCGTCATCTTCATCGCCATCTTCGTCTTCTATGGTGCCATCGACTATGGCGCCCCAGAAGAAACACGGTGCTTCGGCTCACCTGTCCACCTGAAAGGCTTCACCGCCTGTGGCTACCGACGCTGCGGGGGACGTGGAGTCGCACGAGGATGTGGGCGCTACGGGGGATGCGGTCGGCGCAGGCGGCGTTGTCACCACCTCCCCCGTTGCCGACACAGGAGCAGGAGGCATCGGAGGAGAGCAGCGTCAACAACATCCCGGTGGCCATGCTCCATGAGGTATGAGCGAAGGGGTTATTCCATTTGTGCCCCTTCCCCTCGCTGAAGGGCACAACCATAATGGTGGCACCCGGTCCAGGGTGAATCACCGCCCTCTGGCCGCCCTCGCCACGGGCGTGACCGTGACACGTGGGCCACTGCCGGAGCCGGTTGATCTAGACACTGTGCCCAACGGAGCCGCTGGCCCTCAAGCGCCTTCACCACGTCACCGTGCCATCCAAGTGGCCGACTTGCAACAGCGAGGGCACAACACTATCACCACTGGCATTGTGAGAAGCCGAGCGACGATGTGGTCCACATCATCATCACCCATCCCAAGCACCGCTACGGAGGCTATGGTGCGGGCTCAGCTGCTGCTGAGGTTCCCGCCAGCAACCGATCAGATGGATGACACGGCGAGCCACCATCCAAAGTTTGATTGGCTTCGCCGAGACTGGGGGCTCATAGCGAGCTGGCCCGCCATGGCCTACCTAAGCAACGACAACGTCTCACGCTGATGGTCGTACGGAGGGGGCCACCCCCACAGTGCAGTCCCCACCGCGGAAACCAGCACGGGCACGGCAGAATCAAGAACCTGATGACATCTCGATGGCCTCTTCCGACCCTCGAGTACGTCCAGGCTAGCGGCAAGCCCCAGAGGACGGGCGGAGGGGAGACACACGCGTCATCATCGAGCGGCACCGTGACAACCACCATCGGACCAACGGGTGCAATGGCCCCAACGTCGACGAGCCTGTGCTCGAGGACAGCGGGTGCTTGCCTTTCGAGGTTGGGTGCCCTGCCTTTACTCATGAGTTGCGGCAAGTTCGTTGGCCATGCGCTCGCATGTTCAAGCCCGAGATACCCGAGAAGTATGATGGGAGTATAAACCCGGCAGAGTTTTTGAGCATCTACACCATCGCTGTTTAGGCTACCGGAGGAAGAGATGATAAAGTGATTGCCAACTACTTTGTGATGACCCGAGACCGATGCTCCAGATGCCTTCCATGTTTTTCGTTGTCACCCCGTGTTTTACTTGTTTGTTGCGTTTTATTATCGCATCATTCGCATTGCATGGGCACTCTGTTGCATTCATTTTTCAAAACTTGCATTCATTTGTAGTCGCCGCTCCTTCATTGTCTCTATTGACCTCTTCTCGGATCAACCGGTCTGCTATCTTCTATCTTGTCTTCTCCGTGGCCATTTGTCATACCCCTCCACAACCTTGTCTGAAACATACAAGAACCCGAACCGGGCTATCATTGCCGTTGGATCCGGATCATCCCCAAACATCCCTAAAACATCTTCGTTTTATTCATTGGACTCCCTAGCCTATTTTTTTGTCCGTCCGATTACGATCGGAGGAGCTAGATAGCCCCTACCCAATTCCTACCTGCTAGCAGATGAAACCCTACCTAAACTAGACCAACCCTAAAATCTAGCGAACTTGTCCGGTCGCGCCGCTGCCGCCTCCCACCTCGGGATCCCTCCAAATCCCATCTCCCCAATCCTCTCGTGCAGCCACTTCCAGCCAACTAACCCATGCAGCTCCCCACCGTCGATTTGGACCATCCGATCTAGATCAAATGGCCATCGTCGTCCCAGTTCATCCCACCGAGGCCCTGGATCCAGCTGTCCCGCAAGGCCCGAGAGCCTCGTTCCCTCCTCCCGTGCCTCGATCTAGGATGGATCGGAAGCAGCACCGGCCTGCGCCAACCTCCGGAGCGCCGTCCGCCCTGGCAAACCTCGACGTCGAGCTGTAGTAGGAACTGCTTCGTGCGCCCCTGTGCCCGTGAGTGTCTAAGGCTGCAGCCTCCTCCTCGTCCAGCCCACTCCACCTCCCGCGGATCAATAGAAGAGCCTCGCGCCGCCCCTACCTTCCCTTCCTTCCTCTCCCTTTTCTCTCTTCTCTCTTTCTCAATGCTCTCTCTCTGTTGCAACAGGGAACGGAGCCGCCATGTCCGTCACCCTTGTTTTCCCCCGCCAAGAGACCGACTGTAGCCTCCTCGACCCGGATCCACGCCACCGCCATTCGAGATCCCCATGCCCAGATCCCCTCCTCCTCGCCTCGTCCACATCGCTGGGAGCCGCACCATGGACCTCTGCACCCCTTGACGGAGCAAGCTCGTCCCCAAGTCCCGCCGGCGCCAAGTCCCGCTCGATCCCCTGCTTCGTTGACCCCATGCCTCGCTTGCTCTCGTTGACCGCGACGCCCAGGAACCAACGACCTCCCCTGCTATGCCCGCTCATGGGCCTCTGATTGCCCCGGCCTGCATCTGCTTCTCCTCTTCTAGCCCGATGGCCCGATGTGAGCACCAACCCAAACCCTTGCTCATGAGTGTTGTTCAGTTATCTTGTGCTCACTGTTTCGGCCCATAGTGCTTTTTTCCTGCATTGCGAATTTGTCTATTATCAAGTAAAAACAAATTTGCAGAAAAGCCCTCAAACATCATGCATTTAATAACTCACCAACCGTGCATCACATGTAAAAGCTTGATATATGTAAAATTCTTAGAATTTTGTCTACTTTCATAATATGCCACTTTCATCTATGTTTAAAACTTTTAAAATGCAGTTTGATTAAATTGGCTCAAATAACATGTTAAAATGAGTTATTTCATAACTAAATAAACGTAGCTCTGAATTAATTAAACTTATATGTAAATGGGGTGGAAAATGCATAGATTAACATGGTCGCATTATTTTGCATATTTAACAACATTAAAATATGATATAGGGCAGAACAGTACCAAATTCAAAATATGCATATGGGAATTTACCGAACTTGTTATTTGTTGTTTCCGGCCTCATTTAAACTTGTCTAAATAGTTAGTTTACTCATGCTTCACCTCTTGCCATGTTAAGAACATTTAAACTTTTTGCATTCATAACGAGAGCTAACTAAATATTTGAATGTGGTGTTTCGTCAATATGCAACTCGTTGCATATTGAGCTCCACTTAATTTGTAGTATTGTTTGTTGCACTTTGCCATGCCATGCATATTTAAACCAGACATGCATCATACTTGTTTGTGCATCATGCCATGTTTATGCTTGTTGGTTTACCATGTTGTTTGCTTCCTTCCGGTTGTACTTCTTCCTGATAGTTCCGGTTATGTTGCGATTGTGAGGACCCGTTCGATTACGTTGGTTCATCTACTTCATGGACTCGGTCTTCTTCCTAGCGGGATTTCAGGAAAGATGACCGTCACCTTGGATACCATTACTATCTTTGCTATGCTAGTTGTCTTGATGCTATCGCTATGTCGTGCTACCTACCACTAGTTTATCAAGCCTCCCAAATTGCCATGAAACAGTCTCTAACCTTTTTACCCTTCCTAGCAAATCGTTGTTTGGCTTTGTTATCGCTTTACTCAGCCCCTCTTATAGCGTTGCTAGTTGCTGGTGCAGTTGCAAGTTGTTCCATGTTGGGACATGGATATCATGGGATATCACAATATCTCTTATTTATTTAATGCACATATATACTTGGTAAAGGGTGGAAGGCTCGGCCTTATGCCTGGTGTTTTGTTCCACTATTGCCGCCCTAGTTTCTGTCATACCGGTGTTATGTTCCTTGATTTTACTTCCCTAACACGGTGAGGGGTATGGGGCCCTCTTGACAGTTCGCTTTGAAGAAAACTCTTCCAGCAAGGCCCAACATTGGTTTTACCATTTGCCTAATAGCAACTAAAACTTGAATAGGGACTGGCTAGCAGCCGAGGACTCTTAATTAACCCCGGGCCAATGCTCCTCATGAGTGTCATCCAAACAGGGCGATGTCCGGTGCCCCCTGGGCAACCAGGGTCTCAGCCAACTCAACGTCTGGCCCATCCGGTGTACCCTGAGAACGAGATGCATGCGACTCCTATCAGGCTAGGTCGGTGCATCGGGAGGTCTTGCTGGTTTTGTTTTACCATTGTCGACATGTCTTGTGCACCGGGATGCCGAGTTTGATTGGATGTCCCGCGATGGAGGATTTTCTTTGCGGATCATGAGCTTATCATGGACTAAGTTGTGACACCCTTGCAGGATCTAAACTTTTGAGAGCCGTGCCTGCGGTTATGTGGCAGATGGGGATTTGTTAATATCCGGTAGTAGAGGACTTGAAGTAAACTCTTTTAAAATACACCAACCGCATGCGTAACTGTGACTGTCTCTTTTCAGGGAAGTTCGAGAAGGGAACACGGTTGGGTTATGTTTGGACGTAAGTAGTTCAAGATCACTTATTGATCATTACTAGTTTGCGACCCTTTGCGTACTTTCTCATCTTACTCTTGTAATCGTAAGTTAGCCACCATACAATGCTTAGCCGCTTGCTGCAACCTCACCACTTATCCTTTCCATACCCATTAAGCATTCCTAGTCTTGATACCCATGGTAATGGGATTGCTGAGTCCTCGTGGCTCACAGATTACTACAACATAAGTTGCAGGTACAGGTAATGTGATTGTCTGACGCGAGTGCGATGCTTGCTTGTTTGGAGTTCTCCTTCTTCGATCAAGGGGTAGGTTCCGGTTCGGGGAACCTGGGATTAGCAGGGTGGATGTCGTTCTTCTTTTTTCGTTTGCTTTCATCTGTAGTCGGATCCTGCCCTTCTGTATGATGGTTGCTATGTATTGATGTATTGTTGTATGAATGTTGTAACTTGTGGCGAGTGTAAGCCTTTACCTTGTATTCTCATCTATTAAGTACATGGTATGTTGTAATGATATCCGCCTTGCTATGCACTCGAAATGCGATTGTGCCCCAATCATGAATTCATCACGTGTTTGGGATAGAATCGCATCTTGGGCGCTACAAGTTGGTATCAGAGCCTTACCGACCTTAGGAGCCCCCTTGATTGATCGAACCGCTGTCGTTGTTGAGTCTAGAAGAAAACTATTTTGAGTCTAGTTATATTAGAGAGTAGGAAAATTGAGGGAGTCCTGGATTAGGGGGTCCCCGGACAGCCGGACTATATCTTTTGGCCAGACAGTTGGACTATGAAGACACAAGATTGAAGACTTCGTCCCGTGTCCGGATGGGACTCTACTTGGCATGGAAGGCAAGCTAGGCAATACGGATGTGTATATCTCATCCTTTGTAACCGACCTTGTGTAACCCTAGCCCCCTCCGGTGTCTATATAAACTGGAGGGTTTTAGACCGTAGGACAACATACAATCATACCATAGGCTAGCTTCTAGGGTTTAGCCTCTCCGATCTTGTGGTAGATCAACTCTTGTACTACTCATATTATCAAGATTAATCAAGCAGGACGTAGGGTTTTACCTCCATCAAGAGGGCCCGAACCTGGGTAGAACATCGTGTCCCCTGCCTCCTGTTACCATCCGCCTTAGACGCACAGTTCGGGACCCTGCCCGAGATCCGCCGGTTTTGACACCGACATTGGTGCTTTCATTGAGAGTTCCACTGTGTCGTCGCCGTAAGGAAGGATGCCTTGTCTAGTTCTTAAAAACAACATTACCGCCGGGGGAGCCCTGGTTGTCGGCCAAACTCTCCGGCTTGGCAGTTTCATCATGACCGCCCGTTCGGCCGCTGCACCGACGATGATCTCTCGGGTCATCAAAAACAGCCTCCACGTCAGCTCGGAATTCGCCGAGCAGATGGATCCAATGGAGCTCTCTTCCCTAAATGAGCTCTTGGATCATATCGTCGCCTTGGGAGTCGCTACAGACTATGATCGGATTGGGCTTAAACTCGATCAAAGGGAGATTAACTCTCCACCGGTCACCCATCATATTGTGGTGGTGGAGGAACAATGCGGCGATTCTTCCTCTATCTTGAGGACTAACCATGTCCGGATTCCTGAGCTCTCAGAGCCGGGTACCCATTTACGGGAGGACATCACCCAAGCCCTGAACCTAGAGTCAGGCAGCGGGCCAGACTTATCGGGCAACACTCCAGAACCCGAAATTCCAAGAATGGAGACTCCTCGGCCCCTGGGTCTCAGATCGGTTAGGGGTTCGGACTCAAATCCACCCACCCACCCAGACATAAACGATCTTTCCCACATCAGGCAAGAGCCCCATGAAACAGTACATCATTATTGGGCCAGATTCCTCCTTGTGATGAACAAGGTTAAGGACTGTCCCGAGGAAGACGCAGTCTCATTCTTTTGCAATAATTGCACGGACAAGGGAATCCTTAACGCCTTAAGTCGCCGTGACATATCACGCTTCGCTGACTTGGTGTCCATAGTACGAAAGTACTGTGCGATGGAAAGCGCTTGGAAAACCGAAACGAAATTTTGGGATAATCCGGCTCGGAATATACACCCAGTCCGAAGTAAAAGGGTGCACTATCGTAAGACACCCGAGTCAGTTACAAAGAAACAAAAACCTCTACAGGGCATGGAACCGTATTGGAGGGATGGCTTAACGGACCCTGCAAAATTCATAGTACGGCGGATACCATACCAACACACAGCCTTAGAGCATGTTGGATACTCCAGCAGGTGGCCAAAAGCGGCGAGGATCTTCTCATCCCAGATGCCACAGAGCACCATCCCAGGGATAACAATACGGTATTAACAGTCTTTGAGACCTTCGCATCAAATAATAGGCGCAAGCGAACACTCTGCAGCATTGCCGAAATCTGCCACGTGGCAGCAATAAATCCATGGAGTGATATGGCTATTACCTTCAATGCCAGTGACAAACTTAAATTTCGACCAGCCTGAGCACCAGCTGCACTGGTCCTCAGTCCAATTGTGGACGGCTTTCGACTCACCAAAGTACTCATGGACGGTGGCAGTAGATTAAACCTCATCTATGAGGAAACTCTTCAAAAAATGGAAATAGACTAGAACCGCATTGAGCAAAGCAGCACAACCTTCAGAGGAATCATCCCCAGTCGGGAAGCACGCTGTGCTGGGAAAATCACATTAGATGTGGTATTCGGCACGCCGGAGAACTATAGGTCTGAAGAAATTACATTCCAAGTGGCCCCGTTCAGTAGTGCATACCACGCCCTTTTAGGACGGGAGGCGTTCACGATCTTCCAAGCCATACCACATTATGGGTGTATGAAGCTCCAAATGCCCGGGCCCAACGGAATCATCACTCTCGCTAGTGATCCAGACACAGCGCTCCGCGCCAAAAACAAAACAGCCGCATTGGCCCTCGAGGCATTATCCGAAGCCCTTTCGGCCGAGGAATTAACTGCGCTACGCTCCAAAGTGGACATGGATGACATGATACTTGACAAGAGATCCAAGTCCACCTCTTTTAAACCAGCGGATGAAATAGTCAAATTCCAAGTCCACCCAACGGACCCTACAAAAATAGCCTCCATCAGGGCACAGTTAAACCCCGCCGTGGACGCCGCACTACGAGAGTTCCTGCGTGAGAATTGGGACATATTCGCTTGGCACCCCTCAGACATGCCAGGAATCCCACGCACGCTGGCCGAGCACAACCTCAATATCCTAAAGGGATTCAAGCCGGTCAAGCAGGCTCTTCGGAGTTTATCTGTACCTAAGATACAAGCTATGGGAGAGGAGCTAGCCAAGTTATTTGAGGCCAGATTCATGAGAGAAATAAAACACCCAGACTGGATAGCAAACCTGGTGATGGTACCAAAGAAGGACAAATCCTGGCGCCTATGTGTCGACTTCAAGGACCTCAACAAGGCTTGCCCCAAGGATCCCTCCCCCCTCCCCCGCATTGATCAAATTATCGATGCTACCAGTGGACACGAGTCATTGTGTTTCCTCGACGCATACTCCGGCTACCACCAAATCAAGATGGCGGAGTCCGATCAAGCCGCAACGGCATTAATCACACCATACGGCCCGTTCTGTTTCAACACAATGCCTTGTGGGCTCAACAACACCGGCGCAACATATCAGCGCATGATTCAGACATGTCTAGAGAAACAGATCGGCAAAACAGTATAGGCATACGTAGATGATGTGGTCATTAAAACCAAACATGTTGACTCTCTAATAGACGACTTGAGGCTCACATTCAACAACCTCCGAACATACGACATCAAGCTCAATCTGGAAAAATGCATTTTCGGCATACCAACCGGAAAGCTCCTGGGCTTCATTGTCTCCAGTAGAGGAATTGAAGCTAATCCGGCCAAAATCCGAGCTCTGTCACAGTTGGCTGTCCCAACGGACCTCAAACAAATCCAGAAATTAACTGGATGTGTGGCGGCTCTAAGCCGCTTTATCTCCCGCTTAGGAGAAAAGGCATTACCCCTTTATCGCCTCCTTTGGCGCACCGAACACTTCGAGTGGACGGACGCTGCCACACCCAGATTCGAAGAAATAAAAGCCATATTGGCAACCAACCCAATCCTGGCCGCGTCAAACATCGGCGAACCAATGCTGTTGTACATTGCGGCAACTCATCAGGTTGTAAGCGCAGTGCTCGTCGTCGAACGAGAAGCGGACGGACATAAATTCCCTATTCAAAAGCAGGTATATTATGTATCCACTGTCCTCACTCCATGTAAATCACGGTACCCATATTATCAAAAGATAGCCTATGCGGTATTCCTGGCATCCCAGAAGCTGCGACACTACTTTCAAGAGTGTTCGATTACTGTAGCCTCTGAAGTGCCACTTAATGATATTATAAACAACCGCGATGCCACGGGCCGGATTGCCAAATGGGCCATTGAGCTCCTCCCGTTCGACATAACATACAAACCTCAGCTAGCCATTAAATCGCAAGTATTGGCCGACTTTGTCGCCGAATGGACGGAAGCCGAACTCCCTAAAGAGTACGGCGCATACTCCAATTAGATCATGCACTTCGACGGCTCCAAAATGCTGGCTGGTCTGGGGGCTGGCGTCGTCCTGACGTCCCCAACCGAAGATACAGTGCAATACGTATTGCAGATACTGTATACAGACCCCAACAACGCAGCCGAATACGAAGCCCTGTTACATGGTCTTCGGATGGCAGTTTCCATGGGCATTCAATGCCTGGAGGTGCGTGGGGATCCGAACCTCGTAATATCCCAAATAAATGGAGACTTCGATGCCAAGGATCCGAAGATGGCGGCCTATCGAAACGCCGTCCAAAAGATGTCAGCTCGGTTCGAGGGGCTCGAATTTCACCATGTGGCTCAGGAAAACAATCAGGCGGTGGATATCCTCGCCCTCATCGGTGCAAAACGTGATGCGGTCCCCCCCCAACATCTTTTTGGAGAGGTTTTTTAAGCCATCCGTGGTATGGGAAGGGGACACTGGTAACAATAGTCCAGACCCGGCCAAAATGCCCGATACCGAACACTCTGACATAATCGGAGGCTCTGCCACCGAAATAACACCTTCAGCCCATGTCATAATGGCCATCATTGCCCCGTGGACAGAACCATTCTTGGCCTACCTAACTAGGCAGGAACTTCCCGAAGATCAAAATGAGGCATGCTGCATAGTGCGGCGATCTAAAGCCTACAGGGTCCATGAGGGAGAGCTGTGTAAAAAAAGCACTACCAGAGTCCTTCAAAGGTGCATCTCCGAAGAGGAAGGGCGGAAGCTTTTGGCAGAAATTCACGCCGGACTCGGTGGCCACCACGCCGCAGCCTGGGCCCTTGTAAGCAAGGCCTTCCGTACATGTTTTTATTGGCTGACGGCCCGGGCAGACGCACAGGACTTGGTCCAACGCTGCGTCGATTGCCAGCTTTTTGCAAACCAAAGCCACATGCCACCCACCGCCCTTCAAACAATCCCCATTACCTGGCCCTTCGCGGTCCGGGGGCTTGACATGATTGGACCCCTTAAAGGGGGAACCCATAAGAAAAAAATACTTACTGGTCATGGTGGATAAATTCACCAAATGGATAGAAGCCAAACCTGTTAAAACAGCCAAATCCGGACTGGTGATAGAGTTCATATCCGGGGTTGTACACCGTTATGGCGTCCCCCACAGCATCATCACTGACAATAGCACGAACTTCACGGTCGACGAGGTAAAACTCTGGTGCAGCAACATGGGCATCAAGCTCGATTATGCTTCCGTCTATCACCCACAAACCAACAACCAAGTTGAGCGAGCAAATGGTCTTATCATGAGCGCCATTAAACCCAGATTAGTGCGGTCCTTAAAGGAGTCTAACACGCACTGGGTAGAGGAGCTCGACTCCGTACTCTGGGGGCTGCGGACCACGCCGAATCGTACTACCGGATATACACCCTTCTTTATGGTGTACGTCGCAGAGGCAGTTCTTCCCTGCGACATAATTCATGACTCACCTCGAGTGCGCACGTATGAAGAAAGAGAAGCTGAGCTCGATCGGCAGGACAGTCTAGACACCCTGGAGCAAGAGTGCAACGTGGCAAAAGCCTGTTCCGCATTCTATCAGCAACAGGCTCGCAGATACCAAAGCAGAGAAGTATGGGCCAAAACTTATAACGTTGGCGAGTTAGTTCTACGCCTGCCGGAGAAGGAAAAGACCAAGCTCCAGCCCAAATGGGAAGGTCCCTTCATTATTGACCAAGTTCTGGCCGGTGGAGCGTACCGTATGCGGGATGCATCGAACAATTGACTTGAGCCAAACCCATGGAGCGCAGCCAGGCTCCGAAGATTCTACGCCTAGCGCCGGACTCTATGTTCGTCTCCTTCCTCTGTCCATTTTTTGCATATACATTATCTGTCTTTTTTCTCTTTCTTTCTTTTATTCTTTCTCAAGGCCTTCAAGGGCCAACTTGTGCCGCTTCCACACTATAGACGCGCTAACCGCGCTCATTATACCTGGGGGCTTCTTACATAGAAGCTTAATTACCTATCTGGGCTTCATGCCCCGCACATGTGTTATTCTTCCGCATGTACCTTTTCTTCGCCATTATATGTATCGACTTGACTTAAGTTTTGGCCAAGCTGGGTTGCTTGGCTCTTGTATTTATGCCCTACGTTCCCGTTAATTCGGCTAGGGCATAAGGGGAGCACCTCTGCGATTGTTACTGCCGGGTCAACCGGATGTGTACCTCAGATTGGGTGAAGCGTTCTTAAGAGAATATTCGGTCGGCGAACAAAAGATGATTTTTTTCATATATGCCCCCAGATGGTTTTGCCTGCGTCTCCGCTCGCAGTCCGGACATGCACTTTAGGGCATGCGTACCCAGGGAAAGGAACCCCTAACGGAACTATTCTCCCTGGAAGATGTTTCTTACTACCCATGTAATATAACATAACTAGTTGGGCACTTGTCTGTTCAAGCACTAATGACCCCTACGCCTGGTTTCCACGCATACCCCGGTTCCTATATAACTGAGCGGGTATTCGGACATACTCCGCACTATCGGGTCCCGAGGTTGAAGCGAAATGGTTCGCCATGACAAATGATCTACAATCCAGCTAGAAGGCATTATACATGTCACTTTAATTACATACTCTTGTAGACTGACTAAATTCCTCTTCTATACCATCCAACAGGCGGTCTAGCCTACAATCTTGTTGGGAATACTTTGCGGCTAATTCTACTTGCCCATAGACTAAGCTAACGGGGATCTCTTTCCCATCGGGCCCCACAGGTCTGACCTCGGTCATGTGGTTTGGGTCAGCCTTGGTATACCGCGTCTTCACCATGGCCCAGGCTTCCCTGGCACCTTGACGGCAGGCTGATATCTTCCATAATTGGAAGCGCCGTTGTGCTCCCTTGTGCTTCTTCGCAAACTCTCCAATGCCTTCTGGTAGGGATAATGATGGCCACAAGGCCTGTGCAATACCTTGCATCACCTGCCGAACTTGTTTGTGCAGTTGTGAGAGCTCGGATAGAAGATCACCCACAGACCCGGGCATCTCCTCCGTGGGATGACCCATCAACATACCTGTAGACATAACTCTGTTAGCCGGCTTCTCCGCCGTCCCCTTTTTTAAGGGTTCGTTCAAGCACTTACTGAAAATGCCGCATCGAAGCCGCTTATTCTCCTTCTCAGAGTCCGCAAGCTAGGCTCGAACATCTTTTAGTTCCACGCTCAGCTTGGTATTGGCGTCTTGGAGATTGTTTTTCTCCCGCCTGACCTCAGTCAGCACGCGTTCGCCAGCCTTTTGCTATCGTACGTCATGCTGGTCCTCCGGATTCTCTCTGGATTCATCTGCAATATCTATTGTTAGATCTGCAGCCACACCGCACGCTATATAGTACCCATCATTCTTTGAAACAAATGTTACCAGCTAGGGACTTTTTAGGTTCCTTCAATGTGGCAACGGCTGCCCGAAGTTGGGTCTTGCATTCCTCTAGGTCCTGTGACAGTCGAGTATTCTTCTCTGTAAGAACCTGCACAATAGATGATCCTTAAATCAGTTCTGCTAACTGTTTCAAGTCTCAGGGGCTACTGATACATATAATCGTCAGATTTTCTTACCCGTACATCCTTACATACTGGTCCGTGGCTCTGGCTAGACCATTTTGAGCAGCACGGAGGTACTCGTCTCCAGAATTGAAGGCATCAAATGCCTGTAGGGAGAAGCAAGCGTCACGGAGTATGGCTCGGCAACGCCTATGATTCATGATGCTCTCCACTTCTGAATTTGTAACGGATAGTCTATCCGCATCCTTTGTAGGGGGAGTATCTGGAGTCCGCCCCATGTCGGCTTCCGCCTCTATGTCCGGTCCTGGAGCCCAACTGGTGGAAGCATGATCGACAGCCTCACCGGACATATTCCGGCAAGCGTTTTTTCTGTTAAAGAAACATGGACGTCGTTACATTTTGAGAAAAGGCGACAACCACGGAGCGGGGTTTTTGTCATACCTCTGCGCCGGCGTCTCCGTCCTGACCGCCTTCCTTTTTGGCCTGCCCAGCCTCGGTGCCTCTTGTTGGCGAGTTGCTGTGGGTTCGGCACGGCGTCCCAAAGGCCTTCCCTGTAAAACACCATATGTATATGGTAGGTGAAGTGTCTAAAAGGGGATCCTAGTTTTTGGAGTTGAGATTTTTGGTTTTTCTTACGTGCGATGCAGGAAGCAGTCTGGGAATATCAGCCGTAATGGCCACCATGGCGTCATCACAGCTTAATTGGTAGAACTGCCAGTCTATCAGCTCCACAAATATGTCCAGATCTTCTTCGAGTCTGGAACCGAGGGCCCGGTCAAGGTCCTCTGGTTGTGGGGATGGGCTGTTGACCTCCCTTATGGCTTTTCGCATTTCTTGCCGCAAAATGGCAAGGTGAATACCTATGACAAAGAATGCGGGAAGAATGGGAGTAGCGACATATAACTCACCCAGCTTGGAGGGTTGTACATGGAGAATCCATCCCGTGTCTTGATGCAGATGAACTCCTCTTCCTCTCCCTTGAACAACTCGGACAGAATTTTTGCTAAAGCGGCAGCGTTGTCCGGACCCTTATGCCCACAACGGGTGGCATCATCTTCCCCGTTAAAACACCACAAGGGATGCCCTTGATATTGAAGTGGCTGCACTCCCCGCATTATGCATATTGACATAACCTCGATTACTGTCAATCCTGATTGAGCCAGCGCTTTAATCCGGTTCATCAGGTAAAGGACTTCTCCGTTGTCTTCCTCCTGGGGGCTCTGGGAGCGCCAACTTCGGCGTTTCTTCAGAGAATCATTGTTGAACTCAGGAAGACCCTGCCGAACAGGGTCCGGAAGGGGGACGTCCTCCATATAAAACCATTCCAAAGGCCAGTCTTCGGATGTCTTCTTCGGAGTACCGGATAGGTATCCGGTTCCGGCGATGCGCCATATTTCGGCTCCACCCACTTGGTAAAGTGACCCCTTCTGTGTGCGGGGGACGAGGCAAAATAACCTTTTCCACAGCTCGAAATGAGCCTCGCAGCCCAGGAATAACTCGCAGAGGGCAACATAGCCGGCCATGTGTAAAATGGAAGAAGGGGTGAAATTATTCAGTTGGAGGCCGTAAAACTCCAGGAGCCCACGGAGGAACGGATGAATTGGAAATCCGAGTCCCCTCAATAAGTTAGGAGCAAGGCATACCCGCTCCCCCGTAGAGGGGCTGGGGAAGCTCTCCGCTTGCTCCCCGCTATTGTAGGTGGCGAGCCCGGCTCGGACGGGAACCATATACGCTGGAGGGAGAAATCCCTTGGTCTGCAGTTCAACTAATCGACTGTGTGGGACAGAACACCTCTCCCAATCACCAGGCTTAGGGCTACAGGGGCGGGAGGAGGAGCTGCGGAGGTCGGCCATGCTGGAGAGGATCTTTCTGAAGCGCGCTCCGATGGATTCTCGCTGGGGGAGGGTGGTATGGATTGGATCTAAGAATCCCCATCCCTTTAATAGACAATTTATTTATCTAGCTAGGGGGCGAATGTAAAAATGCCCTAGCTCCTTGTATTCATTCGACGCATGGAAGATAGCCCTTATTGGGCACGAAAGCCAAGAAGTCCAACATTTATGGTGCCGGACACAACTTGACAAACTTTCGAAATCCGGAGAAGAACCCGCCTTGCAATGCCGAAGACAATACTGCGTTCGGACTTGATGTCATTGAAGCCTGGTTCGGGGGCTACTGAGGGAGTCCTGGATTAGGGGGTCTCCGGACAGCCGGACTATATCCTTTGGCCGGACTGTTGGACTATGAAGACACAAGATTGAAGACTTCGTCCCGTGTCCGGATGGGACTCTACTTGGCGTGGAAGGCAAGCTAGGCAATACGGATATGTATATCTCCTCCTTTGTAACCGACCTTGTGTAACCCTAGCCCCCTCCGGTGTCTATATAAACCGGAGGGTTTTAGTCCGTAGGACAACATACAATCATACCATAGGCTAGCTTCTAGGGTTTAGCCTCTCCGATCTCATGGTAGATCAACTCCTGTACTACTCATATTATCAAGATTAATCAAGTAGGACGTAGGGTTTTACCACCATGAAGAGGGTCCGAACCTGGGTAAAACAACGTGTCCCCTGCCTCCTGTTACCATCTGCCTTAGACGCACAGTTCGGGACCCCCTGTAACACCCCGGATGTAACTTACCTTATTTGTAATCCAACTCTTGCCATTTCCAGCGCTAAGTTATTTTATTTCCTCGGGTTTGGGTTTTTGTCTCCGTGTGTTGTTGTCGTTGTCATGCATCTCATATCATGTCATCATGTGCATTGCATTTGCATACGTGTTCGTCTCATGCATCCAAGCATTTTTCCCGTTGTCCGTTTTGCATTCCGGCGCTCCTATCTCCTCCGGTGGTCCTTTCTACCCTCTTTTCGTGTGTGGAGGTTAAACATTTCCGGATTGGACCGAGACTTTCCAAGCGGCCTTGGTTTACTACCGGTAGACCGCCTGTCAAGTTTCGTATCATTTGGACTTCGTTTGATGCTCCAACGGTTAACCGAGGGACCTAGAAGGCCTCGTGTGTGTTGCAGCCCAACACCCCTCCAATTTGGCCCAAAACCCACCTAAACCCTCTCCATCATCTAGAGCATTCGATCATGATCGCGTGGCCAAAAACCGCACCTCATTTGGACTCTCCTAGCTCCCCTTATGCCTATATAAAGACTCCCCATTCGAAATCACGGACGAAACCCTAGTCCCCTACCTCTCCACGCGCCGCCGGAAACTTTCCGTCCGGCCGGACATTGTCTGCCTGCCGCCGCCGACCTACCGGGGCGCGCCACGTGGCAGCGGGCGCCCCACATCTCTGCCGATTCCACGCGGGCCCGTTTGGCCCGTGGCCGGCCCCCGCAGCCCGGCTCCCCTCCGACCGCGCCGCCTCCCGTCTTCCCCGCGCCCGGCGCATCTCCTCCCAACTGGCCGCCGCGCCGCCATTGCCGGCCGCCACCGCGACGCCGCACTCCTCGCCGGCCGGCGCCCCACATCATCGGCGCCGCCCGCGGTAACCTCGGCCTCGCCTCCCGTCCTCGCCTCCTCCGCCGCCCTCACCGGATCCGGCGAGATCCGGCCGGCGCGCTCCTCTCCACACCAAGTCTGGCGACGTCCCCATCTTTGGTGAGTTCCCGGCCAACCTCGGGAGACGTGCCCCGGATCTAGATCTGAGGAACCCCAGGGGCTGACTTTTGCCCCCGTTTTCAGTATTTTTATGCAACTTCATCGTGTCGTAACTTTGCATCCGTAGATCCGTTTTGGGCGTGTAGCATATCAAAATGTTCGCCTTAGAGAGTACATCATTTCATCTCATTGCATCGTTTTCATATGAGCTCATCTTGATGCCAGAAATGCTGTTGGAAGAGAGCTATTTGAGTTAATTGTCAGATCTGCTGCACCAAATAGCTATTTGTCATTTTTGCCATGATTAATGTGTGCATGATATGCTCCTGAGCTCTACATGTGTTTTGTTATATGCCATGCCATCTTTCCATAGGTGCTATCCATGTATTTTCCTAATGTGTGTGGTGACTAGCACAAGCTTGCAAAGTGGTGCATTCATGAATGCTGATTTCAGGGACTTAGAATTTCACAGTCCTTGATCTGTTCTTATCAATATGCCATATGTTCATGTTGTTTACTAGTGATCCGTGCCTCTTTTGAGGATGATCAGTAAGGATGTTTTGTTAATTTTGTGGTGCTCTAACCATCCATGTCTTTGTTTGCAATTATGGAGCACCCTAGCTTGAGTCAATCAAGCTCTACTTTTGCTATTTCGTGAATCCTGGTAGATTTTCTACTTGTTAGCGATTTTGCCGAGGATGTTGTTGTTGATCCGGGCATGCTATGTTGTTGTTCTTACCATGTATAGCTTATATAACATGTATTCTTGATGGGTGTATGCTTAGATTGTCATGCCTTGCTCTGTAGTGAGTGCATCGAGCTCGTAAACATGCCTACTCGTTAACAGATTTGCATGCTCCAGTTTTTCACTAAATATGTAACCTGATTATGTTTTTGCCATGTTCACATGCTTGCAATTGTATTTTCTGATACCTTTTGGCTCAAAGTCACCAAGGGACTTTTGTTAAGCTCTTTGAGTAGCTCCATGACATGCTTTACTTTGCCATGTTAAGTTCCTGTAGTATATAGTTTTCATGCTCCAAAGTGTGCTATCTGATCTGAAATTCCAGACTTGGGTTAATTTCACTAAGTCTGAAACCTGTTTACCAATTGCACTTTTGCCATGCTTGTTTGAACCTGTTAATGGATGAATTGGCTGTAGCTTAGTGTTCATCTTTTGTCAAGCATCATGAGTGGATCCCTTCCATGTATTTTTTTTGCCATGTTTGACTGTTGTAGCATATTTATCTTGATGCATTTAGATGGCTACTTGCTGTTTATCGAAGACCGGTGCCATATTTGTTTTGCTTGCCATTTCCAAACCATGCATCCGATTCCGGTGATCTTTATATCGATTTCTAGCGAAATCACCTCACCTTTCCAGTGGGACACTTGGATTTCTAAGTTGAGGCCAGGTTCAATCATTCCTTGTCAAATCTTGCATATGCATCACATATCGCATCCCGCATATCATACCATGTTTGCATCATGTTGTTGGAGCATTGCACGTGGTTGATTGTGTTCCTTTTGCTTGTTTGTCTTGTTTGGGTAGAGCCGGGAGACGAGTTCGCTAACGAGGAGACCGTTGAGTTTGCTTTCGAGGATCCAGTCAACTCTGACAACTTTGCAGGCAAGATGATCATACCCCCGAAATCACTTCTATCTTTGCTTTGCTAGATGCTCGCTCTTTTGCTATGCCTATGCTACGATGCCTACCACTTGCTTATCATGCCTCCCAAATTGCCATGTCAAACCTCTAACCCACCTTGTCCTAGCAAACCATTGATTGACTATGTTACCGCTTTGCTAGTTGCAGGTGAAGATTGGAATTCGTTCCTTGTTGGAACATTGATTATTTTTGGGATATCACTATATTATATTGTTATCATAATGCATCTATATACTTGGTAAAGGGTGGAAGGCTCGGCCTTTTGCCTAGTGTTTTGTTCCACTCTTGCCGCCCTAGTTTCCGTCATATCGGTGTTATGTTCCCGGATTTTGCGTTCCTTACGCGGTTGGGTAATAATGGGAACCCCTTGACAAATGGCCTTGAATAAAACTCTTCCAGCAATGCCCAACCTTGGTTTTACCATTTGCCACCTAGCCTCTTTTTCCCTTGGGTTTCCGGAGCCCAAGGGTCATCTTATTTAAACCCCCCGGGCCAGTGCTCCTTTGAGTGTTGGTCCAAACTAGAGCCCTGTGCAGCGCCCCCTCGGGGAAACTCGAGGTTTGGTTTTAGTTGTACGGATTGCTCATCTGAGTGTGCCCTGAGAACGAGATATGTCCAGCTCCTATCGGGATTTGTCGGTACATTCGGGCGGTGTTGCTGGATTTGTTTTAACTTGTCGAAGTTGTCTTGTAGAACCGGGATACTGAGTCTGATCGGAATGTCTCGGGAGAAGGTATATCCTTCATTGACCGTGAGAGCTTGTCATGGGCTAAGTTGGGACTCCCCTGCAGGGATTTGAACTTTCGAAAGCCGTGCCCGCGGTTATGGGCAGATGGGAATTTGTTAATGTTTGGTTGTAGATAACTTGAACCTTAATTTAATTAAAATGAATCAACTGTGTGTGTTACCGTGATGGTCTCTTCTCGGCGGAGTCCGGGAAGTGAACACGGTGTTGGAGTAATGTTTGTCGTAGGTTGTTATCTAGTTCTTCGTTCGTGCCTTGCCTTCTCTTCTCGCTCTCTTTTGCGAACAGGTTAGCCACCATATATGCTAGTCGCTTGCTGCAGCTCGACATATTACCTTGCCTTTACCTATAAGCTTAAATAGTCTTGATCGCGAGGGTGCGATATTGCTGAGTCCCAGTGGCTCACAAATTACTTCGAAACCAGATGCAGGGCCCGATGACTCCGTTCCAGATGATCCGCTGGAGCTCAAGTGGGAGTTCGACGAAGACTCACGTCGTTACTATGTGTCTTTCCCTAATGATCAGTAGTGGTGCCCAGTTGGGGCGATCGGGAACATGTCGCTTGTTGGGGTTGATCTTTTATTTTGGTACCATAGTCGGACCATGAGTGTATTGGATGATGTAATGCTATTTATGTACTTTGTGTGATGTGGCGAGTGTAAGCCAACTATGTACCTTTCCCCTAATTATCTACTTACATGGGTTGTTGTGAAGATTACCTTACTTGCGACATTGCTTTCAATGCGGTTATGCCTCTAAGTCGTGCTTTGACACGTAGGAGCTATAGCCGCATCGAGGACGTTACAAGTTGGTAATAAGAGCCTTCCCCGACCTTAGGAGCCCCATTGCTTGATCGAATTAGCTGACGGGTTGAGTCTAGAAAAATGTTTTGAGTCATTTAGGAATCATACATCGGAGAGTTTAGGAATTCTTTTGCCTCCCCAGTCCCCTCATCGCTCTGGTAAGGCATCCTGACGTAGAGTTTTGACTCTTCTCTTCTCAAATTTCACAAAAAAATAGGATCACGCGGGTATCTTGGAATGGTTCCGATCGATTTGTGATGAGAACATTGTTCTTGGTGCCTCCTGTCATTTAGGGGTTGTGGCAGTGTCCCGGGGAGTTGAGCTCCGAGGTGTTGTCGTCATAATTTTATCGTTGCAGTTCTGGAATACCTGAGTTTAGTTCGCCGACATCGAAAATCTCTTTTATGCAGTTGTTGGTAAGATAACCTCGACGCCACCCAGTACTGGGGCGGGAGTTCGGGAGTATTGCCATAACTTGTATAACGGATGCTTTTCGAAGGTTGAGGTAGACGATTTCCGAAGTTTTCTCGGTTATGTGTTGAAGGATGGATACAGCTGGATGTAGGATTTGCTAGATTTGGGTGAGATATTATGCTTCCCTTGTATCCCCAACACCTGATTGCATAACCGGAAAGGTTCGGGAGTTTCATAGGTGGGAATTCTTGTAGTTCTAGTTCTTCTTCCACGGATACTTGGTTTGAGATTGGGTGATCCTTACCGAGTGTTCGTTCCTGCTCCGTACCTTGTTGATTTATTCCTCTACCTAAATTCTAAGTGGCTTCTCAATTTATGGATATGTGACCATTTCAATTGGAATGCATTCATTCATTTTGTTCGGATGTGAAGACTATATGTTGCAATTTCTACCCGTTTGGTTCAGCTTCAATTTTGTCTGTCAATGCGCTAATGGATGTCAACCTCTTCAGGATGGCTCCCCCAATGCGCACGACTCCGAATCCTGATCCGCCACCACCACCTCCTCCTTCGGAGGCATGGCAAGCTGTGATGGCCGCTACCAATGCAAACACGCAGTTGATCGTGCGAATTCTTCAAGAGCGCAACCAAGCGAACCAAGGCAACCAATGCAACAATAAGAATCACTTTGCTACACTAAACCAGTTCCTTGCTAACCAGCCAAAGACCTTCAGCAATTGTGTTGAGGCAACTGATGCTGACGATTGGCTCGTGGACTTGTGCAAGCATTTCGAGTGCAGTAACGTCAGGCCTGAGGACTTTGTCAAGTTCGCTTCCTTCCAACTCAAAGACCAAGCAGCAGAATGGTTTCAGCAGTACAAAGATTCCAGAGGAGGCCGTGTGATTACCTGGGATGAATTCCGTCAAGACTTCAAAGCTCATCATATTCCTTAGAGCATGGTTGAAAGCAAGCATGAGGAATTCCGCAACCTGAAGCAAGGCTCTATGTCTGTCTATGACTACAACAAGTTGTTTCAGAAGCTCGCCCGCTTTGCTAAGCAGGACGTCCCTGACGAGAAGAGCATGATATATCAGTTCAGGGGTGGTCTCAGAGAAGAAATCCAGCTAGCTCTTATTCTCTTTGAACCCTTGAGGTACGATGAGTTTTACAACATGGCATTGAAGCAAGAGGCTGCTGAACTGAAGTGTGATGCTTCCAAGAAGTGAGTCAGAGATGCTACTCCTTCTTCCTCTACTCAAGTGGCCAAGCAGCAGAAGTATTGGCTTCCTCCTCCTCCGTTTCGTCAGCCTTTTCAGTAGAAGAGCAAAGGTGGCAGTGGATCTTCCCACCCACCCAACCCTGGCTTTCAGAACAAGACTTCGTCTCAAGCTCCAAGATCGAGTGCTCTGTATCACCGTCCGCTTTCAGAGGTCACGTGCAACAAGTGCCAACAGAAGGGTCACTATGCCAACAAATGCTTCAATCAGAGGCGTCTTCCTCCTCCTCCTCCTGTGAGATCGGCAAGTACAGCTGTGTTCAAGCATAACCCCAAGTACGCCAAGGTCAACATGGTGAATGCAGCTCAGGCAGAGGACTCGTCAGATGTCATCATGGGTAACCTTCCTGTTAACGATGTTCCTGCAAGAGTTCTTTTTGACACTGGTGCATCGCATTGTTTCATCTCGAGACCTTTTGCATCTAAGCATGATTTTGTTACGCAAGTGTTGCCGAAACCGTTGGCTATTGACTCTCCGGCCTGTCTAATGACATCTTGAGTATGTGTTCCGGATGTTACAATCACTATGGGTGACTATAAGTTCTTGTCCTCTCCAAATGTTCTTGGTGACTCGGATATTGATTTTATTCTCGGAATGGATTGGCTATCTAAGCACAAGGCTAAGCTTGATTGTGCCACCAGGCAGATTCAATTGACTCATTCGTCTGAGGATGTAATTGTCTTTGCCGCTCGGGATGATACCATCCGTCTATTTTCTCTCAATGAGAAGGGTGAACTCGATGCCATCTCTCAAATTCCAGTCGTTTGCGAATAACAAGACGTTGTTCCAGAAGAGCTTCCAAGAATGCCTCCGCACTGGCCAGTTGAATTTGTCATCGATCTTGAGCCTGGCACGGAACCTGTTTGCAAACGTCCTTACAAGCTCGGACCTGAAGAGTTGAAGGAGCTGAAGAAGCAACTCGATATTCAAGAGCGAATGGGTCTCATCCGACCTAGTTCTTCTCCGTGAGGTTGTGGAGTTCCTTTTGTGAAGAAGAAGGATGGAACTGACCGACTTTGTGTTGACTCCCGTCCATTGAACAAGAAGACTATCAAGAACAAGTACCCACTTCCCAACATCAATGAGTTGTTCGAACAACTCAAAGGTGCCCAAGTATTCTCCAAGCTTGAACTCCGTATGGGCTATCACCAGATTCGAATCCGTGAGCAAGATATTCCCAAAACAGCTTTCAGAACAAGCTATGGTTCATATGAATACACTGTCATGTCTTTTGGCCTCGTCAACACTCCTCCGACTTTCTCTCGCATGATGAACTTCATCTTCAACGCCTACACTAATGACTTCGTTTTGGTCTATCTCGATGACATTCTAGTCTTTTCGAAGAACAAGGAAGATCATCCCAAGCACTTGCGTTTGGTGCTCGATAGACTCAGGGAACATCAGTTCTACGCCAAGTTCTCAAAGTGCGAGTTTTGGCTCGATGAGGTTCTTTATCTTGGGCATATCATCTCACCAAGGGCATTGCGGTGAATCCTGAGAAGGTGTCTGCAATTGTGAATTGGGAACCACCTCAGAACGTGAAGCAACTCCGTAGGATCCTTGGTCTCGCAAGCTACTGTCGAAGGTTCATGGAGAACTTTTCTAAGATTGCGAAGCCTCTTTCAAACCTTCTCCAGAAGCACGTCAAGTACGTTTGGTCTCCGTAATGTGACATCGCTTTCAACACTTTGAAAGAGAAATTGGTCACTGCTCCAGTTCTGACTCCTCCTGATGAATCCAAACCATTCGAGATCTTCTGCGATGCCTCTCTTCAAGGTCTTGGTGCAATGTTGATGCAAGAGAAGAAAATTGTGGCTTATACCTCTCGCCAGTTGAAGCCCAACGAGAAGAACTACCCCACTCATGACCTCGAGTTGGCGGCAGTTGTGCATGCTCTTTTGACTTGGAGACATCTCTTATTGGGAAGAAAAGTGGACATTTGTGGACATTTTCACTGACCACAAGACTCTCAAGTACATCTTCACTTAGCCTAATCTCAACCTCAGGTAGACTCGTTGGGTCGAAATGATTCAAGAGTATAATCTGAGTATCGAGTATACTCCAGGCAAGGCCAATGTGATTGCTGACGCTTTGAGTAGGAAGGCTTATTGCAATAGTCTGATTATCAAGACTTACCAACCCGAGTTGTGTGAAGCTTTCCGCAAACTCAATCTGCAAGTTGTTCCTCAAGGTTTCCTCGCCAACCTTCAAGTCTCTCCTACCTTGGAAGATCAGATTCGCGAGGCTCAACTTCTTGATGCTATGGTGAAGAAGGTGAAGATTGGGATGGCCAAGAGTCAACCCAAGTACAAGTGCTATCGCCTTGATGACAAGGACACTCTCTTCTTCAAGGATCGTATTGTTGTGCCCAAAGGTGACCTTCGTAAAGTTATCATGAATGAGGCTCACAATTCACTCCTCTCCATCCACCCTGGGAGTACGAAGATGTATCAGGACCTCAAGTAGGCTTATTGGTGGACTCGAATGAAGCGCGAGATTGCTCAGTTCGTGAATGAGTGTGATGTCTGTAGAAGAGTGAAGGTAGAACACCAAAGGCCAGCTGGTCTCCTCCAACCTCTTGCCATTCCAGAATGGAAGTTTGACCACATTGAGATGGACTTCCTGACTGGGTTTCCAAAGTCCAAGTGTGGCAATGATGCTATATTCGTTATCATCGACAAACTAACTAAAGTGGCTCACTTTCTGCCTATCAAAGAGTCTATCACTGCAGCTCAGTTGGCGGAGCTGTATACCTCTCGGATTGTCTCGCTGCACGGCATTCCACAGGTGATCTCTTCAGACCGTGGCAGCATCTTTACCTCCAAGTTTTCGGAGTCTTTTCAGAAGGCCATGGGCACCAACATCCGCTTCAGCACAGCTTTCCATCCTCAAACTAGCGGTCAAGTCGAGCGTGTCAATCAGATTCTTGAAGATATGCTCAGGGCTTGTGTGATCTCTTTCGGCATGAAGTGGGAAGATTGTCTTCCATACGCCGAATTCTCCTACAACAATAGTTTTCAAGCCAGTTCGGGCAAGGCCCCATTCGAAATTCTGTATGGCAGGAAGTGCCATACTCCACTCAACTGGTCAGAAACCGGTGAACGTCAAATTCTTGGAAATGACTTGATCACAGAGGCAGAAGAGATGTGCAAAGTCATTCGTGATAACCTCAAAGCAGCGCAATCGCGCCAGAAGAGCTACTATGATAGTAAGCACCGTGATTTGGCTTTTGAGATCGGAGATCATGTTTACCTCTGTGTCTCTCCAATGAAAGGTACTCGTCACTTCGGTATCAAAGGGAAGCTTGCCCCTAGATACGTGGGTCCTTTCAAGATCGTCAGCAAGAGAGGCAATCTCGCCTATCAACTCGAGCTTCCTTCAAACTTTGCAAATGTGCACGACGTGTTCCATGTCTCTCAGCTCCGTAAGTGCTTCAAGACTCCTGACCACACCGTCAACTTTGAAGACATTGATCTCCAAGAAGATCTTTCTTATCGTGAGCACCCCATTGCTATTCTCGAAGAGACTGAACGAAAGACTCGCAATAAGTCAATCAAATTCCTCAAAGTCAAGTGGTCACACCATTCCGACCGTGAAGCCACCTGGGAACGCGAGGATCACCTCCACTCTGAGTACCCAGCGTTTTTCCAGTCCTACATCTCAGGACGAGATCCTTTCGTAGTGGTGGAGTGTTGTAACACCATGGATGTAACTTACCTTATTTGTAAACCAACTCTTGCCATTTCCGGCGCTAAGTTATTTTATTTCCTCGGGTTTGGGTTTTTGTCTCCGTGTGTTCTTGTCGTTGTCATGCATCTCATATCATGTCATCATGTGCATTGCATTTGCATACGTGTTCGTCTCATACATCCGAGCATTTTTCCCGTTGTCCGTTTTGCATTCTGGCGCTCCTATCTCCTCCGGTGGTCCTTTCTACCCTCTTTTCGTGTGTGGGGGTTAAACATTTCCTTATTGGACCGAGACTTTCCAAGCGTCCTTGGTTTACTGCCGGTAAACCGCCTGTCAAGTTTCGTACCATTTGGACTTCGTTTGATGCTCCAATGGTTAACCGAGGGACCAAGAAGGCCTCGTGTGTGTTGCAGCTCAACACCCCTCCAATTTGGCCCAAAACCCACCTAAACCCTCTCCATCATCTAGAGCATTCGATCACGATCGCGTGGCCAAAAACCGCACCTCATTTGGACTCTCCTAACTCCCCCTATGCCTATATAAAGACTCCCCATTCGAAATCACAGACGAAACCCTAGTTCCCTACCTCTTCACGCGCCGCCGGACACTTTCCGTCCGGCCGGACATTGTCCGCCCGCCGCCGCCGACCTACCGGGGCACGCCACGTGGCAGCGGGCGCCCCACATCGCCGCCCGTCCTCGCCTCCTCCGCCGCCCTCACCGGATCCGGCGAGATCCGGCTGGCCCGCTCCTCTCCACGCCAAGTCCGGCGACGTCCCCATCTCCGGCGAGTTCCCAACCAACCTCGGGAGACGTGCCCCGGGTCCAGATCTGAGGAACCCCAGGGGTTGACTTTTGCCCATGTTTTCAGTATTTTTATGCAACTTCATCGTGTCGTAACTTTGCATCCGTAGATCCGTTTTGGGCGTGTAGCATATCAAAATGTTCGCCTCAGAGAGTACATCATTTCATCTCATTGCATCGTTTTCATTTGAGCTCATCTTGATGCCAGAAATGCTGTTGGAAGAGAGCTATTTGAGTTAATTGTCAGATCTGCTGCACCAAATAGCTATTTGTCATTTTTGCCATGATTAATGTGTGCATGATATGCTCCTGAGCTCTACATGTGTTTTGTTATATGCCATGCCATCTTTCCATAGGTGCTATCCATGTATTTTTCTGATGTGTGTGGTGACTAGCACAAGCTTGCAAAGTGGTGCATTCGTGAATGCTGATTTCAGGGACTTAGAATTTCAGTCCTTGATCTGTTCTTATCAATATGCCATATGTTCATGTTGTTTCCTAGTGATCCGTGCCTCTTTTGAGGATGATCAGTAAGGATGTTTTGTTAATCTTGTGGTGCTCTATCCATCCATGTCTTTGTTTGCAATTATGGAGCACCCTAGCTTGAGTCAATCGAGCTCTACTTTTGCTATTTCGTGAATCCTGGCAGATTGTCTACTTGTTAGCGATTTTGCCGAGGATGTTGTTGTTGATCCGTGCATGTTATGTTGTTGTTCTTACCATGTATAGCTTATATAACATGTATTCTTGATGGGTGTATGCTTAGATTGTCATGCCTTGCTCTCTAGTGAGTGCATCGAGCTCGTAAACATGCCTACTCGTTAACAGATTTGCATGCTCCAGTTTTTGACTAAGTCTGTAACCTGATTATGTTTTTGCCATGTTCACATGCTTGCAATTGTATTTTCTGATACCTTTTGGCTCAAGGTCACTAAGGGACTTTTGTTACGCTCTTTGAGTAGCTTCATGCCATGCTTTACTTTGCCATGTTAAGTTCCTGTAGTATATAGTTTTCATGCTCCAAAGTGTGCTACCTGATCTGAAATTCCAGGCTTGTGTTAATTTCACTAAGTCTGAAACCTGTTTACCAATTGCACTTTTGCCATGCTTATTTGAACCTGTTAATGGATGAATTGGCTGTATCTTAGTGTTCATCTTTTGTCAAGCATCATGAGTGGATCCCTTCCATATATTTTGTTGCCATGTTTGAGTGCTGTAGCATATTTATCTTGATGCATTTAGATGGCTACTTGCTGTTTATCGCAGACCGGTGCCTTATTTGTTTTGCTTGCCATTTCCAAACTGTGCATCCGATTCCGGTGATCTTTATATCGATTTCTAGCGAAATCACCTCACCTTTCCAGTGGCACACTTGGATTTCCAAGTTGAGGCCAGGTTCAATCATTCCTTGTCAAATCTTGCATATGCATCACATATCGCATCCCGCATAGCATACCATGTTTGCATCATGTTGTTGGAGCATTACACCTGGTTGATTGTGTTCCTTTTGCTTGTTTGTCTTGTTTGGGTAGAGCCGGGAGATGATTTCGCTAATGAGGAGCCCATTGAGTTTGCTTTCGAGGATCTAGTCAACTCTGACAACTTTGCAGGCAAGATGATCATACCCTCGAAATCACTTCTATCTTTGCTTTGCTAGATGCTCGCTCTTATGCTATGCCTATGCTACGATGCCTACCACTTTCTTATCATGCCTCCCAAATTGCCATGTCAAACCTCTAACCCACCTTGTCCTAGCAAACTATTGATTTACTATGTTACCGCTTTGCTCAGCCCCTCTTATAGCGTTGCTAGTTGCAGGTGAAGATTGGAGTTCGTTCCTTGTTGGAACATTGATTATTTTTGGGATATCACTATATTATCTTGTTATCTTAATGCATCTATATAGTTGGTAAAGGGTGGAAGGCTCGGCCTTTTGCCTAGTGTTTTGTTCCACTCTTGCCGCCCTAGTTTCCGTCATATCGGTGTTATGTTCCCGGATTTTGTGTTCCTTACGCGATTGGGTAATAATGGGAACCCCTTGACAAATCTCCTTAAATAAAACTCTTCCAGCAATGCCCAACCTTGGTTTTACCATTTGCCACCTAGCCTCTTTTTCCCTTGGGTTTCCGGAGCCCAGGGGTCATCTTATTTAAACCCCCTCGGGCCAGTGCTCCTCTGAGTGTTGGTCCAAACTAGAGCCCTGTGCAGCGCCCCCTCGGAGAAACTCGAGGTTTGGTTTTAGTTGTACGGATTGCTCATCTGAGTGTGCCCTGAGAACGAGATATGTGCAGCTCCTATCGGGATTTGTCGGCACATTCGGGCGGTGTTGCTGGATTTGTTTTAACTTGTCGAAGTTGTCTTGTAGAACCGGGATACCGAGTCTGATCGGAATGTCTCGGGAGAAGGTATATCCTTTGTTGACCGTGAGAGTTTTTCATGGGCTAAGTTGGGACTCCCCTGCATGGATTTGAACTTTCGAAAGCCGTGCCCGCAGTTATGGGCAGATGGGAATTTGTTAATGTCTGGTTGTAGATAACTTGAACCTTAACTTAATTAAAATGAATCAACTGTGTGTGTTACCGTGATGGTCTCTTCTCGACGGAGTCCGGGAAGTGAACATGGTGTTGGAGTAATGTTTGTCATAGGTTGTTCTCTAGTTCTTCGTTCGTGCCTTGCCTTCTCTTCTCGCTCTCTTTTGCGAACAGGTTAGCCACCATATATGCTAGTCACTTGCTGCAGCTCCACATATTACCTTGCCTTTACCTATAAGCTTAAAGAGTCTTGATCGCGAGGGTGCGAGATTGCTGAGTCCCCGTGGCTCACAGATTACTTCCAAACCAGATGCAAGGCCCGATGACTCCGTTCCAGATGATGCGCTTGAGCTCAAGTGGGAGTTCGATGAAGACTCACATCGTTACTATGTGTCTTTCCCTGATGATCAGTAGTGGTGCCCAGTTGGGGCGATCGGGACCATGTCGCTTGTTGGGGTTGATCTTTTATTTTGGTACCGTAGTCGGACCATGAGTGTATTGGATGATGTAATGCTATTTATGTACTTTGTGTGACGCGGCGAGTGTAAGCCAACTATGTACCTTTCCCCTTATTATCTACTTACATGGGTTGTTGTGAAGATTACCTTACTTGCGACATTGCTTTCAATGCGATTATGCCTCTAAGTCGTGCTTCGACACGTAGGAGCTATAGCCGCATCGAGGGCATTACACCCCTACCCGAGATCCGCCGGTTTTGACACCGACAAAAATCTTTACTCCTCAGCCCCTTCGTCTCTCTTGTGAGGACTCCTTACGTCGATGTTTTGACTTCACTCTCCTCATTTTCATTCAATTTTTTTAGGATCACACGGGTATTGTTGGATCGTTGCGATATCATTGTGACGACGATTCTGTCTTGGTGCCTGCTAACATTTAGGGGTTGTGGTAGTGTCCCAGGGGGTTGATCTCCAAGGTGTTTTCGTCATAGTGCTTATCGTTTCAGTTCTTGAATACCAGAGGTCGCCGACATCGAAAACGCTTCTATACTCTTTGTGGTGAGAGTAGTTTGACGACACCCAATACTAGGGAGAGCGATCAAATGTATTGCCACATCTAGTATATTGGATGTTTTCAAAGGTCTGAGGTACATGATTTCCGAGGTTTTCTTGGTTATGTGTTGACGGATGGATACAATTGGAGCGTAGGGCTTGTTAGTTGTGTGATATATTGTGCCTCCCTGTATCCCCAATACCAGATTGCATAACTAGAAAGTTTTGGGAGTTCTTAGGTGGGAATTCAAGTATCATGTAGGATATCTTTCAAACAGACACATGATACGATATGGGGTCTATCATATGTTTGTTTCGGCTTATTCCACAAGTCAAATCCTTTGTTTTGTTTTGAGTTGTGGAATTCGAGTTGCTTCGAAGTCAAGTGTTGATTCCATACCTTTTCCTAAGTGATGTTCTCATATTTCTATGGGAGTACTAATCCTTCTTGATCATAAAGATTGTCATGTCAATCCTTTTCAACAGGTGTGCTTCTCTTCAAGTTAATCCTATCCTTTCAATATTTGCTAGATCAATTCTCAGTTCCGCGCAATGGTGTTTGTTTCATCCGTCCCTAGTTGCCTTTGTCTTTCCCACCATCCCACCTGTTTTTTTTTCAAGGACTCAGATTTCTTAATCAAGTATCCTTCTTATGGATGTGAAGTCTCTTCATTCTTTTCCTTCAATGTTGTTAGCCGACGATTCTCGTGAAGATGCATAGGAACTTCAAGTTCATCATTCTTCGTCCTTTTTTCTTCTTCGGTGGATTCAATTCGCTTTCGGTGTTGATCATATTCCTTTCCTTGTTTCAAACGCTTTCCCATACTGGTGCACCTCTCAATCATTCACCTCCCACTATTCATTTGTTCTGGAGTGTTGGAAGACATCTCAGAAGATTCATGTTTCCGTTCTTAATCCGTTCAAGCTATTTGGAGATTATTATCTCATTCAAGTCATTTAATTCAACCGGTGCAATCTTTCTTCAAAAACATTTCAACGGTGTTTCTCTTGAGTGGGCCCTAACCCATAGGTCTTTTCCCACGATCTTACCTGACTCTTCTAATTTTTTCGGAGTTATTCTCAAATTCTTTTTCAAAGTTTGACGTAAGAATGAATTATCATCAGTCATCTTCCTCCTTCAAGATCGATTTCAATTTTTTTCCTCTTTGGCTCAATCTTTCTATTCTTTATTACTCCAGAGTGTCTCAACAATTCATGGTGGTGTTTCTCGTCGTCATTCTCGAATCTTGAAGACCAAAGAAGAGTTTCTCTTGAATCTTGGTCCGTTCTCTTGAAGACTCACGGTTCTAGCTTCATGCCATCCTCATATTTGTTCTGACCGTGAGAAAATCTTTTCATACCCATCCGGAGCATTTCAGGAGTTGCTTTCCTTTCTCGATCATCTGAAGGCCATCATTTTAGAAGATTTATTCGTCTAAGCTTTCAGCTTCGTTCTCCAATTATTCTAAATTGATGCCTATTTGTTCGTCTCCATATTCTTTCGGTGCATCATTCAAATATCCTCTAATCAGTTCATGATCTCTTCGTTCTCTCATATCTGAATTCCCTCAAGTATCTTCATTCATTTTTCAATTCTTCCTAGTGAATTGTGCCTTTGCTACTTTCATTTTCAATTCTTATGGTGGTTCGTTCAAGATTCCTCTTCCTTTATCATCACATCAATTCATTCATTCTTTCTAAAACATATCGGTGGTTCGTGAAGACATCCAAGTTGAGCTATATCTATCCTTAATCCTTTTTCAATGAGAATACGTAGTTTGCCAAATTCGTTGCTTGTCATCAATTTAAGTTGATGAAGGACAAACATACAATAAATCTTATTCTTGTTGTTTTCCTCAAGGTGATTTAATTCCTTCTTTTCGGAGTTTGTTCATGATGAATAAATCCTCGATACAAAGGGTTCCATCTTTCTTTACCAGAGCACCAAGTTATTTAAATCATATCATTTCGAAAGCTCATTCTAAATCATTTCAAGCCTTCATCTTGTTCTTTTAAACTTTCCTTTCGTTTGATCATTCTTTTATTACCGGAGTTCTTATCGAAGGCTCAACATGGTGGTTCATTAAGGATTCCTTTCATTCTTCAATTGTTCTTCAAGATTTCTCTCAAAGTTAAGATCCACCAAGCTGTACTCTAAAATAAACATGGTGTTCAACACATATTTTGTTTTGGGGAGTTCAAGCATTCTCCTTCTTGCATTCCGAAGTGCAATTCTCTCTACCTTATCTTTTGAGGTGGTGTTATGTCACTCTTGACAATTTCCTTCATGTTTCATGATTCACAAGTTGTGAGGAATGAGATATTTAAATCCATCAATTTCTTCGTTGGAGTATCTTGGTATAGTTTTCACCTAATGCGTTCCCTAAGGATTGTGCTAATTGTGGTGTTTATCAATGATCCAAGTTATCTCTTTATCATGTTGGTGGAAGAAGCTTTCATCTCTTCGTTGATCTCAAGCAAGCAATTGTTTCCGTTAGTGGCAGAATTTCACCTCTAGTTTTGAGATATTTCCATAAGCCCACGAGGAGCATATCTTTTCATTGTTGATTTTTCAACAACTCTGTTTAATCCTTCTTTGTAAGGATGCTCTACCAAATTCATTTGAGGTACAAGATGTTGTTGTGTTCTCCGTTCTTTTCATTCCATTCGTTATTTTGTTCCGGAGGCATTGTGTTGTCGCTCTCATCAACTAGCATTCCATCTTGTCTAGTTCTTGTTCAATTCCTTCGCTTTTCAGCCGGAGTGCTGTCTGGATTCTTTCATTCCTATTACTTGTCTATCTCGTTTTAACCGAAGTGGTTTCAAAGAATATCTTGTTCCTTAAGATCTTGGTTCAATCCTTGTTCCTCTTGTCTAGTGGACTATTTTTCAATCTCATTCGTCTCTGTTGTATTCTTTCTTTCAATTTGTTCAACCTCTCAAGGTTCGTGGTTTCACTCGTTTGTCAAAGAAGCAACTTTGTTTTATCTCTTCCTCTTCCGCTTCTCTCTGGTGCCATCCTTAGATCTCGGAGCGAGATCTCTTGTAAGTGGAGGAGTGTTGTGACGACCCGAGACCGACGGTCCAGATGCCTTCCAAGTTTTTCGTTGTCGCCGTGTGTTTTACTTGTTTGTTGCATTTCATCACCGCATCATTCGAATTGCATGGGCACTCTGTTGCCATCATTTTTCAAAACTTGGATTCTTTTGTAGTCGCCGCTCCTTCATTGTCTCTGTTGACCTCTTCTTAGATCAACCGGACTGCTATCTTCTCTCTTGTCTTCTCCGTGGCCTTTTGTCAAACCCCTTCACAACCATGTCCGAAACTTACCCGAACCCGAATTAGGCTATCATTGCTGTTGGATCCGGATCATCCCCAAAAAAATCCCTAAAACATCTTCATTTTATTCATTGGACTCCCTAGCCTATTTTTTCATCCGTCTGATTATGATTGGAGGGGCTAGATAGCCCCTATCCAATTCCTACCTGCTATTTAGAGCAGATGAAACCCTACCTAAACTAGACCAACCCTAAAACCTAGAGAGCCTGTCCGGTCGCACCGCCGTCGCCTCCCACCTCGGGATCCCTCCAAATCACATCTGCCCACTCCTCTCGCGCAGCCACTTCAGGCCAACCAACCCGTGCAGCTCCCCACCATCGATCTGGACCATCCATTCCAGATCGAATGGCCCTTGTCGTCCTAGTTCATCCCACCGAGGCCCTAGATCCAGCTGTCCCGCAAGGCCCGAGCGCCTCGTTCCCTCCTCCCATGCCTCGATCCAGGATGGATCGGAAGCAGCACCGGCCTGTGCCAGCCTCCGGAGCGTCGTCCGCCCCGGCAAACCTCGACGTCGAGCTGCTTCGCGCACCCCTGCGCCCTGAAGTGTCTCAGGCTACAGCCTCCTCCTCGTCCCTCCCACTCCACCTCGCGCGGACCAGCAGATGAGCTTCGCGCCGCCCCTACCTTCCCTTCCTTTCTCTCCTGTTTCACTCTTCTCTCTTTCTCAATGCTCTCTCTCTCTGTTGCAACAGGGAACTGAGCTGCCATGTCCGTCACCCTTGTTTTCCCCCGCTAGGAGACCGACTATAGCCACCTCAACCCGGATCCATGCTACCGCCGTTCGAGCTCCCCACGCCCAGATCCACTCCTCCTTGCCTCATCCACCTCGCCGAGAGCCGCACCATGGACCTCTGCACCCCTCATCGGAGCAAGCTCGTTCCCAAGTCCTACCAGCGCCAAGTCCCGCTCGATCCCCTGCTTCGTTGACCCCGTGCCTCGCCTGCTCCCGTTGACCGCGACGCCAAGGGCCCAGCAACCTCCCCTGCTGCGCCCGCTCATGGGCCTCAGCTTGCCCCTGCCTGCCTCTCCTTCTCCTCTTCTGGCCCGATGACCCGATGTGAGCACCGACCCAAATCCACACTCATGAGCGCTGTTCAGTTATCCTGAGCTCACTGTTTTGGCCCATACTGTTTTTTTCCTGCGCTGCGAATTTGTCTATTATCCAGTAAAAAACAGATTTGCAGAAAAGCCCTCAAACATCATGCATTTAATAACTCACCAACCGTGCATCATATGTAAAAACTTGATATATGTAAAATTCTTAGAGTTTTGTCTACTTTCATAATATGACACTTTCATCTATGTTTAAATTTTTTTAAATGCAGTTTGATTAAATGTGCTCAAATAACATGTTAAAATGAGTTATTTCATAACGAAAATGAGTTATTTCATAACTAAATAACCGTAGCTCCGAATTAAGCATAGATTAACATGATGGCATTACTTTGCATGTTTAACAACATTAATATATGATTTAGGGCAAAACAGTACCAAATTTAAAATATGCATATGGAGATTTACCGAAATTGTTGTTTGTTGTTTTCGGACTCATTTAAACTTGTCTAAATAGTTAGTTTACTCATGCTCCCCCTCTTACCATGTTAAGAACATTTAAACTTGTTGTGTTCATAACGAGAGCTAACAAAATATTTGAATGTGGTGTTTCATCAATATGCAACTCGTTGCATATTGAGCTCCACTTAATTTGTAGTATTGTTTGTTGCACTTTGCCATGCCATGCATATTTAAACCGGACATGCATCATACTTGTGTATGCATTATGACATGTTTACGCTTGTTGATTTACCATGTTGTTTGCTTCCTTCCGGTTGTACTTCTTCCCGACAGTTCCGGTTACGTTGCGATTGTGAGGACCCATTCGACTATGTTGGTTCGTCTACTTCATGGACTCGTTGTTCTTCCTAGCGGGATTTCAGGCAAGATGACCGTCACCTTGGATACCATTACTATCTTTGCTATGCTAGTTGTCTCGATGCTATCGCTATGTCGCGCTACCTACCACTACTTTACCAAGCCTCCCAAACTGCCATGAAACAGTCTCTAACCTTTTTACCCTTCCTAACAAACTGTTGTTTGGCTTTGTTACCACTTTGCTCAGCCCTTCTTATAACGTTGCTAGTTGCTGGTGCAGTTGCAGGTTGTTCCATGTTGGGACATGGATATCATGGGATATCACAATATCTCTTATTTATTTAATGCACATATATACTTGGTAAAGGGTGGAAGGCTTGGCCTTATGCCTGGTGTTTTGTTCCACTCTTGCCGCCCTAGTTTTTGTCATACCGGTGTTATGTTCCTTGATTTTACTTCCCTAACACGGTGAGGGGTATGGGGCCCTCTTGACATTTCGCTTTGAATAAAATTCTTCCAGCAAGGCCCAACATTGGTTTTACCATTTGCCTAATAGCAAATAAAACTTGCATAGGGACCGGCTAGAAGCCGAGGACTCTTAATCAACCCCCGGGCCAATGCTCCTCATGAGTGTTGGTCCAAACTGGGCGATGTCCGGCGCCCCCTGGGCAACCAGGGTCTTAGCCAACCCGATGTCTGGCCCATCCTATGTACCTTGTGAACGAGATACGTGCGACTCCTATCAGGCTAGGTTGGTGCATCGGGAGGTCTTGCTGGTTTTGTTTTACCATTGTCGAAATGTCTTGTGCACCGGGATCCCGAGTTTGATACGATGTCCCGCGATGGAGCTTCTCATGGGCTAAGTTGGGACACCTCTGCAGGATTTAAACTTTCGAGAGCCGTGTCCGCGGTTATGTGGCAGATGGGAATTTGTTAATATCCGGTAGTAGAGGACTTGAAGTAAACTCTTTTAAAATACACCAACCGCGTGCGTAACCGTGACTATATCTTTTCGGGGAAGTTTGAGAAGGGAACACGGTTGGGTTATGTTTGGACGTAAGTAGTTCGGGATCACTTATTGATCATTACTAGTTTGCGACCATTTGCGTAGTTTCTCTTCTTACTCTTGTAATCATAAGTTAGCCACCATACAATGCTTAGCCGCTTGCTGCACCCTCACCACTTATCCTTTCCATACCCATTAAGCTTTGCTAGTCTTGATACCCATGGTAATGAGATTGCTGAGTTCTCATGGCTCACAGATTACTACAACAATAGTTGCAGGTACAGGCAATGCGATGTTCTGACACGAGTGTGATGCTTGCTTGTTTGGAGTTCTCCTTCTTCGATCAAGGGATAGGTTCCGGGTTGGGGAACCTGGGATTAGCAGGGTGGATGTCACTCTTGTTTTTTGTTTGGTTTCATCTGTAGTCGGATCCTGCTCTTCTATATGATGGTTGTTATGTAATGATGTATTGTTGTATGAATGTTGTAACTTGTGGCGAGTGTAAGCCTTTATCTTGTATTCTCATCTATTCAGTACATGGTATGTTGTAATGATATCCACCTTGCTATGTGCCTAAAATGCGATTGTGCCCCGATAATAAATTCATCACGTGGTTGGGATAGAATCACATCTTGGGCTCTACATACTTCCTGTTGGCACTCAAGTCCAATGGGAGGTCTTGGCTGATGCACCTGCCGGAGAACTCCATTTCGTCGCGAGCCAACATGTGCCATGAGTTCATTGGTGCCTTTACTAGAAGCCATCAAGAACCAGGGCGGCCCAGTGACTTGCAGCTTCTCCAACAGAAAGAAGGAGAAACGCTTCGCAAATATTTGCAGAGATTTAGCAGAGTCCACAGGAACATCCCAAATATCCATCCAGCGGCTGTGGTAGTTGCCTTCCAGTCCAATGTGTGCAACCGTAGGATTCATTCCAAGATGAACGTGCGGTTGCCCAAGACTATGAAGGAGCTTTACACCTTGGTGGACAAGTGTGCTCGAATGGAGGAGGGAAGGAAACTCCCCGGAGAAGAGGATTGCATCAACATTGACTCAGAGGATGAGATGAATCCACCAGTCAGAAGAAGAGCAATAAGCGGAGCAAGAGGCACAAGGATAAGGCAATGATGACTGTCGAAGGATCGGGCACAGTTAGTACCGGCAAGAAGGCTAAAGTCAAAGCCCCCGGGAAGGAAGTTGCCATGTGCGCTGACTATGGGGAGGCTACGGCTGCCGAGAAGGCTAGGAAAGGCGATGGGCCATATTGCAAGATCCATCGGACCAAGGGCCACGATCTTCAAGAGTGTAATCAGGTTGAGCTGCTTGTCAAGAGGTAGAGAGTACAATATGAGAAGCGTGACAAGGAAAAAGGTCAAAATGTTACTGGCGGTAAGGGCCGGGGCGGTGAAGCAAATCTTCCCAGCAAGCCCTTTCGGAACCAAGGAAAACCAGCTAGGGGTCAAGAGAAGGAAGTTTGCAATGATGAGAGTGATGGAGGGGATGAAGAGGAAACCAGTGAGCAGGAGTTCCAGAAGGCCACTGACGCCCTGTCACTCCTGTCACCGCCAACTTAAACGGTGGGCACGTGAGGTCAATGCCTTGGAGCCTGCGGCAGAGGCTCGGAAGAGGCTCAAATGGTCACGCACGCCGATCTTATTTGACGAAGAGGACCATCCTGACCGTGCCACCACAATAGGATGTTTTCCATTGTTGGTCTCTCCAACAATTCACAACCTCAAAGTCACAAAGGTGTTGGTTGACAGCGGGGTCGGGTTGAATCTAATTTCCCCAAATGTCATTAGCAAACTTCAGATATTAGAGGAAGAGCTCAAGGTCACGACCACATTTCAAGGAGTTAATCCCGACATGAGTCATCATAAGGGAAAGATCACGTTGTCAGTGTCATTTGTGGGAGAGCTAAACTATCGGATTGAGAAGGTTGTGTTTGATGTGGTCGACCTCCCCCTACCGTACAATGGGATCCTTGGACGCCCAGCCCTGGCAAAATTCATGGTGGCATCCCACTATGCCTGCAACACTTTGAAGATGCCTAGGCCGGTAGGAGTCATTTCCATCCCATCAGATGAGAAGGACGCAATCATTTTCGTGGATAAGATGTACTGGGACTTAGTCGCGGCAGAGGCAGTGGCAGCAGCAACTCCCGCCAAGGACGACAAAGGAAAGAAGAAGGATGGCTGAGACACTTGCAAGGAATCTGACTTGCCGTAGAGTTCCAATAGGAAGAGATCGAAGGTTATTGCACCACATGTGAAGAAGGTCGCGACAGGGCTGGCTGGCGTTGATGGTACTTTCACTATCAGCGCCACCCTTGACTACAAATAGCAAAGCGCGCTCGTTGCCTTCCTGCGGGCGAATATCATTGTGTTTGTCTGGCAACCATCTGATATCACTTGTATTCCCAGGGAGGTTGATGAGGACATCAATACCATTGTTACACCCACAGCCCCTGCTGCTATACATACTGGACCAATTACTAGAGCTCGCGCATGCCAATTGAATTATCAGGTACTTTTGATTCTTGGTACCGATTCTAATATTCATGAGAATATGATGCTTCCTAAATTGGATACATTTGTTTTGCTTACAAATGAAGGGCCTAGCTTGGACAGGAAAGATGAACCTTGGAGCAAGTTCAAGCATGGAGATGATGGCATGCGCAAGGGGAACAAGAACGGAGTTACAAGTGATGATTCCAGGACTCTGAAGCAACCATAATGAGTGCATGAAGCATGGGACGAAATATACAAGATGCCACTTCATAAATTTTGTCCAGAGGATATTTTAGGTGTTGCGTCACCTTATTATTGGGCCAGGCCCATGTATTTTCGAAGTACTTAAGTATAGGCTGTTTTTAGAGTCCGTATGCGTGGGAAAACCAAAGTTAGGGTTGGTTTCGGACCCCTCCACCAAGGGCCATGAAATTCCCCCTCTCTCCTCCATATATACAACCCTTAGGGCATCATTTATACTTTGAGTTTTGTTTAGATTAAAAGTTTGCCATAACTGCAACTTCGCGTACTTCGTTTGTGTCCAACGACCAGACCAAGACATCACAGAACCCCACCTTGATCAATAAAGCTTTCATCTTATATTCGCAATATCCAGATTGCAATCTTAGTTTCTTGCTTGTTCTTCATTTGCTCGCAGGAAACAGGCCCTCGTGGTCAGGTTGATCGTGCTCCGGCGTGGTCAATAACCCCTTGGAGTTGGTTTAGTGATTGCTAAGGCGCGACGTCCTCGCACGTTCGTAGTCGGATAGTCAAAGTCGACTTCCTCTAAAACGATAGCCACCATCTCATCGAAAGACGGGACACCTTTGCCTCTATCAACTGGTATCAGATTTCCAGATTGCTCGGTGAGATTTTACAGTTTTTCGTAGTTTAGATCGAGTCTGTTCTTCATACCTATAGTCCACGAAAAAGCCAAAAAAAATTAGGGTTAGTTCATCCCATCCGAACCAATCTGAGACTTTGCATAATCTTTTTTGTATTTTCTTTTTTGAATTTGCGGTTGCATCATCGTGTCAAGTTGCTGGTTTTAGCATCTAGTCCTTTAGAGTTTCGCGTTCTGTTCACAGGTTGTCACGTCGCCGCTGCCATATATCACCACCGCATCATCATCATCATCGCTGCTGCCATATACCACATAATCACCGCCAATCCGAGTCCATATACGCCACCACATATCCGCCGCCATCACACCAATCCGAGTCCACCTGCAACATATATCCGCCACCAGTCCGAGTTCCACCAGATTCATCTCCGCCATCAGTCCGAGTTCCACCAGATTCATCTCCGCCACCAGTCCTATTCCGAGTCCAGTATTTTGTTACTCTGTTTTGGATTTCCAGATCACGCCATACTCCGAGTTGTGACAGAGAAGGACTCCCCAACTTCTGAGCCATCCGCAGAAGAAAAATAGTTCCAGTTTCAAAAAAAACCTAAGTCTGGAAAATTCTGGCTAGGCAGTTTTTAGGACATTTGTAGACTTTTTCGAAAAAAAATTGTTGCGGAGCAAAAAAAAGAGGAAAAAAAGTAAAAAAAAAGAGGAAAAAAAGAAAAAAAATTAGGGTTTGCTCCTCCCTTGTTTACGTGCAGCGCCGTGATTTTGTTAGTGTTCTAGGCTCGCGTCTCTAGTACGGTCTAGCCTAGGACCAGCACAGTACCGTCGTTGAGCATTTATTCAACTTTGCATCTCTGAATTGATTATTGCTGACCCTTTTTGCTACCATATTATAAGCCTTCCCAGCTCCACATACATCTACATCGTGCGTTTGACTCTCCCAGGTAATCGCTCTATCCAAGCTTTGAGAGTTTTGACTACATCGGTTGCCGATCACCGCCTGCTACTGAGTAAGAACTACTAAGAATTTGAGATTTGCTTGACGGATTTGTGACACCCGCCACCACCACCACTTGTTAGTAGTCTGTAGGATCATATTCTTGTGTGTTTCTATTGCTGCTAACCATGCCAGGATCACAAGTCGACGAGACTGACTGGGAGAACTTGACGAACAAGGAGCTTCATGATAAGTTTCAGCAAATGATGTGTGGACAGGTGCAAGATGTGCTAAACAGATTTGACGAGGCCATGGAGAAGATAGATGGCATGGAGAAGACGTTTGAAACAAAGCTCGATAACAAGTTTGCTGAATTGCTTTCGCGTTTTCCACCACCACCACCACCGGCTGCACCTACCGCACCTCTGCAACAACAACAACAAGGACTACCTCCACGTTGGGAAACAACCCTCCGTCGAGCGATCCGTGTCCCTCTTTAGACTGGCCAAACTGCTGGTGCTGTTGTTGATACTTCTGTGGCTCCTGTTGCTGATGTAGAGGAGGATGATTATGTGGGAGATTACGAGGATGAGGTTGATCAAAATCAGAACTACTTGCAACCACCAGCACCACAACCACCAGGTCGTCCACATGCAAATAATGGAAATGTTAGGGCTCCCCCTCAGGTACGAGATCATGACCATCTCCCTAAACTGAAATTGAATATTCCACCATTTGTGGGTAGATATGTTCCTGATATATATCTTACTTGGGAGTTAGAAACTGAACAACGATTTACACATTTACAATATCCTGAGGAGAGACGTGTTCCTGCTGCTGTTTGTGCTTTCACTAGCTTTGCATGTGTTTGGTGGTCTGAACATTGTCGATTATATCCTGTTCCACCTACTTGGGCTGCTTTGAAAACTGCTATGCGTACTCGTTGGGTTCCACCATATTATCAACGTGAATTACTTCAAAAATTGCATCGCTTAAGACAAGGAAAAACTTCGGTAGAAGAATATTATCAGGAATTACAAACTGGCTTGATTAGATGTGGTATTGTTGCGGAGAATGAAGCTATGCTTGCACGTTTTCTGGGTGGATTAAATAGAGATATTTAGACCATTCTAGACTATAAGGATTATAATAATATCACTCGTTCATTCCATCTTGCTTGTAAAGCTGAACATGAAGTGCAGGATCGACAGGCATTGGCGCGGACTAACTTTTCTGCAGGCCGACCTTCATCATGGACACCACATGCATCATCTACTTCCACACGTTCTGCTACACCGGCACCTTCGTCGGCTACCACCTCCAACCGTGATACAATAAAGTAGGCACATCACCACTATCTGCCAAGAGCACACCTTTTGGGCCTGCAAAGAGTTCTTCTTCATCCATGGCATCAACAGGGCAACCACATGATATTATTTGTCGACGTTGCAAGGGTGGAGGTCATTATGCGAGAGAATGCCCATCTAAGCGTGTGATGATTGTTACTGAGGATGGTGGGTATGAGTCCGCTAGTGACTATGATGAGGAGACTTTGGCTCTTATTACACATGAAGAACACGGTGGAGATGATTCTGATCATGAGACGCAATACATGGCTGCTGAAGATGCTGACAGGTATGAATGTTTAGTTGCTCAACGTGTTTTGAGTGTGCAGCTTACACAAGCTGAGAAAAATCAGAGGCATAATTTGTTCCATACAAAGGGAGTTGTGAAGGAACATTCTATTCGCGTCATCATAGATGGAGGGAGCTGCAACAACTTGGCTAGCATGGAGATGGTGGAGAAGCTATCTCTCACCACAAGACCACATCCACATCCTTACTACATCCAATGGTTCAACAACAGCGGCAAGGTTAAGGTAACACGTACTGTTCGTGTGCATTTTAGTATCTCCACATATGCTGATTATGTTGATTGTGATGTGGTACCTATGCAAGCATGTTCCTTATTACTTGGTAGACCATGGCAATTTGATAAAAATTCTGTACACCACGGTAGAAACAATCAGTATACTCTTGTTCATAAGGATAAAAATATTACTTTGCTTCCTATGACTCCTGATTCCATTTTCAAAGATGATATTAATAGAGCTAATCAAGCAAAACAGGAGAAAAATAGAAGTGAAAATCAGATTGTGGCAAAAGAATTTGAGCAACAAATGCAGCCTAATAATAAACCATCTAGTGTTACTTCTAAAATTAAATTGAAAGTGCATGTTTACTTGCCACCAAATCTGATATTGATGATTTAGATTTTAGCAAATCTGTTTGCTATGCTTTTGTGTGCAAAGAGGCATTATTTTCATTCGAGGACGTGCCTTCCTCTTTGCCTCCTTCTGTCACTAACATTTTGCTGGAGTTCGCTGACGTCTTTCCACAAGACGTGCCACCGGGATTACCACCTATTCGAGGGATTGAGCATCATATTGACTTAATTGTGGGTGCATCATTACCCAACCATGCACCATACCGTACCAATCCAGAGGAGACGAAGGAGATTATGCGTCAAGTACAAGAACTGCTTGACAAAGGTTATATACGCGAATCCCTTAGTCCTTGTGATGTTCCTATCATTTTAGTGCCGAAAAAGGATGGTACGTCGCGTATGTGCATTGTTTGTAGAGGCATTAATAATATTACTATTCGTTATGGTCATCCTATTCCTAGGCTAGATGATATGCTTGATAAATTGCGTGGCTCTACAATATTCTCCAAAGTTGATTTGCGTAGTGGATACCATCAAATTCGTATGAAATTGGGAGATGAATGGAAAACAGCATTTAAAACTAAGTTTGGATTATATGAGTGGTTAGTCATGCCTTTTGGGTTAACTAATGCACCTAGTACTTTCATGAGGTTAATGAATGAAGTTTTACGTGCTTTCATTGGACGATTTGTGGTAGTTTACTTTGATGACATATTGATTTATAGCAAATATTTGGAGGAACATTTGGAACATTTACGTGCTGTTTTTATTGCTCTACGTGATGCATGTTTGTTTGGTAACCTTGGAAAGTGCACCTTTTGCACCATCCGAGTATCTTTTCTTTGCTATGTTGTTACTCCACAGGGAATTGAAGTTGATAAAGCCAAGATTGAAGCTATTGAGAGTTGGCCGCAGCCCAAAACGGTCACACAAGTGAGGAGTTTCCTTGGCCTCGCTGGTTTCTATAGGCGTTTTGTGAGAGATTTCAGGACCATTGCTGCACCTCTCAACGAGCTTACAACGAAGGATGTGCCTTTTGTTTGGGGTACTGCACAGGAAGATGCCTTCACGGTATTGAAAGATAAGTTGACACATGCTCCTTTACTGCAACTTCCTGATTTTAATAAGACTTTTAAGCTTGAATGTGATGCTAGTGGAATTGGATTAGGAGGTGTGCTATTACAAGATGGCAAACATGTTGCATACTTTTCTGAAAAATTGAGTGGGCCTAGTCTGAACTATTCTACTTATGATAAAGAATTATATGCTCTTGTTCGGACCTTAGAAACATGGCAACATTATTTATGGCCCAAGGAATTTGTTATACATTCTGATCATGAATCTTTGAAACACATTAAAAGTCAAGCAAAACTGAACCGTAGACATGCTAAATGGGTTGAATTCATTGAGACTTTCCCTTATGTCATTAAACACAAGAAGGGTAAAGAAAATGTTATTGCTGATGCATTGTCTCGTCGTTATACTATGCTTTCACAACTTGACTTTAAAATATTTGGTTTGGAGACCATCAAAGGTCAATATGTTCATGATGCTGAATTTAAAGATGTATTGCAGAATTATAAGGAAGGGAGAACTTGGAACAAGTTCATTCTTAACGATGGATTTGTGTTTCGTGCTAACAAGCTATGCATTCTAGCTAGCCCCGTTTGTCTTTTGTTGTTGCAGGAGGTGCATGGAGGAGGATTAATGGGACACTTTGGCGTCAAGAAGACGGAGGATATACTTGCTACACATTTCTTTTGGCCAAATATGAGACGAGATGTTGAGCGTTTTGTTGCTCGTTGCACTACATGTCAAAAAGCCAAGTCATGACTCAATCCTCATGGTTTATATATGCCTTTGCCTGTACCTAGTGTTCCTTGGGAGGATATATCTATGGACTTTGTTTTAGGTTTACCTCGAACAAAGAAGGGGAGGGATAACATATTTATTGTCGTGGATAGGTTCTCGAAAATGGCACACTTTATACCATGTCATAAAAGCGATGATGTTGTTAATGTTGCTGATTTGTTCTTTCGTGAAATTATTCGCTTGCATGGTGTGCCAAATACTATTGTTTCAGATCATGATACTAAATTTCTTAGCCACTTTTGGAGATGTTTATGGGCTAAGTTGGGGACTAAACTGCTTTTTAGTACTACTTGTCACCCCCAAACTGATGGACAAACTGAAGTAGTCAATAGAACATTGTCTACTATGCTTAGGGCTGTTTTGAAGAATAACAAGAAAATATGGGAAGAATGCTTGCCTCATATTGAATTTGCTTATAATCGTTCATTGCATTCTACTACTAAGATGTGCCCTTTTGAAATTGTGTATGGTTTCCTACCTCGTGCACCTATTGATTTGTTGCCTCTTCCATCTTCGGAGAAGGTTAATTTTGATGCTAAAGAACGTGCTGAATTGATTGTAAAAATGCATGAGTTAACTAAGGAAAACATTGAGCGTATGAATGCTAAATAAACTTGCTGGAGATAAGGGTAGAAAACATGTTGTGTTTGCTCCTGGATATCTTGTTTGGTTACATTTGCGTAAGGATAGATTTCCTAATCTGCGCAAATCAAAGCTAATGCCACGTGCTGATGGTCCTTTTAAGGTGTTAGAGAAAATAAATGATAATGCATATAAACTTGAGCTGCCTGCAGATTTTGGGGTTAGTCCCACTTTTAACATTGCAGATTTGAAGCCTTATTTGGGTGAGGACGATGAACTTTCGTCGAGAACGACTTCATTTCAAGAAGGGGAGGATGATGAGGACATCAATACCATTGTTACACCCACAGCCCCTGCTGCTATACATACTGTACCAATTACTAGAGCTCGCGCACGCCAATTGAATTATGAGGTACTTTCGTTTCTTGGTAACGATTCTAATGTTCATGAGAATATGATGCTGCCTAAATTGGATACAAATGAAGGGCCTAGCTTGGACAAGAAAGATGAACCTTGGAGCAAGTTCAAGCATGGAGATGATGGCATGCGCAAGGGGAAAAAGAACGGAGTTACAAGTGATGATTCCAGGACTCTGAAGCCACCATAATGAGTGCATGAAGCATGGGACGAAATATACAAGATGCCACTTCATAAATTTCGTCCAGAGGCTATTTTAGGTGCTACGTCACCTTATTATTGGGCCAGGCCCATGTATTTTCGAAGTACTTAAGTATAGGCTATTTTTTAGAGTCCGTATGTGTGGGGAAACCAGAGTAAGGGTTGGTTTCGGACCCCTCCACCAAGGGCCACGAAATTCCCCCTCTCTCCTCCATATATACAGCCCTTAGGGCATCGTTTAGACTTTGGGTTTTGTTTAGATTAAAAGTTCGCCATAGCTGCAACTTCGCGTACTTCGTTTGTGTCCAACGACCAGACCACGACGTCACAGAACCCCACCTTGATCAATAAATCTTTCATCTTATATTCGCAATATCCAGATTGCAATCTCAGTTGCTTGCTTGTTCTTCGGACTCGCTTGAAGGTGTCCGGGGTCTTTCTCACTGAATTGGCGGTTTTCCTCATAAGGCTGCTTTTGCGCTTCTGCTGCGAGGGCCGCAGTGTGCTCCTCCATGTGGAGCAAGTCTTCTGTGTTTCCATTAACTGTTATAACCCCGCGTGGTCCTAGCATTTTGAGCTTGAGGTATGCGCAATGCGGTACCGCATTGAATCTGGCAAATGCGGTTCGTCCGAGCAATGCATGATAGCCACTGCGAAAGGGGACGATATCGAAGATTAACTCCACGCTTCGGAAGTTGTCTGGAGATCTGAAGACTACTTCCAATGTTATTGAGCCCGTGCAACAGGCCTCTACACCTGGGATGACACCTTTAAAGGTGGTTTTGGTGGGTTTGATCCTTGAGGGGTCTATACCCATTTTGCGCACTGTATCCTGATAAAGCAAGTTCAGGCTGCTGCCACCGTCCATAAGGACTCGAATGAGGTGAAATCCGTCAATGATCGGGTCAAGGACCAATGCGGCAGAACCGCCATGGCGGATACTGGTGGGGTGGTCCCTGCGATGGAAGGTGATCGGACAAGCAGACTATGGGTTGAACTTTGGGGCGACTGGCTCCATCACATATATGTCCCTCAGTGCACGCTTCCGTTCCCGCCTGGGAATATGGGTTGCATATATCAGGTTTACCGTTTCACTTGGGGAGGAAATTTCTTCTGTCCTCCTGTGTTCGGTGGCCGGGGCTCCTCCTCGTCGTCCCTATGCAGACCCTTTTCCATGTTTTCGGCATTCAACTTGCCGGCCTGTTTGAACACCCAACATTCTCTGTTGGTGTGGTTGGCTGGTTTATCGGGGGTGCCGTGAATTTGGCACGAATGATCGAGTATGCGGTCCAAGCTGGACAGGCCTGGATTGCTTCTTTTGAACGGCTTTTTCCGCTGACCGGATTTAGAGCCACTGAATCCGGCATTAACTGTCGTGTCTTCGGTGTTGTCGCCGTTGTTACGGTGTTTGTGTCTGTTGTGACATGGCCTGCCGTTGCTATCTTTGGCATCTGAATTGCCAAGGTTTCTTAGTGTGTTGTTGCTGCGAGCCAGCTAGCTATCCCCGCCCGCACAAAAGCAGGTCATGAGTGTCATGAGGGCTCCCATGGACTTCGGCTTTTCTTGGTCGAGGTGTCGGGCGAGCCACTCGTCGTGGATGTTATGCTTAAATGCCACTAAGGCCTCGGCATCCGGACAGTCGACGATTTGGTTCTTTTAGTTAGGAACCGAGTCCAGAATTTCCTGGCTGATTCCCCTGGCTATTGGGTTATGTGACTCAAGTCATCAGCATCTGGTGGTCGCACATAAGTGCCCTGAAAGTTGTCAAGGAATGCGTCCTCCAAATTCTGCCAACTGCCAATGGAGTTTGCCGACAGGCTATTGAGCCAATGCCGAACATGTCCTTTGAGTTTTAATGGGAGGTACTTGATGGCATGTAGATCGTCACTGTGGGCCATGTGGATGTGGAGGAGGAAATCTTCGATCCATACCTCGGGGTTTGTTGTGCCATCATATGATTCAATATTCACGGGTTTAAAACCTTCTGGGAATTTGTGATCCATTACTTCGTCAGTGAAGCATAGGGGGTGTGCGGCGCCTCTATGTCGGGCTATATCATGACGCAGTTCATACGAGTCTTGTCTGCTGTATTCGGCCCGGCCGGATTTGCTTTTAGTATATCCAGCGTGACGGTCATCGTCACGCGTTGGGGTGCGCCCCCGTGATCCGTAGATCGATCTTGCATGTCCTGCCTTGTTTTCCAATACGTCTCGCAGGTCCTGTGTATTTACACGGGCCTTGGTGTTTTTGTTTAGCTGGCGACGGGGTGCGGGCTGGACTTCGGCCTGATATGCCGCTTTGTCTCGGCCACGAGGTGGTCGGTCAGCCGCATCATATGCTGGGAGCGTAGGCTTTAATTCTTCCTCCTTGAGTTGGGGTAGCAACCTGCGCTTTGGATAACTTTTGGTTGGGCGCTCGAGTTCGTATTCCTCGGCTGCCAGCACCTCGGTCCATCTATCCACTAGCAGATCTTGATCAGCTTGAAGTTGCTATTGCCTTTTCTTCAGGCTTTTTGCTATGGCTATAAGCCGGCGCTTGAAGCGCTCCTGCTCGACGGGATCCTCAGACATGATAAATTCTTCGTCGCCGAGGCTCACCTCGTCATCGGAGAGGGGCATGTAATTGTCATCCTCTGATTCTCCGTCTGCCGCTTGTTCCTTAGGGCTAGCTTGCCCATCCTCCCGCTTGAAGCCTAGCTGGAGGGGATTGTCTTCGTCTTCGGCACTGTCCGCAGTGTTATTGTCTCTTGTGCCGTTATCGCTGCTTTTGCTATGGAGGGGCTTAGAGCGGCGCCGATGACGCCGGTGCTTAAATTGCTTCTCGAGGGGATTATCCTCCGTTGCCTTATTGCCATCGCTTTCTTTTGGGGTGTCCACCATGTATATATCATATGATGAGGTGGCTGTCCAGCGCCCTATGGGCGGTGGTTCATGTTCTTCTCCTGCATCGTCGTCCATACCGTCGATGTCTTCAGAGCCGAAATCAAGCATGTTGGTTAAGTCGTCGACAATGGCTATTAAGTGGGTGGCGGGTGGGGAATGAATTTCCTCGTCGTCTGCTTCCCACTCAAGCCAGATATAGTTCGGCCAAGGGTCTCCTGACAAGGAGAGAGACCTCAATGAATTTAGGGCGTCGCCCAAGGGCGACTGCTGAAAGATATCCACGGAGGTAAACTCCATGATCGGTGCCCAATTAGATTTGATAGGCACGGATGCGGGCGGTTCGGAGCCTGTGGCCGGGGACGAATCCAAGGGTCCGGCAACACAGGTCTCATAGGGGGTGAAGTCAGTATTCAACTCTATCGCCTCTGGGTGTGCGGCCTCCGTGGCGGGGTCCATCCGCCCGTCCTCGGACGGCGCGATCTGCTCCGGATTGAGGGCCGGAGTAGCCATAGGTGTAATCTCCCAAACACCGTCCGACAACAGAACTAAGTCATGCTCGTCGTGACTGTGCGGCGCACCTGACACGGGCTTGAATTCGTCGAAGATCAAGTCTCCGCGGATGTCGGCAGTATAGTTTAAGTTTCCAAACCTGACCTGACGGCTAGGGGCGTAGCTCTCGATCTGCTCCAGATGGCCAAGCGAGTTGGCCCACAATACGAAGCCATCAAATACGAAGATCTGTCCGGGGAGAAAAACCTCACCTTGGATCGCATCGTTGCCGATGATCGAAGTAGCCATCAAACCTTATGGTGACAACACAGTGGAACTCTCAATGAAAGCACCAATGTTGGTGTCAAAACCGGCGGATCTCGGGTAGGGGGTCCCGAACTGTGCATCTAAGGTAGATGGTAACAGGAGGCGGGGGACACAATGTTTACCCAGGTTCGGGCCCTCTCAATGGAGGTAATACCCTACTTCCTGCTTGATTGATCTTGATGATATGAGTATTACAAGAGTTGATCTACCACGAGATCGTAAAGGCTAAACCCTAGAAGCTAGCATATGGTTATGATTGTTCTTGTCCTACGGACTAAACCCTCCGGTTTATATAGACACGGGAGGGGGCTAGGGTTACACAGAGTCGGTTACAAGGGAGGAGATCTACATATCCGAATTGCATAGCTTGCCTTCCACACAAAGGAGAGTCCCACCCAGACACGGGAAGAAGTCTTCAATCTTGTACCTTCATAATCCAATAGTCCGGCTGTCCGAGGACCCCCTAATCCAGGACTCACTCACCCGCCATTTGGACTATTGTGTGTATTGGCTTGCAAGGTGAATTCTTTGATGGGAGAGAACCAAACCGTTAAGCTAGCGCGGAAGAGTTGAAGATTCTACAATACAATGCTCAAGCTTGCGATATCCTCTTCAACGGACCGTGCCTCGAAGAATTCAACAAAATCATCCGTCTTGAGAATGCAAATGAAATTTGGGATACTTTGGTTGATATGCACGAAGGTACCGACTCCGTCAAGGAATCCAAATTGGATGTGCTTCAAAGTCAACTTGACAAGTTCAAAATGAAGGATGGTGAAGCTGTCGTCAAAATGTGCTCTAGGCTTGCTCTCATCACAAATGAGATCACCGGCTTAGGAAGTGAATAGATGACCGATAGATTCATCATCAAGAAGATCCTAAGAGCCTTGGATGGAAAATATGATACCGTGTGCACATTGATCCAAATGATGCTCAACTACAAAGATCTCAAGCCAACGGAAGTCATTGGAAGAATTGTTGCTCATGAGATGTCACTCAAGGATAAGGAAGAGCTTCACAACAAGTCAAGTGGTGCTTACAAAGCCTCGTGTGATGCTCCCACATCATCAAGTGAGAAACAAGCCTTCAATGAAGAATTGAGCCTAATGGTGAAGAACTTCAATAAGTTATACAAGAGTAGAAGCAAGGAAAGAAGTTTCAAGTCAAGGTCCTACAATGACAAAAGATCTTCGAGTCATGAACGAAATTGCTATAATTGTGGAAGACCCATACACTACTCCAATGAGTGTACGCCCCCCTACAATAGAAGAGAAGATTCACCCAAAAGGAGAAGTAGAATAGAAGAATCACCACCAAGAGAGATAAGGAGTAGAGATGATCGTTATGAACGGAGAAGCAAGGATTCGGAAAGGAAGGACAAGTCATCAAGGCGCTACACAAAACGAAGACATCAAGCTCATGTTGGTGAATGGGTATCCGGCTTCGACTCCGACAATCACTCTGAGAGAAGTTATCACTCTGATTCCGAATATACTCAAGATGAAGGTGTTGCCGGTCTAGCACTTGTGTCAACCAACTCCTAGGACATATTTGACTCACCGAATGAAGGAATTGGAAGATTCTTCATGGCTAAAGGCCCAAAGGTATCACACCCCGAGTATGTTGATTTCCGTAGTGATGAAGATGATTTGCTAGGTGATGATCATTTACTTGTTGACAACTCTAGTGATGAAAACTATGATGAACTTGCTATTAATCATGCTAATCAAGATAAAACGAATGATGATGATAAGAAGGAGATTGAGCGTCTAACTAAAGAACTAAACACTCTTAAGTTAGCTCATGAAACTACCTTGGAAAATCATCGAGAGCTTTTAAAGACTCATGATAAGTTGTGCTTTCAAAAGCTCAACCTTGAGCAAGAGCATTGGTTCTTAAAAGCAATCAATGATGATCTTTGCAAGAAAAGTTCTTCTTACATTGCCAAGCGTTTACTCTTGTCTACATACATGCCACAAGTTAAATCTAGCAACAATAGTAAGAAAGATTCTTCTTCTAGTAGTAACAATAATCATGTCAAATCCAATGTTGTTGCTACTAGTAGTTTTCTTGATTCCACTATTGATTCTCTTAGCCAAGTTACACTTGAGCAAGGAAATAGCTTGTTGAAGGGAATTATAGAGAAATGTGTTTACAAGAGCCTTACCAGGAGTAAGCAATTCGAGGAAATTGTACGCAAGCAAGGAAGGCACCGGAAGAATCAAGGTGTTGGTTTTGAACGAAAGTCCAATGCCAATGGAGTTGAGTGGGAACAAGATCAATACCCAAAGACGAAGTTTGTTCCTCAACAAGAGAAGTACGATCCTACTTGTTTCCAAGGAACACAAGCTCAAGATGATCTTCCACCATAAGACCACAAGCAAAAAGGCAAGGACAAGCTTCAAGAGGAGATTGATGCGTTTGAAGAAGCTCCTAAGGCCTTGGTCAAGTGGTTCCCAAGACTACATCAAGTTCTACTTCATAAAGTACGACTACAACTCCAAGGATTCCCATCAAGATGATGTGGATCACGAAGAAGAAGAACTAGAGAGTTCTTGAGGGTGACTCCGCCAACATACTTCACTCATATCATTTTTGGCGAGGACAAGTGCAAACAACTTCCACATCTTGCACTAGTTCAAGGAGTCACAAACCCTATTGTTGGTAAGACAAGGGACAAGGTAATCTATTGCCTTCATGGACATCGTCTTGTGTGAACATCACTCTATGTCCATGGATATCCTTGTTTGTTCCTTGCGGGACTAACCCGTGTAGGTATTGAAAGTGCAACTCACTCCAATGGATTGCTCCACATGATCTACATCAACATTGAGCATCCACATCTTGAACACCTACATGAAGTCATCATCGACAAAACCCAAGGTCCGTTCATCCCTCTTAGGGGGGATATCACATCTAGGGGGAGCTTTACTCTAATCAATTGAGCTAAAGCAAGTCTAATGGTGTGAACACAACAATGCTTTATGTGAAAGTGGTAACCCCACTTGCGCTTAAACGATGAGTATGACCTATGATCAAATGTTCTCATTTGACTCCTAAGTCAATACACTCATATATAGATGACCTAGTCGTCGCCAATTGCTTGATAGATGCTAGAGTGTTTGTGCGTGCTTTGCCGCATATTTCATTTGTCATTTTATCCTGTGAGCTTGTTGATTGCAAATTTTACTCATTTGAGGACATCCACTTGCTGTTCTGATTGTTTGGCTCTTTCCCTTTTTACAAGTGGATGGACAAGAATGCCTAAGAACCTCCTCTAGCTATCTATGCTTTTATTGTCTCAAACTCTATTCATGCTACCTCACAACGTTTGATCAAGTCAGATTTGAACCACTCTGTGTGAGGAGCACTCAGAGTCCCCGATTCATCGTAGACTTAAACTTCCAAAACCTCACTTTGCATTTCGGTCTGACCGATCCATCCATTTCAGTCATACCGAGTTCACTGAGTTGATCTAGGTTTTCAATTTCGGTGCAACCGATTTGAACTTTTAGTCACACCGAGTTGCAGTAACTACTTGCGATTCTGCATCTCGGTGCCACCGAGTTGTTCCATTCGGTCACATCGACAGGGTCAGGATATATATACCCACGGGTGAGATTTTGAAATTTCTTCAAACCTCCTCAGCCCGCGCGTGTCCTGCTATGCCACCTCGGGTATCTGAATCCTCTTCTCGTCGCCAGCGACCTCCCGCCACTGGTTTTTGTCGCCGTCAACGGGATTCTGCCCCACTGTTGTCGCCGTAGTGAACTCCCGCAGAACTAGGGCATGAGTTCAACTTTGTGTGCTAATTCCTCATTCCGATTCTTAGCACATTGCTTTGCCATGATCATTACCATGTATGAAGTCAATATATCCAAAGAAAAACACTTTAGTATAGGTTTGATTTGAAAATTTCGGGTTAGGTCTCTGCCGAACTCATGTCAGACCGACCGACTTGTAGAAATTGGTCCCACCGATTTGGCTTAGGCCATTGCACATGCACTTTTCGGTCTGACCGAATTCGATTTTCTGTTAAACCCTAGCAATCTCGGAGCCACCAAACTGTGACTCGGTCTGACTGAGTTCACTAGTTTAGACTCCAACAGTTTCTTCAGTATCACCGAGTTTGACAAATCGATAGCTCCGAAATGATTTCTACGGAGAACTAAAACTAAGTTTTTGACTCATTTGTTTTGCAAAAAAAAACTCTGCACTTTGTGATGCTCATCTATTCTACCTCATCTATATCCATTCAAAGGGTTTGCTGTCAGTTTGATTGCCAGGATGTCTGACCAAAGTGATAGTCAGAACAAGTCAGAAGAGCAAGTGCAATGAGTGAGGGCAGTAGTCCCTCAAATAGCTATGACGAGGGCAGCAGGAGCACTCCTAGTAATTTGCCCAAGGTAGCCACCAGAACAAGGAAGAAGAAAACCTCAGATTCTGAAGATGAGGACCATGTGGCTATTGAGGAGATAGTTAGCTCCAAAAAGAAAGTGCTAAAGAAAGATTATGGTACTGTGATGACCCACAAGTATAGGGGATCTATCGTAGTCCTTTCGATAAGTAAGAGTGTCGAACCCAACGAGGAGCAGAAGGAAATGACAAGCAGTTTTTAGTAAGGTATTCTCTCCAAGAACTGAAATTATTGGTAACAGATAGTTTTGTGATAAGGTAATTCGTAACGAGTAACAAGTAACAAAAGTAAACAAGGTGCAGCAAAGTGGCCCAATCCTTTTTGTAGCAAAGGACAAGCCTGGACAAACTCTTATATAAATGAAAGCACTCCCGAGGACACCTGGAAATTATCGTCAAGCTAGTTTTCATCATGCTTGTATGATTCGCGTTCGTTACTTTGATAATTTGATATGTGGGTGGACTGGTGCTTGGGTATTGCCCTTCCTTGGACAAGCATCCCACTTATGATTAACCACCCGTGTCATGGAATTGTGACGGCAGATGTCCTAGTGTGAGGACTTAGTCATGGAGCCATCGCGTTGAGGTTAGCTTAAAGGGGTTAATCAGGACAAATGACACGAGGAGTTTATACTGGTTCGGTCCCTGACGTTGAAGGTAAAAGACTAGTCCAATTTGTAGTTGGTATTGCTAGGGTTTCGATGAGAAGGGGGCGAATACGCTTGACCCGGCTCTAGATCTGTTGTTTCTTGCCCTAAGCCGCCGCTAGGTCGTCCCCTTACATACATGGGTTGACACCCTGCGGCCCTCAGAGTCCCGTCCGGTTTATACAACTTACTCGGCTCGGTGACCTATCTTTTATGCCTTACAATACAAGTTTTACATATATGGCGGTTTATAATCATGGGCCTTAAGCCGCCTTCGGATCTAGGCCCTTCTACCAAGCCTATCTATGAACCGCCATATGATCATGGGCTTCATCGGAACGGATCATCATAGGGATAACCCGACCCCTCCTGGGCAGGTCATACCTAATAGTTATATCCTCAACATTAGGCCCCAGGTTGATTTGAACTTATTCATGTCAATCTCCAAGACTTAGAAAAATCCTCCCATATCCACTGCAACAACTTTGTAACCCGCTCTGACGTCATCTCCAAGAATCTCGGAAACCCGCCACGACGTCATCTTTAACGGATCTTTATCTTAATGACTTCCTGAAAATCGAGGTGTCCAATTAGCTGGATAACCATCATTTGGCCTCCTCGTCTTTCGCGCCTGCCTGTTTCATGTGTCCTTATAAATAGGACCCGAAAGCCATCTTCCATTCTTCTCCTTCTTCTTTCTTCCTCCTCGCAACGCGACGTCCTGCACGAACCTTGCCACCGTCGACCTCCGTCTTCGACCTCAACTCCGGCCGCTGCATCGCCCTGAGTGGACTAGAGAACCGTAGCGCCACTTCGCTGTCTGAACATCATCAGTAAGCTTTCCGTTCCTCATCACGGATCCGTAATTAGGGTTTGTTGGTGTTCTTCGGTGTTCATTGGTGTTCACCACTGTCCTTCCTTTTTCTTTGTTTAGATCCATAGGTTAGATCCAAATGCTATAGGAATCTTGTACGGTAGCAGTTTCAGTACTTGTTTTAATACTAGAACATATCCTCACTGCGACATATCTTCTCTAGGGCTCCTCTGCTCTTCTTCTGTCACTTATTGTAGATGAGTTTATCCCCCTTTTCGAAACAGTGGTACATCCAAATTTATAACCTCAGTCTGCGGAATCTGTTTGTCCCAATACTTAGCAAATTCTATTTTTTATAACTCTTGAATATTTTAGTCATGGCGGCTTACTTTGCGGCTTATCTTTACTTCATATACCATTAGCCCTCGCTTAAGCCGCCATTATACACATGTATTGTAATTGTTAACTTGCAATCCCATCAACTGATTTGAACTGGCCAATTATTTCCTTTTAGATTGCCCTTTCACCATGCCGCCAAAGACGATGACAACTTGCAACTGGGTTCCTTCCACAATCACCGAGAGTTCTCTGAAGGATTTTGTCACTGTGGGATTCATAGCAAAAAAAGTGTCATGCATTATCATGCTCCTGACCCGGCTGAAGAGAAACCTCCGCCCAAGGATGGTGAAATTATCGTCTTCACTGATCATATGAACCGGGGCTTCTCGCCGCCCGGTTCAAAATTCTTTAGAGATGTTCTGCATTTTTTCAAACTCCATCCGCAAGATATCGGACCCAATTTCGTATCAAATATCTGTAACTTCCAAGTTTTCTGTGAAGTGTACCTTCAAGAAGAACCTACTGTTGAACTCTTCAGGGAATACTTCTACCTAAACCGGCAGAACGAGTACACCAATGGTCCCAGCTTAGAACTTGGCAAGATTTCAATTCAACGCAGACAAGATGTCACCTTTCCTCTAGTAGTCCTGCCAAGCCATCCCAAGGACTGGAATCAAACATGGTTCTACTGCAAAGATACGTCACCGTCTGATGAAAACCGGATGCTGGGTTATCACGCTGATCGTCTTGACACAAAGCACCCGCTTCCTGATGAACTCACCCCCGCTGAACGCAAGAAGCTAGTCCCCAAAATCAGAAAAGTTCAAGCCTTGTTAGGAAATGGCCTAACCGGAGTTGACTTGATCTGCTGCTGGGTCGCATGGCGGATCATACCTTTAAGCCGCCGATCCGGCGTGATGTGTTCATACACCGGAGGAACTAATGATCCTTTATGTTATAGCTCTGTGCGTTTGACTGAAGAGGCCATCATTGAAATGGAAACCACATGTGTCAATCGCAAATATGAAGACCGCAACCTCGTGGGTTTGAACCATTTCTGCAAGCTTAACCCGGCTCGAGAGGTAAATCTTTTGACTCTTTTTTCTTTCAGCAATTTAGACATCGCATGAACTTCAATATATTATCATTCCACAGGACAAATCTAACTTCTGGAAAGCCAAGTATGACCATGAGGGGGCTAAAAAAGCTAGAGCTGCTGCGAGAGCCGCCAAGAAAACCGTCAGAAAATCTAAGAAGAAGCCAACTGCCTCTGATTTACTCAAGCTGGATGGCACCTCTGAGTCGGTAGCCCTTGACTCTCTTGGCCTGTTTTTTAACAACCTTATTGACACTGACTATTACCAGGACGACACGGGGGCCAGCCAGGTAGTTGAAGAAGAGGTAAATATTATTTCCTCCGACTTGGAACCTTTAGCAAGGCAGAAACCTCGGCCGGTAACCCGGAAAGTAAGGTTTTCGCCCCCCTTGGCTCATTTAGATCCTCATTTTCTTTTGAAACGACAACAACATGAGAGCCGCCGCCAGATCCGAACTGGTGGAGATGACGACTTACCCTCCGGCTTACCGAACACTCCTCAGAAACGCCAGAATAAGGTTCTTTTTAACCTTTAACCCTTGTACTTATTCAGCGAATTACCTTCATCACTCAATTTTGATTCCATCTTCGCAGGAGATTTCCCGTTCCTCCTCTGGTGATTCATCACAAACTCAATTGCCAGCCTTCAAGACCGCCCCCGGGTGAAGGTAACTACCCTTCTTATGTACCTTTATATACGCATCATTATACTGACTTGTCTAAATCTTTTTTAGCGGTCAGGCAAAGCCCAGGAAAGCAAAGGTGACAAAGCCGGCTGAGGATCCTAAAACCACTGAGCTGAAGCAGCGAACTCTCGTATCGGAACATCCTGAAGAACTGGAGCTGTCAACCTTTGTGCCAGAACACGCTGAACAGCTAGAGGACCCTGCTTTCAATATTCAAGTGGATTTACCTGAGCCATCTGTGGATGAAACTGCTATTGACCCATCAAGTATTGAGCTGTCAAGCTCAGCTAACCCGCCGGAGAGGCACGGTGATGACGTTTTAATCACTGGTACCAGATTCCTTGAACCGGGGAACCCAACTGCTCTGGCAAGACACTCTGCCAAACAAGAGGTTATGGAAAGGCAGAAGGTGAAGTTTGACGTGTTCCACTATGCTCACCTGAGTATTAGCAAAGTGCTATCTGGTTATCTAAGTCAAGTACACTCTAGCCGTGATTCAGAAATTGAGATGGTCAAACAGATGCACCAAAAATATGAGGTACATTCTTTGGCTTATATAAGTTATATACCCTGCCAGCCTCCAAGTCTTCTGATTATGAAAATATTGAATGAACTGTAGACTTAGAATACTTAGAAGCCTCTGTCTCAGACTCCCTCCAAGTTCGGCTTGCAACTAAACCGGATGTTTATAGTATTTCAATTTGCATGTGTAGTCCCCAAGGGCCGGTTTAATCAGTAGGAATGAGCCGGTCCTACTAGTCCTTATGTAAAAGATAATATTTTAACTGCATATCTATAACGCCCTCGATGCGGCTATATCTCCCACGTGTCAAAGCACGACTTAGAGGCATAACCGCATTGAAAGCAATGTCGCAAGTGAGGTAATCTTCGCAAACAACCCATGTAATACAATAGGGGAAAAGATACATAGTTGGCTTACAATCGCCACTTCACACAATACATGAATAAAGCATTACATCATCCAAATACAATCAAGGTCCGACTACAGAACCAAAATGAAAGAAGAACCCCAAATGCGACAAGGTCCCCGATCGACCCCAACTGGGCTCCACTACTGATCGACTAGAACGAAACAACACAAAGGACAAGATCTTCATCGAGCTCCTCCTGAGTTAGGTTGCGTCATCTGCACGGACTCATCAGCACCTGCAAGCTGGTTTGGAAGTATCTGTGAGCCACGGGGACTCAGCAATCTCGCACCCTCGCGATCAAGCCTATTTAAGCTTATGGGTAAGGTAAAGGTATGAGGTGGAGCTACATCAAGCGACTAGCATATATGGTGGCTAACATACGCAAATGAGAGCGAGAAGAGAAAGCAAAGCACGGTCGATAAAAATATGATCAAGAAGTGATCCTAAAACAACCTACGTCAAGCATAACTCCAACACCGTGTTCACTTCCCAGACTCCGCCGGAAAGAGACCATCACGGTTACACATGCGGTTGATGCATTTTAATTAAGTTAAGGTTCAAGTCATCTACAACCGGACATTAACAAATTCCCATCTGCCCATAACCGCGGGCACGGCTTTCGAAAGTTCATAACCCTACAGGGGTGTCCCAACTTATCCCATGACAAGCTCTCACGGTCAACGAAGGAATAGACCTTCTCCCGAGACATTCCGATCAGACTCGGTATCCCGGTTCCTCAAGACATCCTCGACAATGGTAAAACAAGTCCAGCAAGACCGCCCGATGCGTCGACATCCTGATAGGAGCTGCACATATCTCGTTCTCAGGGCAACACCAGATGAGCACTCCGTACAACTAAAACCATCCCTCAAGTTTCCCCAAGTTGGCGCTGCAAAGGACTCTAGTTCGGACCAACACTTAGACAAGCACTGGCCCGGGGGGGGGGGTTAAAAATAAGATGACCCTTGGGCTGGCCTAACCCAAGGAAAAAAGAGGCTAGGTGGCGAATGGTAAGACCAAGGTTGGGCCTTGCTGGAGGAGTTTTATTCAAAGCGAACTGTCAAGGGGTTCCCATTATACCCAACCGCGTAAGGAACGCAAAAATTCGGGAACATAACACTGATATGACGGAAACTAGGGCGGCAAGAGTGGAACAAAACACCAGGCATAAGGCCGAGCCTTCCACCCTTTACCAAGTATATAGATGCATTAATTAAATAAGATATATCGTGATAACCCAATAAGTAAACATGTTCCAACAAGGAACAACATCTCCATTGACCCATCTTTCAATATTCAAGTGGATTTACCTGAGCCATCTGTGGATGAAACTGCTATTGACCCATCAAGTATTGAGCTGTCAAGCTCAGCTAACCCGCCGGAGAGGCACGGTGATGACGTTTTAATCACTGGTACCAGATTCCTTGAACCGGGGAACCCAACTGCTCTGGCAAGACACTCTGCCAAACAAGAAGTTATGGAAAGGCAGAAGGTGAAGTTTGACGTGTTCCACTATGCTCACCTGAGTATTAGCAAAGTGCTATCTGGTTATCTAAGTCAAGTACACTCTAGCCGTGATTCAGAAATTGAGATGGTCAAACAGATGCACCAAAAATATGAGGTACATTCTTTGGCTTATATAAGTTATATACCCTGCCAGCCTCCAAGTCTTCTGATTATGAAAATATTGAATGAACTGTAGACTTAGAATACTTAGAAGCCTCTGTCTCAGACTCCCTCCAAGTTCGGCTTGCAACTAAACCGGATGTTTATAGTATTTCAATTTGCATGTGTAGTCCCCAAGGGCCGGTTTAATCAGTAGGAATGAGCCGGTCCTACTAGTCCTTATGTAAAAGATAATATTTTAACTGCATATCTATAACGCCCTCGATGCGGCTATATCTCCCACGTGTCAAAGCACGACTTAGAGGCATAACCGCATTGAAAGCAATGTCGCAAGTGAGGTAATCTTCGCAAACAACCCATGTAATACAATAGGGGAAAAGATACATAGTTGGCTTACAATCGCCACTTCACACAATACATGAATAAAGCATTACATCATCCAAATACAATCAAGGTCCGACTACAGAACCAAAATGAAAGAAGAACCCCAAATGCGACAAGGTCCCCGATCGACCCCAACTGGGCTCCACTACTGATCGACTAGAACGAAACAACACAAAGGACAAGATCTTCATCGAGCTCCTCCTGAGTTAGGTTGCGTCATCTGCACGGACTCATCAGCACCTGCAAGCTGGTTTGGAAGTATCTGTGAGCCACGGGGACTCAGCAATCTCGCACCCTCGCGATCAAGCCTATTTAAGCTTATGGGTAAGGTAAAGGTATGAGGTGGAGCTACATCAAGCGACTAGCATATATGGTGGCTAACATACGCAAATGAGAGCGAGAAGAGAAAGCAAAGCACGGTCGATAAAAGTATGATCAAGAAGTGATCCTAAAACAACCTACGTCAAGCATAACTCCAACACCGTGTTCACTTCCCAGACTCCGCCGGAAAGAGACCATCACGGTTACACATGCGGTTGATGCATTTTAATTAAGTTAAGGTTCAAGTCATCTACAACCGGACATTAACAAATTCCCATCTGCCCATAACTGCGGGCACGGCTTTCGAAAGTTCATAACCCTGCAGGGGTGTCCCAACTTATCCCATGACAAGCTCTCACGGTCAACGAAGGAATAGACCTTCTCCCGAGACATTCCGATCAGACTCGGTATCCCGGTTCCTCAAGACATCCTCGACAATGGTAAAACAAGTCCAGCAAGACCGCCCGATGCGTCGACATCCTGATAGGAGCTGCACATATCTCGTTCTCAGGGCAACACCAGATGAGCACTCCGTACAACTAAAACCATCCCTCAAGTTTCCCCAAGTTGGTGCTGCAAAGGACTCTAGTTCGGACCAACACTTAGACAAGCACTGGCCCGGGGGGGGGGGTTAAAAATAAGATGACCCTTGGGCTGGCCTAACCCAAGGAAAAAAGAGGCTAGGTGGCGAATGGTAAGACCAAGGTTGGGCCTTGCTGGAGGAGTTTTATTCAAAGCGAACTGTCAAGGGGTTCCCATTATACCCAACCGCGTAAGGAACGCAAAAATTCGGGAACATAACACTGATATGACGGAAACTAGGGCGGCAAGAGTGGAACAAAACACCAGGCATAAGGCCGAGCCTTCCACCCTTTACCAAGTATATAGATGCATTAATTAAATAAGATATATCGTGATAACCCAATAAGTAAACATGTTCCAACAAGGAACAACATCTCCATGTTCCAACAAGGAACAAGCTTCAATCTTCACCTGCAACTAACAACGCTATAAAAGGGGCTGAGCAAAGCGGTAACATAGCCAATCAACGGTTTGCTAGGACAAGGTGGGTTAGAGGCTTGGTTCAACAATATGGGAGGCATGATAAGCAAGTGGTAGGTATCTTAGCATAGGCATAGCAAACGAGCGAGCAAGTAAGCAAGTAAAGATAGAAGTGATTTCGAGGGTATGATCATCTTGCCTGAGATCCCGCAAGGAAGAAGAATGAGTCCATGAAGAAGACAAACGGATGTAGTCGAACGGGTCCTCACAAACGCGACGTTATCGGAACCAACCCGAAGAAGCAAACATCGGAAAAGAAGCACACAACATAGTAAACAACCAACACACGAACATGGTATGATATGCGGGATGCGGTATGCGATGCATATGCATGATTTGATGAGGATTGATGCATCCTGGCCTCAACTTGGAAATACAAGTGTGCCACTGGAAAGATGAGATGAAATCGCTTGAAAACGATATAAAGATCACCAGAATCGGAGTTACGGTTTGGAAATGGCAAGCGATTCAAATATGGCACCGATCTGCGATTTACAATAAGTAGCCATCTAAATGCAACAAGATGAACATGCTACAGCACCCAAACATGGCATCAAAATACATGGCAGGAATCCATTCATGAATCTTAACAAAAGTCTGGCACTGAGCTACCGCCAATTCATCCATTAACAGGTTCAAACAAGCATGGCAAAAATGCATTTGGTAAACAGATCTCAGACTTAGTGAAATTAACACTTGTCTGGAATTTCAGATCAGATAGCACTCTTCGGAGCAACAAAACTATATGCTACAAGACCTGAACATGGAAAAGTAAAGCATGGCATGGAGCTACTCAAAGAGCTTGGCAAAAGTCCCTTAGTGACCTTGAGCCAAAAGGGAACAGAAAAAACATTTGCAAGCATGTGAACATGGCAAAAACATAATCAGTTCTCAGACTTAGTGGAAACTGGAGCATGCTGAAACAGATATCAAGTAGGCATGTTTACGAGCTCGGTGCACTCATTACAGAGCAGTTCATGATAATCTAAGCATACACCCATCAAGAATACACAAAATACAAGCTATACATGGCAAGAACAACAATATAGCATGCACGGATCAACTACAACATCCTCGGCAAAATTGCTAACAAGTAGACAATCTGCCCAGATTCACGAAATGACAAAAGTAGAGCTCGATTCACTCAAGCTAGGGTGCTCCATAATTACAAACAAAGACATGGATGGATAGAGCACTATAAGATTAACAAAACATCCTTACTGATCATCCTCAAAAGAGGCACGGATCACTAGGAAACAACATGAACATATGGCCATATGAGATAAACAGATCAAGGACTTAGTGGAAATGCTAAGTCCCTGAAATCAGCATTATCAAGTGCCTCACTTTGCAAGCTTGTGCTAGTCACCACACACATCACAAAAATACATGGGTTGCACCTCTGGAAAAATGGGAAAACCCTTAACAAAACATATGTAGAGCTCAGGGGCATAACATGCGCACAATAATCATGGCAAAAATGACAAATATCTAAATGGAGTAGCAGACCTGACAATTATCTCAAGTAGCACTCTTATAACAGCATTTCGGGCATCAAGATGAGCTCAAATGAAAATGATGCAGTGAGATGAAATGATGTACTCTCTGAGGCGAACATTTTGATATGCTATATGCATGAATCGGAGCTACGGATGCGAAGTTACGATGCGATGAACATGAGCATATGAATCTGGGAATTTCGGGGACTTTGTGAAATTACACCTCCGGAAAAGTCAACGGGACCAGACGAAGCGGGATGGCGAGATCCAGATCCGAGATGGGTGTTTGGTTCGAGGATGGATGGATCTCATCCCGTCTTCCCCGGCGAGGTGCCGAACTCCGGCGAGCATGGCGCGGGCTCCGGCGAGCTTGGCGTGGGGTGGCGCAGGTGAAGAAGGGGGCGGCGCGCGGCGCGTTTGGCGGCGAGCGGCGAGGCGGTCGCCGGCGAAGGCGAGGCGGTGGGGCGGCGAAGGCAAGACGGTGGGCTAGCGAAGATCGGCGGCGGCGGGGTGCTCCGATGCAGGCGGCATGGGGGGGGGCGATGGCGCTCCGGTGGCGGAGCTCGGCCGGTGGCGGAGAAGCCGCGGCGGCGCATGGTGAAGACGGGCGGTGGGGTGCTGGCTCCCTGGCGGCGCGAGAAGGTCCCGGCGCGGGACGGCGGCGCGCGAAGGTCCTGGCGCGAGACGGCGGCTCGGGCCCGTGGGGGCTGGAGACGGGCCTCGGCGGGCCACGCGGGTGGGACGGCGGAGTGGGGCGGCGACCCGGGCGACGTGGCGGCGCTTGAGTGGCTGAGGCGGAGGAGGCGATGACGTAGCAGGCCCTGATAGGTCGGAGCGACGTGGCGGCAGGGTGGACGCGTCCGCCGGCGAGCGGACATGTCCGGCGGCGTGGAGGGAGTTGGATCTAGGGTTTGCCTGCGCGAGAAAATCGGAGGGAGACACATATTTATAGGTAGAGGGAGCTAGGAGAGTCCAAATGAGGTGCGGTTTTCGGCCATGCGATCGTGATCGAACGACCGAGAAGATGGAGGAGATTTAGGTGGGTTTTGGGCCACTTTGGAGGGGCGTTGGGCTGCAACACACACGAGGCCTTTTCGGTCCCTCGGTTAACCGTTGGAGCATCAAACGAAGTTCAAATGGTACGAAACTTGACAGGCGGTCTACCGGTAGTAAACCAAGGCCGCATGGCAAGTCTCGGTCCAATCCGGAAATGTTTAATCCCCACACACGAAAGAAGGTAGAAATGACCACCGGAGGAGAACGGAGCGCCGGATTGCAAAACGGACAACGGGAAAAAAATGCTCGGATGCATGAGACGAACATGTATGCAAATGAAATGCGCATTATGACATGATATGCAATGCATGACACGCAAGCAATGACAAGCCAACAACAGCAAATAACTGGACGACACCTGGCACATCGGTCTCGGGGCGTTACAATATCTCTCATGAGTCGGCTATAACTATTCCACCCAGCTCATCTTGAATAAGAAAAGAAGCAATATGCATTAGCCCCCAAGTGCCAAGTGTTATTGCTTGCAGATCACCTGGGACTTGTTAGAAAGAGCCAATTCCTTTGAAAAAATTCGTTTTATAGACATTAGCCCCCAAGTGCCAAGTGTTGTTTGCTTGCAAAGCACTTGGGACTTGTATTTCGTAATCCATCATGAAACTGAACGAACTTATGCAGTATGCAGGCTGCGACCATAGATCTGGAAGCTCAATTTTCTGAGGCCAAAACCCGGCTGGCAACTCAAGAGACTGAAACAAAGAAAGTTGAATCCAAATTCCAGTTGAGTGTGTCTGAGGCAGAAAAACTGAAGACCAGCTTCACTGCGGAGAAAGAGGCTTGGGCCAATGAGAAGACTGCCTTGACGCAGCGTGCTGAGAAGGCTGAGGCGGCTCTGAAAGAGATTACCACTGAACTCACCGGTTTAAAGAACCGTGTGTCTCAGATGGTTTCTACAATCTTTGGTAAATCACCTTTGTTGTTTACTCAAAGTAAATATTTTCCATCATAATATGAGCCACTACTTACGAAATTGTGTAAACTTTGCAGGTCCTAGGAGCAGCAATCTAAGGTGAGACATGTTGGTTAAGCTCAAGGCGGTTTACACGCTTGTTGAGCAATTTTACACTGGGGCTCAACGGACTCTTGCCACTATCTCTCCCGCAAATCAAGAACCAAACTTATTAAGTGATGTCTTGAAGAGGCTGTCTATCTTGCCCGCTAGGTTCCAAGAAATCAAGCGATCCTGTGCTAGAGCCGGAGCTGTGACAACTTTGAGCTGTGCCAAAGCATGGGTACCCGAGTTAGACCCGGCGGATGTAGCTAGTGGGTATCCCAGCCTCAAGGAAGATGGAACGCCTTTTGATCAACAGGGCTTCATTGCTTGTGTCAAGGAGATTCGTCCTCATCCAACAATAATTGCCGAAGAGACCAACATCACCAAGTATCAGCCGGGTTACGATGTAGACAACCAGAAGATGGCGACTCCTTCATATAAAGTGATTGGTTTAATCCCGCCAATCCGTAAGCACACCTTCGCCCCTAACATCAACTCGTCTGGTCTGATTGATAATGAGGCTGAATTTGTCGCCCTTCGTGGCTTTGACTGGTCCAAACCCAACTTCCAGATGATGGAGGAGGAGGACGAACCGGCAAGGGATGAGCTGCAATCTTCAGGTCAGCCAGGTCAAGATTCATGAACTGGGGCCGGTTTATCAGCTGCTATCTGTGAGACTGAAAAAACAGTTATCCTTTTGGGCTCCAAACGCCTTGTAATAGGCTAGCTGCAAACTTATTTTGCTATGCCATCGTGCATATTTGGCTGTTTATGATACTTCCTTATCCATCATGTGAAGATATGCGATGTATGCCTGATGATATTATCAATCTTGAATCTGTTCCTTCATACAACAGATAAAAACTGTCCTGGCGGTATACCGCTGGACAGGTTATACTTCCCCAACATGAATTTATCATGATTTATAACCAAAGCCGGTCGAAATAATAATCATATATGATTAAAACATATCATACCTGTGATGTTTGATCACACCTGTTGTTTATCAAGCCAGTGTGATAAGGGCGATAGCCCAAAGCTTCAAGCACTGGTAGTTTAGAGATTGCCGGCTTATGAACAAAGCCGGACCGGGTCAATAAACACCGGATATGATTTGTACTTCTTACTGGCGACTTATAATCAAAACCAAGCTGGGTCAATAAACACCGGTTTAATGTCATAAAATAAAATATCTCAAAAAGACATTCAAATCAACCAATAGAAAAAATCCAAGGCTTTCATAGGCCGCCAAGCCAAAATATCTTCTTAAATGAAACTAGCATTAGCCACTGGAAGGTACGCGCTTTCTTTGAGCCGGCACTCACATTACCCAATCGACATTTTAACCCGGATAAGTTCAGTCCTTATTTAAAGATAGACTTATCAGGAGTACGCGGGGTCAGAGTAGCATCATGCATCACAGGCTAATTTATCCAAGTTCCAAGGAAGGCGGCTTTTCAGCTTGAGCTTCTCCTTGCTATCTGTAAAACCGTGCCCTCTAATGACAAATCGACGTTTGAACATTAACGAGTTCAGGGTCTTGTTTAAAAGATTGACTGTTAAGTGTTCGGCGGGTCAATCAGGATTACCTGATGGAGAAGCATCTGGCATACAGGCAGGATAACCCAGGGTTTTAGGTGAATACACCTGGCTTCCAAGCCGGGCTTTTATAGACTATTACAAGGTTATGAACTCTTTGTTCTTTATAACAAAAGATCCCCCAAGAAATATTTTGAGATGTGCTCAATGGCTACCTATGTTTGAGTTGTGCTTTTGCAACACACTCTCTTTGGTCCCTTTAAACTGGGTAATAATGTTATGCTCTCTTTGCTGAATACACCTATGTTTGAACAGGAAGCCCCAAGTTTTTTATGTTTGGCCTATAAGCCAGATCAAAGGGTAATTATAACATTTGCTGTATAAAGCAGAAGCCCCCATGTGACCAAAGAACTCATTATTTAAAGAGAAACAACGACAGAGGCCCTGCTTAACAGGGATGTCGGCTTTATTATATTGATCATAATATATACATTGTCAAAATATGTACATTGTAAGAGCCAGTGGCTCAAGTGTAGTAAGGCCGGAGATGAGCTATGTTCCATGGCTGGCGGGTCTCCTCCTCCGACGTGCATGAGTCCTTGTGGTCTCGAACATCAATAAGGTAATATGACCCGTTGCTCAGATTCTTGCTGACCACAAAGGGTCCTTCCCAAGGTGGGGATAACTTGTGCATATCATCCTGATCCTGGATAAGCCGGAGCACCAGGTCGCCTTCTTGGAAAGTTCTGGTTTTAACCCAATGGCTGTGATAACGACGCAAATCTTGCTGGTAAATCGCCGAACGGGCCGCTGTGATGTCACACTCCTCATCCAACAGATCAAGTGCTTCTTGACGTGCTCTTTCATTGTCAGCTTCAACATAAGCCGCCACACGAAGGGAGTCATGACGGATGTCACTAGGGAGAACTGCCTCTGCTTCGTAAACCATGAAGAAAAGTGTGTATCCCGTAGATCTATTTGGGGTGGTATTGATGCTCCATAATACAGAAGGTAACTCCTCCACCCAACAACCCGGCGTCCTCTGCAGGGGAACCATAAGCCGGGGTTTGATGCCTTTCAAGATCTCTTAGTTTGCTCTCTCGACTTGACCATTGGACTGGGGGTGAGCCACTGATGATACATCGAGCCGGATGTGCACACGTTGACAAAATTCTACCATAGCACCCTTAGAGAGATTAGTGCCATTGTCTGTTATGATGTTGTGTGGAAAGACAAAACAGAAGATCACCTTCTTCATGAATTGAACCGTCGTTGCTGCATCACACTTACTGACCGGCTCTGCCTTGACCCACTTAGTGAACTTATCAACCGCAACCAAAAGGTGGGTTTTCTTGTCCTTGGATATTTTGAAAGGTCCAACCATATCAAGCCCCCAAACTGCAAACGACCAAGTAATTGGAATCATCCTCAATTCTTGAGCCGACACATGGGCTCGTCTTGCAAATTTCTAACATCCATCACACCAGCTGACGAGGTCCTCTGCATCAGCATGGGTTGTTAACCAATAAACCCCATGATGAAAAGCTTTACCTACAAGGGATTTTGAACCGGCATGATGACCACAATCTCCTTCATGAATCTCTCGTAAGATCTCACAGCCCTCTTCTGGAGAGACACATCTTTGAAAAGCCCCTGTGACACTGCGATGATGTAACTCTCCATTAACAATTTTCATTGACTTACACCACCGGGTTATCGGTCTGGCTAAGGCTTCATCCTCAGGTAACTCGCCCCAGGTCATATATGCCAAATAAGGAACTGTCCAATCCGGAATCACATGAAGAGCCGCCACCAACTGAGCCTCCGGGTCAGGGATAGCCAAATCCTCCTATGTAGGTAGTTTGACCGACGGGTTATGTAAAACATCAAGAAAAACATTAGGCGGCACCGGCTTACGTTTAGAGCCCAACCGGCTCTAAGCATCGGCCACTTTGTTTTTCCTCCGATCAACGTGCTCAACTTGATAACCCTTGAAGTGACCAGCAATAACATCCACCTCTCGCCGATAAGCCGCCATGAGTGGATCCTTAGAATCCCAGGTACCAGAAACTTGCTGAGCTACCAAGTCTGAGTCGCCGAAGCACCTAACTGGGCTTAAGTTCATATCCTTAGCCATTCGAAGACCATGGAGCAAGGCCCCATACTCAGTTGCATTGTTAGTGCAAGGAAACATTAAATAGAGAACATAAAAAAAATTATCACCTTGAGGGGAAGCTAAGATAACTCCAGCCCCCGAGCCCTCCAATTGCATGGACCCATCAAAGTGAATAGTCCAGTATGTGTTATCGGGCCTTTCCTCAGGCATCTGCAGCTCTGTCCAATCATTGATGAAGTCCACTAGCGCCTGAGACTTGATGGTCATGCGAGGAACATATTTTAACCCGTGAGGCCCAAGCTCAATAGCCCACTTAGCAACCCGGCCAGTTGCTTCTCTATTTTGGATGATATCTCCCAAAGGAGCAGAGCTGACCATAGTGATGGGATGACCCAGAAAATAATGTTTAAGCTTTCGGCTGGCCAAGAACACCCCATATACAAGCTTCTGCCAGTGTGGATATCTCTGCTTGGACTCAATAAGCACCTCACTGATATAGTAAACCGGCCTTTGAACCGGATATTCCTTGCCTGCTTCCTTTCTTTCTACCATAATAGCAACACTGACAGCCCGGCTATTAGTAGTCACATATAACAATAAAGGCTCCTTATCAACAGGAGCCGCAAGCACGGGCGGCTCAGCAAGCTACTTCTTCAAATCCTCAAACGCTGTATTAGCAGCATCACTCCAGATGAAGTTATCTGTCTTTCTCATCATCTGATATAGAGGGATAGCCTTCTCTCCCAACCGGCTTATGAACTGACTCAACGCCGCAATACGATCCGCCAGGCATTCCACATCATTGATTCACTCTGGCTTAGCCAGTGAAGTGATGGCGTTAATCTTCTCCGGGTTAGCTTCAACACCTCTGTTAGACACCAAAACCCCCATGAGTTTGCCTGCTGGTACACCAAAGACACACTTGGCCGGGTTAAGCATCATCTTGTAAAACCGGAGATTTTCAAAGGTTTCCTTCAAATCATCTATCAATGTCTCTTTTTCTCTGGACTTCACCACAATATCATCCACATAAGCATGAACATCAAGTCTGATTTGGTTATGAAGGCAATTTTGCACACATCTCTGATAAGTCGCCTTGGCACTTTTGAGCCCAAAAGGCATAGGCACATAGCAGAAGGCTCCAAAGGGAGTTATGAAAGCTGTCTTCTCCTGGTCCTTAACTGCCATCTTGATCTAATGATAACCAGAATAAGCATCCAAAAAACTCAAACGCTCACAACCCGCCGTAGCATTAATAATCTGATCAATACGAGGGAGAGCAAAAGGATCAGCCGAACAAGCCTTGTTTAAATCCGTGTAGTCCACACACATACGCCAAGTGTCGTTCTTCTTAAGTACCAGCACCGGGTTAGCCAACCACTCAGGATGAAAAACTTCAATGATAAACCCAGCTGCCAAGAGCTGGGCTACTTCTTCTCCGATGGCCTTCTGCCTCTCCTCATTAAAACAACGAAGGAACTGCTTGACCGGCTTAAACTTTGGATCAATATTAAGAGTGTGCTTAGTGAGTTCTCTCAGTACACCCGACAAGTCTGGAGGCTTCCATACGAAGATGTCCCGGTTCTCACGGATGAACTCGATGAGCGCGCTTTCCTATTTCAGATCCAGATTAGCATTGATGATGAACTACTTGGATGAGTCGCCAGGGACAAAATCAACCATCTTGGTATCGTCTGCTGACTTAAACTTGAGAACTGGATCATGCTCTGTGGTTGGCTTTTTCAAAGACGTCATATCTGCCGGGTCAACGTTGTCTTTGTAAAATTTGAACTCCTCTGTCGCACAAACCGACTCAACATAAGCCGCGTCTCCTTCTTCACATTCCAGGGCTATCCTATGGCTCCCATTCACCATGATGGTTCCCTTGTGACCCGACATCTTGAGCTGTAGATATACATAACAAGGCCGTGCCATGAATTTGGCATAATCCAGCCGTCGAAACAGAGCGTGATCGGGGTTGTGGATTTTGACCACTTCAAAGGTCAACGTCTCTGACCTAGAGTCATGATCATCTCCAAAGACAACTTCCATAGCTATCTTACCAACTAGATATGCTAACTTACCAGGCACCACACCCTGGAAAATAGTGTTCGACGGCTTAAGATTTTTATCAGTTAACCCCATGCGACGGAAAGTTTCGTAATAAAGGATATTGATGCTGCTCCCTCCGTCCACGAGTACCTTGGTAAACTTATATCCTCCGACCTGAGGTGCGAGCACCAAAGCCAAATGACCCGGGTTATCAACCCGGGGCGGGTGATCTTCCCGACTCCACACGATGGGCTGCTCAGACCAACGCAGATAATAAGGAACCGCCTGCTCAACGGCATTGACTAATCTCTTATGAAGCTTCTGGTCACACTTACACAAGCTGGTGGTGAAAACATGGTATTTCCCACTATTCAACTACTTCGGGTCGCCCTGATAACCAAATTGCTACTGCTGCTGCCCCTCCTGATTACTCTGCTAGTTGTAACCACCCTGGTTGTTGTAATTACCTTGATTTCCTTGTAATCCAGATCTAGAACCGCCACCGCCATAACCCGGACCGTGAGAGCCGGGCCCAGAGCCGCCACTTGGCCCATGGCCGTCGTGAAAAAGATTGGAGTTCTTGAATTCCTTCATAATGTGACAATCTTTCCAGAGGTGCCTGGATGGTCTTTGTTTCGTACCATGTTTTGGGCAGGGCTGATTTAACATATGTTCAAGATTTATCCCAGATCCTCCGGCCCATGGGGGCGGCTTACCCTTTCGACGCTGACCATTATTCTGTGTATTGGTGTTTGCCACAAAGTCAGAGCTATTATCAGCTTTGCACTTACCATTGCCTCCCAGGTTATACTGCCGCCCCTTGGTGTTGCTGCTCTTCCTTCCCTTCCCCGGCTTTTCATCATCATACTCGGGGTCCTTGGTACTATCCGAGTCAGCATACTTAACGAGAGCCTCCATGAGCATCCCCATGTCATTGCAATGACGTCTGAGCCGCCCTAGCTTCTGCTTCAAGGCCATGAAACGGCAATTGTTCTCCAACATCAACACCACTGAATTGGCATTGATGTGATCCAACGAGTGGAAGATTGTTGAGACCCGACGCACCCAATGGGTCGTTGACTCACCTTCTTCTTGAACATACGAGGCCAGGTCCATGATTGACATGGGCTGTTTGCATGTGTCTTTGAAGTTCTGGATGAATCGGGCCTTTAACTCGGCCCATGACCCAATGGAGTTGGCAGGGAGCCCTTTCAACCAAGTGCGGGCCGTCCCTTCTAACATCAGGGGGAAGTATTTAGCACATGCAGCCTCGCTGACATCCAGCAACTCCATGGACATCTCATAACTCTCAATCCATGCCTCCAGACTTAAATCGGCTGTGTAGTTAGGCACCTTGCGAGGACCTTTAAAATCCCTGGGCAGGCATTCATTACGCAGATCCGGCACCAAGCATGGCACGCCTAGGTTTCTAAAGGTCATAGCTGGCTCCACATAGGTGGTTGGACGAAACGGAGTTGGTTGATGAGCCGCATACTGAGCCGCCAACTCGGCCTATCGACGCGCTCTTCCTTGGTGCACCACATTCTGAGCATCAGCGCCACCACCCGCCAGGTTATGCCCGCGCGGCGGGTTATGGTTCTGTACACTGCTTGATACCGCCGGCTCATTAAGATGTTTGTTGTAACTCCGGCTCGGGCGAGGGGTGGAATGAATCCTATCCCGAATGTAATAATAGGCATGCCGCTAAGTTAGAGCCGTTTGGAGAAGTTTTCTAGCCCTCCACGTCTAAACCGCTGTCGGCGACTCACCATCAACTGAGATCGTCGCCAACCGTGATGCTGCAGCGATCATGTTATCCAAGGGGTTAGAATAATGACCTAGTGGTGTCGGCACGTGCTGCGGCGGGTTAATGTTCAGACGAGGAGGGCCCATTGTGCACGGCTGAACCGGCGTGCCAGTCCCAGGTGCTTCGACCCGATTTGCGACTGCTAGGTTACTGGTTCCTGCACCTGGCGTGTTAAAGAGATTCCTCGCCTCATAAACCGAAGGCAGATGTGTCTGATGTCTCCTCCTCATAACTTCATTGGAAGCGTTCTGATCTAACATGAGCCAAAAAGATTGTGACTGAATCCGCTGAGCCTGTGCATCCAAAGCGGTCCACACTTCGCCCATCCTGGCGCTTGATGTGTTTAGCTCCTCCTGGCTTGGGCTATCTCATCATGCAGTTTTGTGATCACCGCGTTGTGCTGATCTTGATCCACCGGGTTAACCACCGCTGTTAACAGCACTGTCAGTTTGTCCAGTAGATCAGTTAAAGCTTGAGCCGGCGGGCGCTCAGGGCCTCCTGCCCCGGCAGCCACTGCTGTTGCTAAACTAAAAATCAACTCTGCTACGGTAGATGAATGTTGCACTGGCTGTGTACCGGCCATGAAGATTGCAACCCGATTCGGCGGCTCGTAGGGGTCCGGAATACTGTCGCCATCGGAGCAGTCCCCAAGCCGGCCGTCCGGCAGTTGATACAAAGACACTGTCTCACCGGTGGATGACTCGCCATCAGAATAAACGACGGCCTCATCACCAGATGCTGGCATGTCCTTAGATTCCGCTCCATGGATAAATCCCACGAAGGAACGATCAATGGCAGGCCGAACCCGGGCGGGTCTCGCACGCTGTGCCGTCTCGACGATGTCGGTGCAGATGTCTGGCTCAGGGCCCAGTTTGCCGATCTTTCCGATGAAGACGTGGATTCCACCATAGGGGACCCGGTACCCGTACACAATTGAGCCGGCCTCGGGGCCCCAGCCTGTGTCGTTGATGTAGAGCTTGCTGCGGCGACTCTTGGTCATCCGGCCCACAGCATATCCCTTGATCCCTTCAAAGCTACCCTTTAAGAACTCGAAACCATCGTGCGATAGCCACACGGTGGGCGCCAACTGTCATAGAATTTTCATGACAGATGTCCTAGTGTGAGGACTTAGTCGTGGAGCCATCGCGTTGAGGTTAGCTTAAACGGGTTTATCAGGGCAAAGGACAAGAGGAGTTTATACTGGTTCAGTCCCTTACGATGAGGGTAAAAGACTAGTCCAGTTTGTAGTTGGTATTGCTAGAGTTTCGATGAGCAGGGGGCGAATACGCTTGACCCGGCTCTCGATCTGTTGTTTCTTGCCCTAAGCCGCCGCTAGGTCATCCCCTTATATACACGGGTTAACGCCCTGCGGCCCTCAAAGTCCCGGCCGGTTTATACTACGTACCTTGCTCGGTGACCTATCTCTTATGCCTTACAATACAAGTTTTACATATATGGCAGTTTATAATCATGGGCCTTAAGCCGCCTGCGGATCTGGGCCCTTCTACCAAGCCTATCTATGAACCGCCATATGATCTTGGGCTTCATCGGAACGGATCATCATAGGGATGACCCGGCCCCTCCTAGGCGTGTCATACCTAATAGTCCTCAACACCCCGCACAAGCATCCGCAACTATGAAAGAAGAATTAAGGTAAACCTAACCATAGCATGAAACATATGGATGCAAATCAGGCCCTTATGAAGCAACTCATAAACTAGGGTTTAAGCTTCTGTCACTCTAGAAACCCATCATATACTTATTACTTCCCAATGCCTTCCCCTAGGCCCAAACAATGCTGAAGTGTCATGTACCCGACGTTCAAATAAGACCACTAGAGGAAAGACAACATACATCTCATCAAAATATCGAACGAATAACAAATTCTCATGACTACTTATAGCAAGACTTCTCCCATGTCCTCAGGAACAAACGTAACTACTCACAAATCATATTCATGTTCATAATGAGAGGGGTATTAATATGCATAAAGGATCTAAACATATAATCTTCCACCGAATAAACCAACTAGCATCAACTACAAGGAGTAATCAACACTACTAGCAACCCACAGGTACCAATTTGAGGTTTTGAGACAAAGATCGGATACAAGAGATGAACTAGGGTTTGAGAGGAGATGGTGTTGGTGAAGATGCTGATGGAGATTGACCCCCTCCCGATGAGAGGATCGATGGTGATGACGTTGGTGACGATTTCAACCTCTCAGAGGGATGTTTCCCCGGAGGAACAGCTCCGCCAGAGCCCTAGATTGGTTCTGCCAAGGTTTCGCCTCGAGACGGCGGCGCTTCGTCCCGAACGCTTCCTTCTGATTTTTTTAGGGTAAAAGAGACCTTATACCAGAAGATGGGCATCGGGGGCCTGCCAGGTGGCCCACGAGGCAGGGCGCGCGCCTCCCACCCTCGTGGACGGTGGCTGGCCCCCTTCCGGTGCTTTCTTCGCCCAATATTTTTAATATATTCCAAAACTGAGTTTCGTGGAGTTTTCGGACTTTTGGAGTTGTGCAGAATAGGTCTCTAATATTTGCTCCTTTTCCAGCCCAGAATTCCAGCTGCCGGCATTCTCCCCCTTCATGCAAACCTTGTAAAATTAGAGAGAAAATGCATAAGTATTGTGACATAATGTGTAATAAGAGCCTATAATGCAATAAATATTGATATAAAAACATGATGCAAAATCGATGTATCAACTCCCCAAGCTTAGACCTTGCTTGTCGTCAAGTGGAAGCCGATGTCGAAAAATATGTCCACATGTTTAGAGATAGAGGTATAGATAAAATAAAATACTGACATGATGGCATCATGATCCTTCTTAGAACAGCAACATATATATATATATATATATATATATATAGTCAAATGGTTTCTTATGCTAAAGTAACAATCTATTCACAATGTAAAGTATAAATCAGAAACTTCATTGAAAACTAGCAAACTATAATCTCAGTCATTGAAGCAATTGCAATTTATCATAACATTGGAAAGAGTCAATATAAGAGCTTTTCAGCAAGTCCACATACTCAACTATCATTTAGTCTTTCACAATTGTTAACACTGACGCAATAGTTATGGGTATGAAGTTTCAATCGGATAGAGAGAAAGACAGGGCCTTATAGTTTTGCCTCCCAACCTTTTACCTCAAGGGTAACATCAACCATAATGCTTTATGAAAACTCACATCCAAATGGATATATATATATATATATATATATATATATCAGGATCTTTCCAACACATAGTGCTTGCCAAATGATAAAGTGTAAAAAGGAAAGGTGAAGATCACCATGACTCTTGTATAAAGTATAAGACAAAAATAAATGATAGGTCCTTCGCAGAGGGAAGCCGAGGTTGTCATGTGCTTTTGTGGTTGGATGCACGAAATCTTAATGCAAAAGAACGTCACTTTATATTGCCACTTGTGATAGGGACCTTTATTATGCAGTCTATCGCTTTTATTTCTTCCATATCACAAGCTCGTATAAAGCTTATTTTCTCCACACTAATAGATCATACATATTCAGAGAGAAATTTTTATTGCTTGTAACAATGACAACTTACTTGAAGGATCTTACTCAATCCATAGGTAGATATGGTGGACTCTCATGGCAAAACTGGGTTTAAGCATATTTGGAAGCACAAGTAGTATCTCTACTTGGTGCAAAGAATTTGGCTAGCATGAGGGGGAAAGGCAAGCTCAACATGTTGGATGATCCATGACAATATAATTTATTTCGGATATAAGAAAACATAACCCATTACATTGTCTTCCTTGTCCAACATCAACTTTTTAGCATGTCATATTTTAATGAGTGCTCACATCATAAAATATGTCCAAGATAGTATATTTATATGTGAAAACCTCTCTTCCTTTATTACTTCCTATTAATTGCAACGATGACCAAAATTATGTTTGTCAGCTCTCAACAACTTTTATTCATCATACTCTTTATATGTGAAGTCATTACTTTCCATAAGATCAATATGATCTCTTTTACTTCTTTTTATTCTTTCTTTTTTTCTTTTATTCCCTGAAGATCATAGCAAGATAACTAAGCCCTCGACTCTAAACTAATCTTTATTATATATAGCTCACGGACTCGCTTACATAGATAAGGATCAACACAAAACTCAAAGCTAGATCATACTAAACTTTATTCTACTAGATCAAGATATAACCAAAAGGATCGAACTAAGAAAAACGGTAAAGATAGGAGTGTGATGGCGATACGATACTGGGGCACTTCCCCAAGCTTGGCAATTTCCAAGGGGAGTGCCCATACCCGTGTATTTGTGTCACTTTCTTCGGAGGTAGTGATGATGGAGTTGTTGATGATGTAGGATTGTTGTCCATCTTCCAAGGCATAGGCTCACCATCATAGAAGGATGAGGATCCTCAAATCTGCAACCAAACTCATCCTCTTGAATCTATATTCATACTCACAGTTTTGGTTTTGCAGGTCATAGATCTGGGCTTGGAGGTGCTCGATTTTCTCGTGAACCTTGAAGATGGCCTCCTCAATGTTCTTGGCATCTAGCTTGTGTTTGTTGGTAAACTCCGCGATCATCATGTGGTTGGCGTCGAGTTCGCGTTCCACCATCCGTTGGCACTTGAAAATTTGTTGCTCCATTGCTTCCAGTCTTGTCTCCATGCTTCCGGTCCTCCTAGGTCCCTCAACATCACGGATGTGCAGCACCCCCTCATGGTTCTCAATGGTTTGAGGGTGTTGCAGCACCTCCGCAAGGTAGGGGTTGATGACCTTCTCGAAAAAACTTGTCCTTTGGGGCGCTTAGAGACGTCATGATGATCTAGATATGTCAGAAAAACAGCTCAAACCAAAAGCAGGAGATATTTGCGTGGTACGGTGGTCAAAACCTTCGGGAGATTATATAATGAATTTTTACTGACCAAAAGAAGTATTGTGCAAGAAAACGGAGTCCAGAGGGCACACAAGGTTCCCACAAGGTAGGGGGCGCGCCCAGGGGGTAGGGTGCACCCTCCACCCTCGTGGACGCCACGTGTCCTTTCCGGACTACTTATTTTCCTATTTTCTTAAATATTCCAAAACGGAGAAAAATTTCGGTTATAACTGTTTTGGAGTTGGTTTACTTACCATACCACATACCTATTCCTTTTCGGCGTCTGAAACGTTCTGGAAAGTGTCCCTTATAAACTCCTTTGGGGTTACGGTGTCAATAAGATCAGTTTCAGCATTTATGGGATTACCTGAGATATAATGTTTGATTCTTTGCCCGTTCACTACCCTCGGATTTGTGCTTCGAAGTTGTTGATTTTTATGGCACCGGAACGATAGACCTCCTCGATAACGTAAGGACCTTCCCATTTAGAGAAGAGTTTTCCTGCAAAAAATCTTAAACGAGAGTTGTATAACAGAACATAATCACCTACATTAAACTCACGCTTTTGTATCCTTTTTCATGCCATCTTTTAACTTTTTCTTTAAATAGTTTGGCATTCTCATAGGCCTGAGTTCTCCACTCATCAAGTGAGCTAATGTCAAATAGTCTCTTCTCACCGGCAAGTTTGAAATCATAATTGAGCTCTTTAATGGCCCAATATGCCTTATGTTATTGTTCTAGAGGTAAGTGACATGCTTTTCCATAAACCATTTTATTTGGAGACATACCCATAGGATTTTTATATGCAGTTCTTGTCGGGACCCCGATCCTAAGTCACACCGATCTAGCATGTAACACATCATATCACTTTGCGGCCTCACGCACAGTATTCCCACGAGTGCCACCTTACTTGGCCTGGGGCCGTTTGCGCATTTTGGCTCACGTATATGATAGTGTCGCTAGCATCCATATGACAAAGAACCCAGGCCGACATGACTAGTCGTAAACCCAAAGTGGCACTAACTTGCAGGAACAAGCATACATGACCCAACAACGAACGTGTCGGTCATCAGCGAGTGAATTCGGGCTATAGCAGCTGGGCTAACAGGACTCTGGGGAATCCGGGCTGTAGCAGGCTGACATGACTCCGGTAGACACCGCGTGACATTTCCCCGAAGGGACAGACACAGTAATGAAGAAGGACACATGTCGGCCAGCCTAAGTGTTCCGGAGCAGTAGCAAGCTACCATGGCTCAGTGGAAGCACTAGGAGACATTTCCTGGTAAGAGAGGCTACCAAGGATAAACAACTAGGTTGTCGAATCCCACACATACCAAGCATTTCAAATCATACACACAATATGCTCGATATGTGCAAATACAACATGGCATCACAACAAAACTCTACAACTCAAAGTATTTATTCATTAGGCTCTGAAGAGCCAAATATTACAAACATGGGTCTCATGACCCAACATACAGAGCATACAAGCAACAAGCGGAAGCATAAGCATGTCTGAGTACAGACAACTACAAATGAAAAAGGCTAAGAAGCCTGACTATCTACAAGACACTACCGAGGGAAGAAGATCATAGCTGAGGTAACAAGCTAAACGTCGAAGTCCACATGGAACTACTAGCAACACTGAAGTCTCTCTGCAAAAACATAAGTTAAGCAAACGTGAGTAAAAATGTACCTAGCAAGACTTACATCAGAACTATCTACATATGCATCATTATCAACAAAGGGATGGTGGGGTTTAACTGCAGCAAGCCATCTTTGACTCAGTGGCTAACCTGAACTACTACTGCAAGTAACTCTTTTGAGTGGCGCACACTAGTCCACATATTCACCAATCAATACACCACTATGGATCCGCTCCCATCTCCCTACGAGAACGCCATCCATAGCACTCACGCTTATCTTGCGCATTTTAGGGTATCCACTTTCACATGTCTATGAACTGTAAAGGCAACCAAGAAGTCCATTACCGCGGACGCGGCTATTCGAATAGATGATGTTAACCCTGCAGGGGTGTACTTCTTCACACACGCTCTCGCCACTTACCACCATGTACACATCGTGTATCTCGGCAACCTTCAAGCGGAAGGCTGGCGAGGGAGTCGGCCATGACCTGACTAACCACGCAAGTCTTTAATCCAGGTTTATCGCCTATTCGGGTTCCATCCGCAAGGAGATACGGCCGGGGTGTCGCTCACGGCCCCAAAGGATGAGATCAGGGGTCCCGGGGCACCAAACGGGCGTCCCGAAACAACGTGCCTTGTGTCTCTACCGCATCGTAGCCCGCCCCTAGGGTCAATACTACGCACGGCCCCCAACACATATCCTACAAACACCAGAAACTAGTTGCAACTCCTGGACAGAGATCGAGGCGATTAATAAGTCGAGAGGGGTCGAGTTACCGGAACCCAATGTGTGGTAGTAACCGTTCATGGATCAAAAACACAGAACTCAGTTCCTGAGGACGGTTTCAATGAGACAACCCACCATGTACTCCTACATGGCCTCTCACTGCTACCTTTACCAAATCATGTTCACACACTTAGCTCTCAACAGTAAGACATGTTCACCTGATGCGGAGCATCCTACGGACATCACCATGTCAAGAGTCCGTTTGTCAAGTGACACGTGCGACATCTACTTCACATACACAAAGGTGAATCATCTCCTTTACACGTGCTCACTTGACCCCTTCGAGGATGGTATACTACTTGACACTCCACTCGTGTGCATGCATAGGTATTGTCGGAATGGTACGGACAAGGAGGAGGAGTGCGAGCGCAAGTGTACTACTACACCATCCATGATGGAAGTGTGGAAGCGAAGACGGAAGAAGACGGAGCTTCAGAATCTACAGCGGCCAGACATCCGACACTCTACACCGCCCGGACGACCAAGGTTCACTGGATGTCCGACAAGTCCCAGGCACCGGACATCCAACGCTTACCGGAAATTCGGTGCCACCGATCCCGAAGCAAAACGACGGATGACCGACGCCGACCAGACATCCGGCACCACGTGTCCCGAGAAGAATCAGCGGATGTCCGACACGCGCCGGACGTTCGGACCGTCCTGAGCAACCGGACGTCCGGTACTCGTCGGACGTCCGACGCCTGTTTGTGCATAGTGTATCGGGCCGAGCCCATGTATCCCTTCACCCTCACTTACCCCTTCGTGGCCCTAGACTATATATACTCCTCCGCCTCCTCCATTTGAGGGTTAGCGTTGTGACCTTGGATTCAAGACCTCCTCATGGAGAGGAAATCAAGACCTCCTCACTGAGAAGAACTGGGTACCCTATGTATCGTCCTTTGTTGGATTCGGATCTTGTATCTCTTTGTGTTTCGACGATCTAGCACATGTGTGATTGTTCTTGTTGGTTTGAGTGATTCTCTCGTGCTTCCCCTCGTGTTTCTCCTCGTGATTCCCCTGGTGTTCTTCGTGTTCTTCACAGGATCCACTCCTTTCGTGAAAGATCAGGCCCTTAGGGTTCTACCCTACATCATGTTGGTATCACGAGCCACGTTGATCACGATTTCGGAGCCTCCCCTCTTTGTTTTCTAGCCTAATTTTGTTGTGTTCTTCCCCAATTTCGAAAATCCCCACCAAAAATAGCCCTAATTTTTTTGTGATTTGTTGGTTTGACGAAGTTTTGCTGGATTTGACCCATGGATTTGCTTGGTTTCAAGTGGATCTAGCATTACTCCAAGTTTCCCCACTTTCCATCCATGAAATCTCATAAATTGTGACCCCAAAATCTCCATTTTCCGCCCAAAATCGCACCCTGAAACTCGCATCTCGCGTTGATCCCGACCCACCGGATGACCGGCCTTTTATGGACGTCCGAAGCCCCTGGAACGACCAGACGTCCGACCTTTTCCGGACAACCGGAACCCCTAACCCGAGCCGAATTTACAGAGTTCCGAGCCCGCCCGGACGTCCGGCCCTCGGACATCCGACCTTGTCCAGACGTCCGTAACCTGTAGATATCACCTTCGACTGATTTTTGTTTTGTCCATAACTAATTCATCCAAACTCCGATTTTTGCGTTCTTTAGCTCATTTTGAATCTCTTGACACCCCCTGCCCACAAAAATACCACCAATATCTTTTGACACCATCAATTTTTTGAAACTTTGGCATCTTTGCCTAGGGTTTCCACCACATCATCCGCTACACCACCACCGACTTCTGCAACCTAACCAATATTGATCCCCATCGCATTAGTGGTTGTTTGAGGAGTGATTTGAGTCTCCTAAGGTGTCTAGGCTACTTAGGGACGGTTGCTTCTTCATCAACCACCACCACCACCATAAGTTCCGCATAGTTTAGCCCACCATACACTTTCGCCACCCCGACTTAACCCAATTTTGTTTGTGTTGTGAGTTGTCTCTCCTAAGGTGTTTCGGCTACTTAGGGACCATGCTTCCAACTCCGACATCGTGTATAGTACACCACCTTACCCTCCACTTCCGCATTGCGTACTCCACAACCCATCATTGCATTTCCGCAATCCCATTGAGCTCCCGCTACCACCATTTTGACATTTGACATTTTAGTTCGCGGTTTTTCCGTTTCGTAAGGTGTTTCGGCTACTTAGGGACGATTCTCCATCATCTTGGTATCTCCATCAAGATCACCGCCACTCATCATCGACACAGACGGTAACCTCCATATCATCTTGGTATTGTGGTATCCCTCCATTGTATATTCCCTTGCCATTGCATTGTTAACCCCTAGCCCATTTTGCGTTACTTGCCTATCGAGACTAGCCATTTGAGTATTGCCGGCAACGTTACTTGTGCACATTAGTGCTCATCGAGCTACACCTTCAATTGCATACATACGATATCATATTGGTATCATCATATCATCTCTTGTGCCTCAAGTTTGTTCCCGCATATATACAATTGCTATCTTGGTTTGTGCATTCCGCATTGCGGTCATATACAAAAAAAGGAATAAAGATTTTAAGCAAAAGAGAAAGAGCAAAGACTCTTGTAAGCAATAGCCATAGCATCATACCACATTGTCATATCTGATCATCTTGGAGCATACCACCGGAACATACATACATAGCATACTTGGGACAAAAAGTCGATAATTTTGCATATCATAGGTTGTGCACAAGTGTCGTATCTGCCTATAGAGAAATCGTGCTAGAGTCTCTCTATAGTTGTGCAACAAGAGCATTTTCCATGGATTCCACATTTGAGCTCATTCCTTGGTTGCACAACCCCATTTATCTATCCGTGTGTGTGTTTCCGTGTGCCACATATAGCTATTGGTCTACTTGTTTCACTTGCAAATTTGTGAATCTCTTTCAACATCATTGACTCTTGCTAACATTTTGCATTAAATGTTTTGTGCCACTATCCTCACTGAGCTCCACCATAAGCCTTATTTGTGTAGGTGTGAGAAACCGACAAGAATTGGTACCAATTGTGCTATTTCCTTGTTACATCATCGAGTGATCATTGATCCATCTTCAATATCGGTCAAGGTACATTTGGTATAGTTCTTCTCCTTTCTCCAATCATATTTTCTCAAGTCTTGTGATGTATAGGCAAGGCATTTCATCTTCGGTCTACAACAACAACGACGAGTTTGATGCCATGAACAACTCCAACGATGCCAAGATGCAAGCTCAAATGGAGGAGATCAAAGCCCTCATCAAGTCCTACAAGCGATCTTCCTCATCTTCGAGAAGATGCTCAAGTACACATGCTTCCAAGCTACCATCTACGGCAAGGTCACATCGGCATCGACACCATCACCACCACGAACGTGAAGGTCAAGAGCTCAACACCAACTACCTCTCAACGACTTCACCAGCTCCCTTGGCATCTTCGCCAAGAGAATTCAAGGCATCTTCGTCTTCGGATATACGACATCTTCGCCCACAAGAACCTCAAGAGAAGCTCCCCAGTCCGCGACTTCCACATGCTACTACGACCTCGACATCGATCATGCGATTCCTTTCTATGGGACTCAAGAACCCGATGAGTATCTCGAGTGGGAGCGTTTGATGGACGACTACCTCAAGCTACACCAAGTTCCTCCCAAAGATCAAGTGAAATGCGCCACAAAGAACTTCCACGACTATGCGTCCACATGGTGGCTTCACGCACCTTTGGAGACCTATGACATGAGTTGGCCCAAGACGAAGAGAGATTTGCAGCGAGAGTTCGTGCCTCCAACCTACACGGAACAACTTCAACGCCAATTGGAGAACACCATCCAAGGATCCATGTCCATCGACGAGTACTTCAAGGGGATGAAGATTGCCTTGCGATGAGCCGGCATGGACGGCCCCATTTCGATGAAGTTCCACTCCATGATGGGATTGCACAACGAAATCTCCAAGACTCTCTTCCTCGAGAACTACAAGTCCCTCGACGACTACTACATTGGTGCTCTCAAGGCAGAACAAGAACTCAGGAAGGCCAAGGCTTCTCCACCCGAAGCACACTTCTCGAAGACCAAGCTCCAAGAAGGCGAGCATGAGGATAGTACCACCAAGATGTCCAAGCCCGACGAGCTCCAAGACGATGCTCCCAAGTTCGACTTCACCGCCATACCTTTTTTTGTGGCATTGTTCACGCCGAGTCCTCCTTGACTCTTTTTCAAGACGGTGCGGCGACGAGTATGACTATGGTGACCCTCAAGGACCAAACTTTGGAGGCAAGCGACATGGTGACGAGCAAGGATGATGCTTCCATCTTAGGAGGTGAGAGTCATGATGTGCCATCTTCGGCCTTCATCCACCACGACGGCGATGAGATGGTTGAGCATGGGATTTTCCCTTTGACCACGGCGACGTATGATGACTTGAGTGACTTTTGGCACCATATTGAGAGTGAGAGTGACTTCACCACTAGCCCCACATGTGATGTGTTACCCCAATTCCCATGTGAGGAGAGCCACAACCCCCACCACTTGAGTTAGATGAGTGACTCCACCATACGTGAGATTGAGTGCACCTATTTTGAGGGAGTGAGTGAACCACCACATAGAGAGAGTGAGATAGTTGATAGGTCATGTGAGGCCACTTTCAAAACTAACGACTTGACCTCTACCTCGATTGTGTCTTCTCATTTGGTGCTAGGTCCCATATATGATGACGCGCCGACTTGCGACGACTACATCCTCCCTTTGGACAAGACGATGGCCATGGTGGAATATGATGCACCCCCCCACATGGTTCCATCAAGATGAAGATGACCACCATTTGGTCTTTCCCACCTCACCTACATCAATGGAGTGTAATGAACAAGGTAACATAGGTGAAGGTGATGCTCTAGTCCCACTAGTGGACATTCATGACATTGATTGCTTGCATGATGTTGATCCCCCTATTGACATGCTTGATGCTAGTATGATTTCCCCATGCGATGATTTACCCATTTACGATGATTGCCATGTGGAGTCTTTTAGTTGTGATGACATGTTACATAGGATTTCTTGTGACAATTCTCTAGGTCACATCATGTTTGACAATTCGCTTGACCTGTCATATGCTATGCATGAGATCAATCATATGTCATATTTGCAATCTCTTCATAGTGCCTATGCATATGCCATTAAAATTAACCCAAATTGCACATATGGCATAGATGACAAGCCTATGGTTATTGGCATTTGTTTCTCTTGTGATGATATTGATATGCTCCCTTTGCATCATTTAACTCATATGCCATGCCATGACCACCTAGCTTCGAATATGCATTGCTTTGGATGTTGTCCATTTTCTCCATATGATGTTTCCAACATTGCTCATGAGGAGACCCCCATAGTTACCTCATGCATTTTAGGATATTTTGATTCATCCCATTCATTGCATGATCCCAATACTTGTGTGCACAATATGCTCCCCGTGAATAAAAATGCTATTGTTGTGCCTTATACTTGTATGCTCAATTTGCATCCCCATCGTGTTATACACAATAACTATTCTTCCATGATGGATAACATGTTCTTATACCATGCATCAAATTTCTTTGAGCGATGGTTATCTTGTACTCACTTTCACGTGCACATAAACATCATGATGGATGATGTGTACATTTACCACACACACAATTTCTTTCGTTTGTGTCTCTTTTGTGTAGGTACCCATGAATTCTTGTCAACCTCGCAATCCCATGAGTTGACAAAACAAGCTCTAGGGAGCAACGATGACTTGGGATCCCATGGATTGTCTTTCCCACCGCTCTCTTCGCGCAAAGACTTCGCACATTTCTTCTACATGACCCTCACTTGGCTATGGGTTATTGTCCATTACATATTCTATGCCCATCTTGCCAAGTTCACTTTGCATGATATGCTCATAAGTATGCTTTTGCCATGCATTCGTGACCCATGCTTTGCATTACACATGATGATTGATTCTCATACTTGTATGTGTACTTGCAAGCTTGGTGGAGACATTGCTTGTTATTGCCATGTTTGCTTTGTGCCCCATGCCTATGATGATACTATGATCTTGCTTTGTGTTCGTGCTTGCGACATGTCATGTGCATTGCCTATGCCTATTATTTGCTCACATGACATGATTGCCATGATTTCCTCTAGTATGTCACATCTTCGCACTACTAGCTTGCACGACTTGATTACTATGCTTGCTTATGTTGCATCACCAATGATTCATATTTGCTCACTTCATGTGGTTGATGACAACCATCTACATGCTTTGCATGACATGATTGTTATTGCTTGTTGTCATGTATCTCCATGTGTTGCCTCTCTCATGTTAGACAATTTTCCATGTATTGAGTGCAACAATGATCCATGCATCATGATATATATGCCTTGTGTGTTGTATCCAATTATTGGATTAATTGCTCCTATCACATGTTTGGTTGCAACAATGTCGTTTCTTCACATATGTCATGTCCCATTGATTGCTACATGCTTGCCTTGAATGCCTCACACATGATGAACAATTGCTATTTCTATTGTGTTGAGTGCCACACGATATTCACTACACCCAATGCACATTATGCTTGGATATTCTTGCACTTGACACATGTGTTTAGACACTTCATTTTTATTTGGTGTTGTGAATGATTCCTATGCCTACCATAGACCTTTTATTGAGCAATTTGTGAATGCTTGCTATGAACTTGAGGTAGATGCTTCTTCTCTTATCACACATATTTGCATCACTACCTCACATTCACATGCTTGTCCCCATGATATCTTTGCTTGTGCTCAATTTATGTGCTTACATGCCATGTCACTATCCTTTGTCAAACCATATGCTTCGCATGATGTCGACACTTGTTTGGTGAATCACCTCTTGAATGCTTGGTTTTGCACTAACTCTAACCACATTTGGTTTCCCAAGTGTTTGTTGTCTTTGCTCCTTTTGAAGGAATCCCAAGATGGAGCGACATTGGATAGTGCCCACTTCAAGCTTGAAGATGATGACTACTTGGTGAATGTCCACTCCTACACGGCAAAGCCATCTCTTTCCCATGGTGATTTGGTTTTCGATCTGAGGTTAGATCTTTCCCAAGGGAGGGGAGATGATGTGGAGCATCCTACAGACATCACCATGTCAAGAGTCCGTTTGGCAAGTGACACGTGCGACATCTACTTCACATACACAAAGGTGAATCATCTCCTCTACACGTGCTCTCTTGACCCCTTCGAGGATGGTATACTACTTGATACTCCACTCATGTGCATGCATAGGTATTGTCGGAATGGTACGGACGAGGAGGAGGAGTGCGAGCGCAAGTGTACTACTACACCATCTGTGAGGGAAGCGTGGAAGCGAAGACGGAAGAAGACGGAGCTGCAAAATCTACAGCGGCCGGACGTCCAACACTCTACAGCACCCAGACGACTGATGTTCACCAGACGTCCGACAAGCCCCAGGCACCGGACGTCCGACGCTTACCGAAAATCTGGTGCCACCGATCCCGAAGCAAAACGACGGGCGACCGACGCCGACCGGATGTCCGGCACCACCTGTCCTCAGCGAACGTCCGACGCACGCCAGACGTCCGGACCGTCCTGAGCCACCGGACGTCCGGTACCCGTCGGACGTCCGACGCCTGTCTGTGCATAGTGTACCGGGCCGAGCCCATGTATCCCTTCGCCCTCGCTTACCCCTTCGTGGCCCTAGACTATATATACTCCTCTGCCTCCTCCATTTGAGGGTTAGCATTGTCATAGCTCATGTTAGAGATAGAGCTTCGCTCATCCATATCGGATATACTCCACGAGAGAGACCGCGGACCCTCTACGGAGAAGATTCACCTTGGATTCAAGACCTCCTCATGGAGAAGACATCAAGACCTCCTCATGGAGAAGAACCGGTTACCCTGTGTATCGTCCTTTGTTGGATTCGGATCTTGTATCTCTTTGTGTTTCGAGGATCTAGCACATGTGTGATTGTTCTTGTTGGTTTGAGTGATTCTCTCGTGCTTCCCCTCATGTTTCTCCTCGTGATTCCCCTCATGTTCTTCGTGTTCTTTGTGGTATCCGCTCCTTTCATGAAGGTTCGGGCCACTAGGGTTCTACCCTACAGCATCACCACATTCCAATTCATCCCTGATGAATCAGACCTGACTCAACTCTAAGCAGTAGCAAGCATGACAACAAGCATGAATGAGTAGGCACATCAGGGCTCAAACAACTCCTCCTCATGCTAGTGGGTTTCATCTACTTACTGTGGCGATGACAGGTCATGCAGAGGAAAGGGGTTCAACTACCACAACTTGTAAAAGTTGAATCGTTGTTGTCCTAATGCAGCAAAAGAGAGCAGAAGTGAGAGAGTGGGATTGTATCGGAATGAACAAGGGGGTTTTGCTTGCCTGGCACTTCTGAAGACAGTATAGTTTTTCATCGGTGTCATCGATCTCATCGTCGGAACCACGTCTACTGAGAGGGGACAAACTCCGGCAAACAAGAGGGAACACAATCAATGCAATGCAACAATATGATGCATGATAATGACATGGCAATATGATGTGATTTGAGCTAATGCATCTAGAAACGATTTAAATGGAGTTGGTTTGGACACAAGGTTCAAATTCAAACTCCATATGTGATTATTCAAATGCCATTCTTTTGATTTGTCCTCAACATAAACCATAAGTTGTTCTAACATTCATGGAAATGGTACAGATGGATAGATTGGATTTTTCTGATAATTTTTCATATATAAGTTATTCCATTGTGAGTTACGGTTTAATTTCTATGAATTTTAGAAGTTTTAAACGTTTTCTTAAATTTTCAGATTTATTTCTAAATAGGAAAAGCCCAGCAAATGTATTTACGACATCAGCAGCGTGTCATAGTGACGTCAGCGGTCAGCCACGGTCAGCCAGGTCAAACCTGACCAGTGGGGCCCCCTGGCCAGTGACCCAGAGTCATTTACTACCACAGACAGGTGGGTCTGGTCAACGGACACGTCAGCAGAGTCAACTCTGACGGGTGGGTCCCGCAGAGTTATAAACTAATCTGAAGTGAAAAAAACTTGGGTTAAATAGTGAGTGGGTCCCATCTGTCAGCTACTAATTGGGTGGTTAATTAGGCATAATGACACGTTTAGCCGGCGGCTAATCGCCGGCGACCACATGCCACGGCGGGGGCGTCGGGTTTGCTCCTCCGGCGACCAAACGAGTGGCGGAGGGGCTCTGCGTGGAGCTGGTGCTCATCCGCATCCAACGGAGCAAGCAGCGGTGGCCGGGGTGGTGTATAGCGTCGACGGCGTCGAGCTTTGCGGTGGCCGGAGCTCGGCAAAGTCGGGTTCGACGCTATTGTGCATGGCAGGGCAAACAGGTGGCTGCACTCAGCTCCTCGGAGCATCCTAAGAGCGCAAGGTGCTCGGACGCGAGCTACGGCTGCTGTTGGTGCGGCGGCCGGGAGCTTCTACGTCCGTGCAACTTCGGCCTAGAGGACGCGGGCGACCATGGGAGTAGGGGGAAAAGAAGCAGCAGCTCACCCGTGGGTCTGCTAGTGTTGCTGGCAAGGCAGGGGAGGCACGGGGTCCGGCGAATCGACGTCATGGATCACCGGCACCCGAGGTCAAGGACGGCGGCGTTGGCAGGGAAGAAGGCCGTCCGGGCTTGCGTTCCTTCACTTGGAGGCGCGAGGCATCGCGGCGGAGTCGATGGGCATGTCGGAAGGGGGTGCGGTGGCCGGTGGCCACGGCTACGGCAAGTGGCGGGCTTCGGCTACTTTCGGTGGTCGCGTGGGAGAGAGAGCAGAGAGGGAAGGGAGGTCCAGAGAGAGGAGGGAACAGTGAGAGGGGCCACGGTGTTCTCCAGGCGCGGTTGGAATGAAGGGGAGCTCGCCAGCGCGAAGCAGGTGCTGGCACGGCCGGCGTCGTGATCTGGTTCGCCTCTGCCTTTTGGCAGGGGTAGAAGACGAGGATACCCTTGTGGGCTGGGCCTCCTGTGCTGGGCCAAGTGGCTGTACCAGGTAAGATTTCTTCTCTCTCTCTTTTCTGTTTTTCTATTTAGTTTCTGTTTTCTATTGTTTGCATCTGTTTTGAATTATTAAAAATACAAATTCATTTGTAAAATCCTGAACATAATTGTGGGCACTTTGAAAACATTTCCAACAGCCCTCAAATGCTTTCCAGATTATTTGGACATTTAAAATATTTTGTAGAATTTAAATGTCCAAATTAAAATACTTATGATTTAATTCAAAAATCCAGAGTGTCCTAGAGAAGTGTGCACCATTTTTGTTAGAGGTTCTAGAACAATTCAAAAATGATGAACATTTATGAAGGGGATTTTGGGTTCATTGAAAAGATTTAATTTTGACCCTAGTTGAATTTCATTTGCTGCTAGGGTTTATCAATTCCCATTTCAAGTTTAATTTTAATTTAAACATGATGCAACACATGACTAGCTAGCCTAGAGCATACCGGAACTAGGGATGTGATAGTTCTATAGGCCCATAGTGCATCATCAAGTTTCTTGGACCAATTCTTCCTAGATCTATTAACAGTCTTTTGCAAAATCAATTTAATCTCTCTATTACTCGAGTTATACTTGACCACTAGACTGTGGGTGGTATGGAGATGCAATTCTATGATTAACATCATACTTAGCAAGCATTTTACGAAAGGCACCATGAATAAAATGTGAAGCACCATCAATCATTAAATATTTAGGGACTCCAAACCTCGGAAAAATAACTTCTTTAAGCATCTTAATAGATGTGTTATGATCAGCACCACTAGTTGTAATAGCTTCTACCCACTTAGTAATGTAATCAACAACAACTAAAATATGTGTATACCCATTAGAGGAAGAAAATGGTCCCATATATTCAAAGCCCCAAACATCAAATGGTTCAATAACAAGTGAATAGTTCATACACATTCTTGACATCTACTAATATTACCAATTCTTTGACATTCATCACAAGACAAAACAAACTTATGGGCATCTTTGAAAAGAGTAGGCCAATAAAAACCAGATTGCAATACCTTATGTGCAGTTCTATCTCTAGCGTGGTGTCCTCCATAAGCCTTGAGTGACACTTGCGTAGGATCTGTTCCTGTTCATGCTTAGGTACATAACGTCCAATAACACCATCTACTCCTTTATAAAGGTGTGGGTCATCCCAGAAGTAATGTGTCGGTGCACAAAAGTGGGGGATCTCTTTTGTACCCCTTTACTTGTGCGCGGGCAGTTGGAGTCGCGCCTGTGGCCACACCTAGCGGGGCAGAGGAAGAAAAACCACCAGACAACCAGAACAACGCCAAGCCAAAAACACGAGGAGCAGGAGGGCGAGGTGGACTCCCCCGGCAAGGACCTTGCCGGGGCAACTTGCCCGACAACAGCAGAGCCGCCACCCTTGAGCCCAATGGTTCCAACACCATCGACCTCTTTGGAACCGAGGCTCGGGAGGCACCTCCATGCTGGCATGCAAATGTTTGTGAAGACAGAGAGTCCACAAGACTAGATGATGACCAGAAGACAAGACAATCACAAGACTCCTTGCCGAGGATGCCCACGAGGCCCCGGCAAGGCTCCATGCCGAAGACGCTCGCAAGGCCCTGGCAAGACTCTTGCCGGGGGCGTTCACAAGACCCCGGCAAGACCCTTGCCGGGAATATATGCGTGACCGCGGCGAGACCTTGCCGCCCCATCGCCGCCCCAGCCCAGCGGCCAACCCACCAACTAAAGCAAGTACCCACGTGGCAGTACGCGAATACTAATCCAACCAGCCAAGCACCAGCGTGGCGGCATGCAGATCTTCGTGGATACCCTATCACCACGCCAATTCAACAGCCTGCCAGCTTGTGTGGCGCTGCATGCCTCGTTGGCCTGGACGCGTGTCGAAGTAAGGTGGTGCAGCGACAGATGGGACGTGCCTCGTTACCACCCCCGATAAAAGCAAGTGGATACCTAAGTAGTGCATTGAATGCACTTTGTCCTATGATGACATGCGATAAGCTCGTACACTGCATACCTTTTCCACCTCCTGTGTGCCACTGTGGCAACCCCTTTTGACTATAAAAGGAGGCCCGCGGAGTATGGAGAGGGGATTCAGATCTTTTCGACGACGCATGCATCGTAGCTAGTTCAAGAACTCAAGAACACTCAAATATACACCAAAGCAGGATTAGGGTATTACGCATCCTTGCGACCCGAACCTGGGTAAACGATCCTCATGCTGGCTTCTAGATCCGCTCTTTGCACAACCCCGCGCCCGCCAACCATAGCAAAAAGGGACCCCAGTGATCCCATAGGTGTCGTTTCCCCCGACATAATATCTCAAATCATAGAAAAACCTTTTCTTTTGATGGTATGTGAAACTAGGTGGTATAAATTTAGCAACAATGTAATTAGCATAATCAGCATACCATGGAGCAGTACAAGAAGCATTTATGACAACTAATTGTTCATCAGGAAAACTATCATCAATAGGGAGTGGGTCATCAAGAACATTCTCTAACCTGGACAAGTTGTCTGCAACGGGGTTCTCAGCTCCCTTCCTATCAATAATATGCAAATCAAATTCTTGTAGCAAGAGAATCCATCTAATAAGTCTAGGTTTTGCATCTTTATTTTCCATAAGATATTTAATAGCAGCATGATCAGTGTGAACAATTACTTTAGAATCAACAATATAAGGTCTGAACTTATCACAGGCTAATACAACTGCTAAAAATTCTTTTTCAGTAGTAGCATAGTTTCTCTGGGCACTGTCTAGAGTTTTACTAGCATATTGGATAACATTTAATTTCTTATCAACTCTTTGTCATAGAACAACACCTACATCATAATCACTAGCATCACACATAATTTCAAAGGGTAAATTCCAATCAGGTGGCTGAACAATAGGTGCAGAAATCAAGGCTTTCTTAAGTATTTCAAACACTTCTACACAATCATCATCAAAGACAAAAGGAACATCTTTTTGTAAGATATTAGTCAGAGGCCTAGAAATTTTTGAGAAGTCTTTAATGAACCTCCTATAAAAATCGGCATGACCAAGGAAACTTCTTATACCTCTAATGTCCTTAGGACACGTCATCTTTTCAATAGCATCAACTTTAGCTTTTATCAACTTCAATACCTCTTTCAGAAATTTTATGCCCCAAGACAATAACTTCATTAACCATAAAGTGGCACTTCTCCCAGGTCAAGACTAGATTAGTTTCTTCACATCTCTGCAAAACTCGCTCAAGGTTGCTTAAGCAATCATCAAAAGAAGTTCCATACACGGAGAAATCATCCATGAAAACCTCAACAATCTTTTCACAAAAGTTAGAGAATATAGCAGTCATACATCTTTCAAAGGTAGTAGGTGCATTACATAAACCAAAAGGCATACGTCTATAAGCAAAGGTACCGAAAGGGCAAGTAAAAGTGGTCTTTTCCTGATCCTCTTTTGACACAGGTTTTTGAGAGGAACCAGAATAACCGTCTAGAAAGCAAAAATGTGTATGTTTGGATAATATTTCTAGCATTTGATCAATAAAAGGTAAAGGATAATGATCCTTTCTAGTAGCTTTATTTAATTTGCAGAAATCAATTACCATTCTATAACCTGTAACAATTCTTTGTGGGATCAATTCGTCTATATCATTAGGAACAACAGTAATACCTCCCTTCTTAGGGATACAATGGACAAGACTTACCCACTGACTATCAGCAACAGGATAAATTATACCTACCTCCAGAAGCTTTAGTATTTCATTTCTTACTACTTCTTTCATCTTAGGATTTAACCGTCGTTTGTGATCAACAACCGGTTTAGCGTCTTTCTCCAATTTTATTTTGTGTTGGCATAGAGTGGGACTAATGCCCTTAAGATCATCAAGAGTATATCCAACAGCAGCATGGTACTTCTTCAGAGTTTTCAATAATCTCTCTTCTTCCTGCTCTGAAAGGTTAGCACTAATAATAACATGATATATTTTCTTTTCATCAAGATAAGCATATTTAAGAGTATTAGATAATGGTTTAAGATCAAACACGGGATCACCCTTGGGTGGAGGAGGATCCCCCAGAATTTCAACAGGCAAGTTGTGTTTCAAAATAGGTCCCTGTTTAAAGAATACTTCATCTATTTCCCTTCTTTCATTCATAAACATATCATTTTCATGGTCGAGCAAATATTGTTCTAAAGGATCATTAGGAGGCACGGCAACAAAAGAAAGACCAATAATTTCATCTTCACTAGGCAATTCTTTATCATGGGGTTTTCTATGAAATTTAGCAAAATTAAAATCATGAGACATATCCCCCAAACCAACAGAAACAATATCCTTTTCCAGTCTATCTTAGCATTAACAGTATTCAAGAAGGGTCTACCAAATATAATGGGACAAAAGTCATCTTGTGGAGAACCAAGAACAACAAAATCAGTAGGATATTTAACTTTCCCACACAACACTTCAACATCTCTAACAATCCCAACTGGTGAAATAGTATCTCTATTGGCAAGCTTAATAGTAACATCAATATCTTCTATCCAGCAGGTGCAATATCATGCATAATCTCTTTCTTTGTATAAGGGATGAGGTATTGCACTCGCATGTCACATAAGCCATGATAGCAATGTTCTCCTATTTTAACATAAACAGACAAGCATGCATACATCAGGTCTATGCTTATCTTTAGTATCGGGTCTAGCAATTCTAGCAGCTTCATCACAGAAGTAAATAACATGCCCATCAATATTATTGACCAAGAGATCTTTAACCATAGCAATACTAGGTTCAACTTTAATTTGTTCAGGGGTGTAGATGTTCTAGCATTACTCTTACGAACCACAGTTGGAGCTTTAGCATGATCCTTTATTCTAACAGGGAAAGGTGGTTTCTCAATATAAGCGGTAGGAACAATAGGATCAACATTATAAGTGATAGTCTTTTCTTCAACTTTAATAGGTTCAACTACTTTTACTTCAATGGGGGGTGATATTTAAACCACTTATCCTTAGGGAGATCATCATGAGTAGCAAATTATTCACAAAAAGAAGCTACTATCTCATAGTCAAGTCCATATTTAGTGCTAAATTCACGAAAACCATTGGTATCCATAAAAGATTTAACACAATCAAACTTAGGTGTTATACCTGACTCCTTACCTTCATCGAGTTCCCAATCTTCAGAGTTGCGGTTAATTCTTTCCAATAAATCCCATCTGAATTCAATAGTTTTCACACCCTAGCTAGTTCATGCATTAGAGTGTTGCATCATGTTTATTTTGCCAGAAAACTGAAATGGGGATGGTAGAACCCCCAGCACCCCCTGGAAACAACTAGGGTTTACTAAAATCTTTTTCAATGAACCTGAAATGCCCTTCTAAAAAGTCCACCCTTTTTGCTTTGGGGTTAGAACCTCTGACAAAATGGGTTCACATTTTTCCAGGACACATAAGGTCATTGGATTAAATCATTACTATTTGCATTTGGGCAATTTAAATCCTATAAATATTTTAAAATTCCCAAATAATCCTGAAAGTATTTTTAGGCTGTTGAGAATATTCCCAAATGTGCCTCTGAATATTTTCAGGTTTTTGCTAAATGGAATAGTATTTTTACTATTTCAAAACACAGAACAGGAATAAATAAAAAGAAAAATAGAAAGCAGAGAGAGTAGAGGATTACCTGGCGCTCACCTAGCAGGCCCGCCTGGCCGGCCCAGCCCAGCCACCGCTCCAGCGAGCTGCTTGGCTTGGCCACGCAGGTAGGCAGGTGCTCGACGCCGGCACCAGCGCGCGCCACGCAGCTGCCCGCCGCCCTGCTTCCTCCCCTCGCCGTTCTGCTGCCCTGGTTCGGTCACCCACTTCTCCCCCGAGCTCGCAGACACGCCTCTTCCTCCCCAGCTCCTCTCCCTCGCTCTCCCGCACCATGGCCGACGCTGCCGCGCCCGCACCACCGTGATAACCGCGTCCATCGCCGTCCCCGTGCAGCGTCACCGTGTCCGTTTGCTCCGCCATCATCAACTACGTCGAGCAGGCCGAGCCCCGAGTGCTCGCCCGCTCTGGAGTCTCCCCTGACCCCGTCTCCCCCAACTCCGGCCGCCAAGATCGCCATCGTCGCCCCGCCCAGCTCCAGCCTTCCCCGAGCCCGCTTCGATGCTTGTTGCAATTGCCGTGAGCTCAGCTCCGTCCTCCCCCTCTCCGTTTACTCTCTCCTGCACCGTATGCACCGCACCACATTCACCCGCACCCGCCGCCACCGAGCTCGTCGCCGATGTGACTCCGGCCACCCACCGGCCACACCACCGTGACCAACGCACTCACCGCACTCGCAGGAACCCGTAGCACCACTCCACGTGCCTCGCCGTGCCCCGTAGCCTCGGGTTCGACCTCACCTGAGCTCCGGCAGCCGCACAGCTCGTCGCCGACGATGTTTCCGGCCACCCCGAGCTCCACCACTGCCACCCAATGACGCGGCTTGCTCCAAGCTACGCGTAGATGCTCTCCGCCGTCCATTTGGTCGCCAGAGCACAAAACCTGCACTGCCCTGCCGCGTCTGGCCTCGCCGGCGGCTAAACGCCGGCGAGTTTGACCCTGTTTGACCCTGTGTGGGCCCAAGTTGACTCCCCCTGAGTCTATGACAAGTGGGACCGCTCTGCTAATTAACTTAGATTAGCACTAACTAAATTTAGTTAGTTAATTAACTACTGACACGCGGGTCCCACTGGTCAGGTTTGACCTGGACTGGCCCCGTTGACAACTGACGTCACCCTGACGCAATGCTGATGCAATAATTCAATTACTGGAATTATTCTTATACAGGAAATTTTAGAAAATACTACAAACTTCAAAAATTCATAACTTTTAATCTGTAACTCCAAATGCAAAGATTTATATATGAAATTTGATCAGAAAAATTCAATCTTTCCATCTGTAATGGTTTCATGCATGAAAAAAACTGTAACCTTGCTGTTTAGGTGAAACAAGCTAATGCACTTATATGGCTTAAGAAAATAAGCTTCCATTTGAATCCTTGATTCAAATAGACTCAAACCAACTTGTTTCACAATGCATTAGCCAGGACACCTCATATTGCCATGTCATAGCATGCATCATGTTGTTGCATATTGCCATGTGATGATTGTGTTCTGTGATGTCTTTCATGGTAGGTTCTGCCTCCGAGGATATTCTCGAGTATCCAACTGAAGGGCAGTACCCTACTACTACTCCACCAGGCAAGCAGCCCCATTGATCATATCGATACAATCCCATGTTCTTGCTCCAGCTCTCATTTACTGCATTAAGACAACAACGTTTCAAACTGTTGTGTGCTGCGGTAGATGAACCCTTATCCTCTGCATGACCTGTCATTGCCACAGTAACTAGATGAAACCCACTAGCATGTGTAGGAGTTGATTGAGCCATGTATGTGTTTCCTACCTTGCTATGCCTGCTATGCTTAGAGTTGTGTCAGGTCAGGTTCATCTGGGTGATGGGCAAGAGTGAAATGATTACGTCTGTAATGTGAGGGATGTGTTGAACATGATTTGGTAAAGGTATCGATGAGAGGCCATGTAGGAGTACATGGTGGGTTGTTTCATTGAGGCCGTCCCTAAGAATTGAGATCTATATGCGTGATTTAAGATTCAGCTACTACCACACATTGGGCTCTGAAATATGACCCCGCTCGACTTACTAACCCCTCTCGTCCTTTGTCCAGGAGTTGCAACTAGTTTCTGGTGTTTGTAGGTTATGTGTTGGCGGCCGTGCGTAGCGCTGACCCTAGGGGTGAGCTATGATGCGGTAGATACACCGTGACCGGGTATGCCGGGCACTCGTTTAGCGTCTCGGGACCCTGTACACATCGTTTGGGGCCGTTGAGGACACCCCGGACGGATCTCCTTGCGGATGCAACCCGAATAGGCGATAAACTTGGACTAGAGACTTGTGCGGTTAGTCAGGTCGTGGTCTACACCCACGTTGGCTTTCGCTTGAAGTCTGCCGAGCACATGTCGTGTGCAAACGCTAAGTGGTGGAAACATGTGTGACGAAGTACACCCCTGCAGGGTATAAAACTATTCGAATAGCCGCATCCGCGGTAAAGGACTACTTGGTTGCCTATGCAGTTCATAGACAAGTTAATGGTTACTACTAAAAGACTCAAGATAAGTGTGAGTACCGAGGATGGCCTTCTCGTAGGATGACGAGGGAGGATCCTCGGTGGAGTATTGTGTTGGTGATTAGTGGACTCGTGTGTGGAAACTATTTTACAAGTGGTGTCTCGTAGGATAGCTTAGCCAAGAATCAAAGCTGGCTTGCTGCAATAACTCCCCCACCTTCTTGAGAATGAGCATGTATAGTAGGATCTGTTGTAAGACTTGCTGGGTACCTTTGTACTCATGTTGCTTTAATTACTATTTTAAGACGACAACACCGCCCCCTCCGACGGGTTTTATGTAGACCTCGACATCGATGAGTGACTTGCCACCCAGGTGGTGATTCTGGCCATGGAGGGCCCTATGTAGATAGACAGGCTTCGTCAAGCCTTCTTTCTTTCTAGTGTCTGTACTCAGACTTATTTGCTTCCGCATGTGCTTGTATGCTTGTATGACTTGAGTGTCGGGTCATGTGACCCCTACCTGTATGAACATGTTATGTATGGCTCCCCGGAGCCTTAAAATAAAGTACTTTGAGTTGTAGAGTTTTGTTGTGATGCCATGTTGTATTTACACATATCGAGCATATTCTGTGTATGATTGAAATGCTTGGTTTGTGTGGGATCCGACAATCTAGTTGTTTATCCTTGGCAGCCTCTCTTATGGGGAAATGTAGTCTAGTGCTTCCATGAGCCATAGTAGTCCGCTACAGCCCGGTTCACCGGAGTCCTGCTAGCCCAGCACTACTGCTCAGGACACTTGACTGGCCGGCATGTGTTTCACTTCGTTCCTGTGTCTGTCCCTTCGGGGAAGTGTCACTCGTTGACATCCCGGAGTCCTGTTAGCCCAGTGCTAATTCACACGCTGCTGACCGACATGCTCAATGTGATTCATGTATGCCTGTCCCCATAGGTTAGTGCCGCTTTGGGTTCACGACTAGCCATGTCGGCCCGGGTTCTCTGTCATATGGATGCTAGCGACACTATCATATACATGAGCCAAAAGGCGCAAATGGTCCTAGGCCATGGTAAGGCGACACCCATGGGAATACCGTGCGTGAGGCCGCAAAGTGATATGAGGTGTTACAGGCTAGATCGGTGTGACTTGGAATCGGGGTCCTGACAATAGTCTTCATCATAAAAGAACCAATACAAGAAATATCGAGCATGGAGCGATTATTGAGAGAAAGCCGAGCATAAAAAATTTGAATAATAATTTCTCTTGAGAGCTCATGATTGGGGCATGAATATAACATTGACTTAAGCCTCCCCCAATCTTGAGTGATACTTTCTCCTTCGCGAGGCCAAAAATTATATATATAATTACGATCAAGATGAACCAGATGCATAGGATAAAACTTCTGATGAAATTCCAATTTCAATCGGTTGTAGTTCCATGATCCAATATCATCACATAGCCTAAACCATGTCAATGCCTTTCCTTTCAAAGATAAAGGGAATACCTTCTTATTGATAACATACTCGGGCATACCTGCAAGCTTAAATAATCCACAAACTTCATCCACATAGATTTGGTGCATATCGGGATGTAATGTTCCATCTCCTATAAAAGGATTAGCTAGCAGTTTCTCTATCATACCCGAAGAAATTTCAAAGTAAACATTTTCAATAGGTTCAGTAGGTTGAGGAGAAACTATTTGCTCTACTGGTCGGGGTGAAGATACCCCGAACAAGCCCCTCAAAGGATTATTTTCCATAGTAACAAGTGACAGTAAATTTTAGCACACTATATAAATTTTTCCTTACCAAATTCCACCTACCAAAGGCGCTTCACTCCACGGCAACATCACCAGAAAGGAGTCTTGATGACCCACAAGTCTAGGGGATCTATCGTAGTCCTTTTGATTAGTAAGAGTGTCGAACCCAACGAGGAGCAGAAGGAAATGACAATCAGTTTTTAGTAAGGTATTCTCTGCAAGCACTGAAATTTTCGGTAACAAATAGTTTTGTGATAAGGTAATTCGTAACGAGTAACAAGTAACAAAAGTAAACAAGGTGCAAAAAAGTGGCCCAATCCTTTTTGTAGCAAAGGACAAGCCTGGACAAACTCTTATATAAAGGAAAGCGCTCCCGAGGACACATGGGAATTATCGTCAAGCTAGTTTTCATCATGCTCATATGATTTGCATTTGTTACTTTGATAATTTGATATGTAGGTGCACCGGTGCTTGGGTAATGCCCTTCCTTGGACAAGCATCCCACTTATGATTAACCCCCCCCCCCCTCGCAAGCATCCGCAACTACGAAAGAAGAATTAAGGTAAACCTAACCACAACAAGGAACATATGGATCCAAATCAGCCCCTTACGAAGCAACACATAAACTAGGGTTTAAGATTCTGTCACTCTAGCAACCCATCATCTGCTTATTACTTCCCAATGGCTTCCCCTAGGCCCAAAAAATGGTGAAGTGTCATCTAGTCGATGTTCACATAACACCACTAGAATCAACTAGAATCAACTACAAGGAGTAATCAACACTACTAGCAACCCACAGGTACCAATCCGAGGTTTTGAGACAAAGATCGGATACAAGAGATGAACTAGGGTTTGAGAGGAGATGGTGCTGGTGAAGATGCTGATGGAGATTGACCCCCTCCCAATGAGATGATCGATGGTGATGACAATGGTGACGATTTCCCCCTCCCGGAGGGATGTTTCCCCGGCAGAATAGCTCCGCCGGAGCCCTAGATTGGTTCCGCCTCGAGACGGTGGGGCTTCGTCCCGAAAGCTTCCTTCTGATTTTTTTTCCAGGGAAAAAGACACCTTATACCAGAAGATGGGCATCGGGGGCCTGCCAGGTGGCCCACGAGACAAGGGGCACGCCCAGGGGGCAGGGCGCACCTCCCACCCTCGTGGATGGTGGCTGGCCCCCTCTGGTGATTTCTTCTCCCAATATTTTTAATATATTCCAAAATTGACTTTCATGGAGTTTCAGGACTTTTGGAGTTGTGTAGAATAGGTCTGTAATATTTTCTCCTTTTCCAGCCCAGAATTTCAGCTGCCGGCATTCTCCCTCTTCATGCAAACCTTGTACAATAAGAGAAAAGGCATAAGTATTGTGACATAATGTGTAATAAGAGCCCATAATGCAATACATATCGATATAAAAGCATGATGCAAAATGGACATATCATACTGCTGCAACAACTAAGACTCGATTGCACAAGAAGATCCCTGCCAAGAGGGTGCCAAACCTAAAGGCCAGAGCCTCAACTACTGAAATCCCTAAGCCAACTGAAGAGGCTGCTGGAGAGGGAAAGAAAAGGAAAGACAGGGTCAAGCAGACCACTGCCAGAGTCATTGGTAGATCCTCTATAATGAGAGATCCAGAAGAAGAGGAAGATGATGCTACACCAGCACCCAAGTCCTAGAAGCTTATGGGGGATGCCATTAAGTCAAGGGCTGCCCCTTCAAAGCCCAATACTGCCCCCAAGGCTGCAGCTCAAGCTCAGAAGCCTCCTAAGCCCAAGAGAAGCACTAAGAACATCCCAGCTGAAGAAAAGAACAAGGCCCCAGTGCCTGAAGTTGAAGAAGATGCAGAAGCCCAAGTGCTGAGAAAACTGAAACCCAAAACTCTAGGAGGAAGTAGATCAGAAGAGAGGAAAGGCAACTACGGATGCTTTTTAGCATGTGCTAAGAAGTCAGGGGTCAGCTGCAGTGCCGGTGCTAGATACAAAAGCTACTTCATCTGCACTAGCAACAACCTCTATGCCTCCTCCAGCACCCACTCCACCAGCTCCAACATCATCCACTGATGCCTTCGTCCTTGGAGTTCTCTCTACACCACCTCCTGAAGACCAAGCCTGAGAGACCCATAACACTATGCATTTTCAAACTTTTTGGTAACTTGTTGCCAAAGGGGGAGAAATGTATAGATCATAGGCTTAGAGAGAGAGTGTTTTGCTGCTTTGTCTCTCTTGCTATTTGGTTGAACCTTTTGTGTGTGTGTGTGTGTGCTTGTTTGATACTTTATGTCTGTGTGAGATACTTGTATGATCATTTGTTTGATCATATTATACTTTAATGCTTGCCTGGATGACATTATCTTTTATATCCCTATATGATCATTCACTTTGCTTGGTGATGAGTGCATGTTTTAATTCCTATCATTTTGAGCGCTCCACCAAGATGTATGTGACATGGAAGAGTGACCCATGATCCTAATCGATTGTGCATTTGCATTCAAAAGCATATCTTAAATAATGCACAAATTTAGGGGAGCTCTTGCTTATCACATACTTCTCAAAGCGACGATGTATTTAAATCTTATTATCATTTGTTGAAGCTTTGATCTATATGTTGTCATCAATTGCCAAATAGGGGGAGATTGAAAGTGCAACTATCCTTGGGTGGTTTTCGTAATTACTAACAGCATATAGCTCATTGAACTAATACTATTTCAAGATGACCATTTCAGAAAGTTCAATGATTGGCATGGCATGGATTAGGAATGCAGACCTCTCAAAATGCTAAGGACACACATTGCCTCAAGCTCAACAATCTACATTTTCATTTTAGTGATCCAAGATCACACTGAGTCCATAGGAAAAGCCAATACAATTAAAGGGAATGAGGTGTTGCTTAATGGCTTACTTGCTCAAAATTCTTAGTGATATGTTCAAAAAAACCCTCAACCACTTTCTCATATCCACATATGTCCCAAAAAAAAGTCAAACTCGGGCCCACCAAAAAGTTCTATCCGGCGCCACCGAGTTTACATGACATAGCCATTGCCAGAAACCTTAGTCATTTCGGTCTCACCGATAGGGATCTCGGTCTCACCGAGATGGGATTGCAAATTCTCCATCTCCCTTCGTAATGTTTCGGTCCAACCGAGATGAGTGGTCGGTCCCACTGGGTTCGCAATGCAAACTCTCTGTTTCCCTTTTGTAACGTTTCGGTCTCACCGAAATGAGCGATTCGGTCCCACTGAGTTGCCTGACCAACTCTCTGGTTAGCTTATTACCAAAATCGGTCCCATCGAGTTTGTGTAATCGGTCTCACCGAGATTACGTTGTGCCTTAACCCTAATGGAATCGGTCCCACCGAGTTGACATGTCGGTCCCACCGAAAAGCCTAACATACACATTTTGAACTGAATCGGTCTGACCGAGTTTTCAGATTCGGTCCCAACGAGTTTGGCAAATTATGTGTAACGGTTAGATTTTGCGTGGAGGCTATATATACCCCTCCACCCTTCCTTTATTAGTAAGAAGAGCCACCAGAACGTGCCTATACTTGTAGCATTCATTTTCTAAGAGAGAACCACCTACTCATGTGTTGAGACCAACATATTCCATTCCAACCATATGAATCTTGATCTCTAGCCTTCCACATGTTGCTTTCCACTCAAATCATCTTTCTACCAAATCCAAATCTGTGTGAGAGAGAGAGAGTTGAGTGTTGGGGAGACTATCATTTGAAGCACAAGAGCAAGGAGTTTATTAACAACACACCATCTATTACCTTTTGGAGAATGGTGTCTCCTAGATTGGTTAGGTGTCACTAGGGAGCCTCCAACAAGATTGTGGAGTTGAACTAAGGAGTTTGTACTAGCAAGGAGATCGCCTAGTTCGTGAAGATCTACCCTAGTGAGGCAAGTCCTTTGTGGATGATGGCCATGGTGGGATAGACAAGGTTGCTTCTTCATGCACCCTTCGTGGGTGGAGCCCTCCATGGACTCGCGCAATCGTTACCCTTCGTGGGTTGAAGTCTCTATCAACGTGGATGTACGATAGCACCAACTAGCGGAACCACACCAAAAATCTCCGTGTCTACATTGCGTTTGCTCCCTCCAAACTCCTCCCTTTACCTTCATATGCAAATGTTTTATATTCCGCTGCTATACTCTTAGACTTGCATGTGTATGTTGATTGCTTGACTTGTGCTAAGTTGTTAAAATCCGCCAAGACTTAAAATTGGGAAAATGCTAGATTTTTTATTTGGTCAAGTAGTCTAATCACCCCCCTCTATACATACTTTCGATCCTACACCCTTGTACAAAGCCAGGCGCAGACCCTGAGCAAGAGAGAAAATGAATGAAGCGCTGGGGGCCCCCGACAAGTTGCATGCATGCATAAGCATTTCATGAGCATTGCATGAATAAGCATTTCATGAGCATTGCATATGCATATAGATAAGGTCGCATCTTTCATCATTTCCATCTGCATTAAAACTTCAGGTTGCTACTGTGAGCTTGGCCTCTACAACAAGCTGGAAGGATGAACCAACACTGTGATCTCTGGCTAGCCAAATAGATAAGTTCTATCTCCTGTCCATACGTGTTATGTAAGCAAAATACTTGTGCATTGGAAAACCTCGCCGCCTTTTTTGAAACTTAGGTGCTCCTGTTCCTTGGCTCAAACGCTGCTTCGATCAGGATGGTTGCAGTGGCCTTTGATAAAAAAAGTTTTGTGGGGGGCTGGTCCCTCATCACAATTTGTGCCCGGTAGGCTTAGTCCCCGGCAACAAAATAGAGGGTACCTGCAGGATAGACTGCCGGAGGAAACTCGTTTATTTACAAATAAAGGGGCATTCCACCTCTGCATGGAAATATACATGCACGGGTTCCTGGTAAGGTTCATCTTTTTCATTGATATGTTGATCAAACAAGTATAGACCTTACAGGACACAAACATGGACTCAAGAGATTACATTATTTGAACTAGAATTTGGCAAGTGCCTACAGTTTAAGATTGAAAAAAGATAAGTTCCCCGTAATATCCTAATTTTGTTTTCCCTCCACGAGGTATTGAAGTGGGAAGAGGAGAGGACGAAAGGGACACCCAAGCAGGAGCACATCCCTGTCGGATTTCGGGTTCCGGCAAAACCCTTGATGTTCAAACACTAGGGTGCGCACGAAGATCTCCCCCCTCTCTAGCTTGCACACTCAACGTTCTCATGGCCTAGCTTGACGGACCCAAAGAACATGAGACACAAGATTTATACTGGTTCGGGCCACCATTGTGGTGTAATACCCTACTCCAGTGTGGTGTGGTCGATTGCCTCGTGGGCTGAGGATGAACAGTTACAGGGGAAGAACGGCCTTCTGAAGAGAGGTGTTCTTGTGCTTGGTGAACTTGTGTGAGGCTAAGGGTGGAATGGCTCTGATCCAAGATCCGATCGATCCGCCCCCTAGCTATGGTGGTGGCTAGTCCTATTTATAGAGTCCCTGGTCCTCTTCCCAAATATTGAGCGGTAAGGGATCCCACAACGACCAATTTGAAGGGGGACAACTAGTACAAGCTATCCTGACAAAAGTAATCTTCGCCTGCCAAAGGCTCTGGTGGTGACGCCGTCTTGGGCTCCATAGTGACCTCCGTCCTACCGTCCTGTTGGTCTTGGTCTTGTTGCACCGATATGGAAACCTTTGCCTGATGCCTCGAAACTCCTCGCCCGCGCTTGCCTCCTTAACACCAAAGAGGAAACGAGGACACTGTGCGCGCTTGCGCCCGCCTGGTCTTGATCGTGATGGCTTGCGTCATTGGAACCTCACGAGGTTTGCCTTGCCTTGATCTCTCCCCCCTCACGAGCCAGCCTGGTGAGGCCGCCCCTGAGGAGGTCTTATGTCGTCCACCTTGCGAGGCTTGGCCCCTCGCGAGGGTCTTGAATGTTTGTTGGTGAAGATGGGCCGTACTGGGCCGCTGGAGGAGCCATGCTGCGGGCTGCAGTCAGGCAAGTCTGGGGACCCCCATTCCCAGAACGGCGACAGTAGCCCCCGAGCCCAAGGCGCGCTCGGGCTTGGTTTCGAGACAAAGCCAAAGGGCAAGTGCGGAGCACCGCGGGCCCCAATAGCATGCGGCCTTGGTCGACGCGTGGCGATTGATTGGACGTCGGCGTCTCCGCTTCCCCACACAGCCTCGGAAACTGCCCGACTTGATGGGTCCCTACTGCATGCAGGAAAAAGATCATTATTACCTTGGATCGTGGAGGCCGGTAGTTGGCCTCCCGTTGGCTATAAATGGGAAGTGGGGGCGGAGCCCCCATCACCCATATCTTCCTCACTTCTCTCGCGTCTTCTTCTTCCTTGCCCCACTGCTCGCTGGTGTGGTCATGGCGCTGATACAGAGGTTCTCGGCCGCGGAGAAGGGCAAGACTCCCCTCAACAAGCCTGAGCTGGTCCCACTGAAGAAGAGGAGGTCCCATCATCGTGAGACGGTCGTGAGGCCGGTGGTGTCGCGGCCGTGGTATGAGAGGCCACCTCCTGGGTACCCGTTGCCCTTGCACGCTCGTGTCGAGGGCCCCAGAGGAAGGAGCGATGAGCGTCGCTGCCTGTGCCAGGGCCGTGCTTGCCGTGCCATGGTGCCATACGCCGTTTCCCCAGGAGTCCATGCTGCGGACTCCTCGCACGAATTTGTGCTGTGGGCTGCGATGCCACCAAGCACTTGGATTCGCTTCCCGTAGTTCTTCGCCGCCGGGATGCCGCCGAGGGCCCCCCTCGAGCTTTGGCTGCAGCACGCCGACTGCGACGCCCCGGCGACTGGAGCGGAAGTTGAAGCCGTCGCCTCCGGGAGGATCTTCATGACTCGAGGCTGGGGTGAGGTCGCCCGAGCCTGCCGCGCGAACGGCGCCCGAGCCATCCACTTCGAGTATGACGGCGCCTCCACGCTGTTCTTCAAGGTCTTTGACGAGGAAGGCCGCCGCTTGCAGTGCTGTCCTGAAGGGGGTCGCCAGGAAGGCACAACGGCGGGCGCTGGGCCTGCCGCTGGCCTCGCCCGCAGCTCCTCCAGCGATAGTGGTGCCTCCTGGTGGTCCAACGACTCTCTCGAGCTCGTGGAGACTCCAGAGACGAGCGACGACAGCTACGTGCCCCCGAGATCTTGTCGGGCCCGGAGCAAGGTCGCAGCGTCTGGCCGCCGCCGCTGTTGATCTGGATGGGGTTGGCGCCAGCCTTCTGTGGCCCACTGTTGATGATGGCGTCGGCGACGTCTGGTGCGTGTAGATAGAGCTCCTAGAAATTCCCTTCCATTTGTTCCCTATGATGAATCGAAATGGACCCCGCGGGGTGTGTAAAGCGTCTGTAATTCCTTTTGTTGATATTATTCTTATTGTTGAAAATTTGCGAGAGCATGTCCTGCTGAGGCTCGGTCTCCCCCTTTCCAATCCCAGTGCAGCTTGGTCCTCTACACTGACAGGTCCCAGTCTCTAGGCAGGCTGCAGCCGTCGGTGATGTGCCAGGTCGCAATGCCGTGGTCAAGGCCAGGAGGTGAGCGGCCCAATGTCCAGTAAGAGCTCCCGAGGCGCGATGCTCGAGAGGTCCCCTTTAGCGCACAATAAGCTACCAAAGGATGGGAAAGCGAGGCAATGTTGCCGCAGCAGGGCAGCGAAAAGGAGAGAATCATATGTCGCAGCGCTGGGTTGGTCCGGGTACAAGACTTATCTTGGCATTCTGAAGCCGGCTTCCCATGCCACACCAGACTTGGGTGTCGGCCGCCACTGGGTAGCTAGGTTAGGCCCGTGCGGGCCTCCCTCTCTTCTCCATGTTCTTCCTAGTGCTCTATGTCCTCAGGTCCCGGCCCTCAAGCAAGCTCAGCTGCCGCTAGTATGCCAGGTCGCGATGCCGTGGTCAAGGCCAGGCGGTAAGGGCTGGAGAGACAGTAAGAGCTCCTGAGTCGCGATGCTCTGGAGCCCCCTTTTAACGCGCAAGAGAATTGCATGGGAGCAGAGAGAGAGAGTCCGCGGTACCGCCCGCTGTAGTCCTCAGGTAGTTCCTGCAGGTCAGCGCGAGGAGGGGAACAAATCGCCGCCATGATCGCCCGCCCATTGCTAGCTTGTTGGAGGGAGTCCCTACTGCAGAGAGCCCCCGAGGGGTGTACAGCCCCGCCCTAGTGCATGGCTTGCATGGTAGGGTTAGGCGAGGTGTATCTGGGTGCTCTTGAGCCAGCGTGGGACTCATGAGGCCCTACCTCAAGGCGGGTTGCGCCTGGTCTTGAATCTTGTTGGCTGTGGCGGTCCTATGAGATGGTTAGACAACCCACGCCGAAAGTATTTCCTGAGGCTATCACATGAGAAGGCCAAGAACCAACAGCCCCAAGAGGTGACGTGAACGGGGCCGGCCCGCCAAACAGAGCTCAGCCATTGGATTTGTCGATGCTGCAGGGACGGGCCCGAAGGATCCTTAAGAAAGACAATTGGCGCGCGGCTCACTTTGAGGGTGACAATCAAGCAGGTGATAACCATAAATGGATTATGCATGAGAAGCAAACTGGCTCAGGTAAACGCAGGAACGATACATGCTGCAGGGACGGACCCACGTGGCCTGGGGATGATGCAGCCCAAGGGGCGCTCCCAGCTAAATGAACTTCGAAAGATGTCACCTGGTTTGGTTGTCGAATGAGTGTTGGGGTAGCTGAAGACGCGTAGCGAAGAAGTCGCCCCTCACGAGCCGCCGGGGCCCTGAGCCTCGGGAGGCTCTAGAGGCTCGGGCGGCCTCCAGAGGACTGTCTCTATTTCTGCCAGGACTGTGTGATGCCTGTCCTCCTGACCCGCCATGACGCTCCACAGGTTGTGCTGGAAGGCAGCAGCCACGCTCGGCAGGCCGAACGACATGCGAACGTAGCTGTGAGGCCGACCTTCGCAGCGTCCAACACGCGAAGGCCAGAAGCGTTCCTGAGATGCGGCCCGGTTGAGCCCTGGGATGCCGATGCAAACGCGCAACTCACCACCCTCGCCTGGGTGGGGAGCAACGCCAGGTGGGTGGCGGTCGCCGCATATTGCTGTTGCTTCCTGAAGCTCTTGAGATGCCTTGTCGACGAACTCCTGAGCACCAGGCGCTCTTCACCTGTCTCCCTCCTGAGGGAAACGTGCCGCAAAGCATGCCTCCACGTGGTGCCCGAGCGCCTCCCTCGTGATGCTGGCCAGGTCTGAGGCCCTCCAAAAGAGAGCCCCCGAGCCCTGCCCGAGGAAGGCGCCGGGCGCGCCTCCCTATGCAAGGGGAGAGGCGCCCGAGGCGCGGGCGTACATCCTGAAGTGGTGCCGCCGGAGGAGCCGCTCCCTTGAGGCGCCGTGTGGAGCAGCTACTTCTTCTTCTTGGGGTTGGCCTTAGGAGGGTACTGCGCTACGTTGTTGTCGGGGTCTTCGAGTGATGTAGCTTGGAAGGCGCGCTCGAGGGAGCACACCACGTCTCTTTCTTCGTAGGGGATGGTGATGATTCCGCCGCTTCGGGGCATCTTGAGGACATTGTAGCTATGGTGGGCGACTGCCATGAATTTGGCCAGTGCTGGGTACCCAAGTATGGCATTGTACGACAGACGGATGTGGGCAACGTCAAAGTCGATGAGCTCGGTGTGGTAGTTGTCACGTTGACCGAAGGTGAGAGGGAGACGAACTTGCCCTATCAGGGTGGTAGAGCCGTCAGTCACTCCTGAGAAAAGCTTGGTAGGCTGGAGCTGATCGTATGGCACTTGAAGGCTATAGAAAGTCTCGACGGACATGACATTGAGCCCTACACTGCCGTGGATGAGGGTCTTGGTGACTTGGACATTGCTGATGACGGGTGAACAAAGCATCGGGAGAACGCCGGCCGTTGCCGCGCACTTGAGCTGGTCTGCCAAGCTAAAGGTGATGGCGTACTTGGACCATCTGAGCGAGCGTGTGGCCTCAAGCCTGGGGAGGACTGTGTTCACCTTACGAGCAAACTGCTTGAAGACTCATTGAGAGGCTGGCGCTTGAGCTCCGCCCGAGATGCAGGTGATAGCTTCACGAGGTTGGTCCTGCCAACGATCCTCGCGAGGTTGGTCACGCCACTCTTGGCGGGGCCCACGGTCGTCCCAACGTCCTCCACCACGTCCACCTCCTCGGCCGTAGCCTCGGTTGTTGCGCTCGGGGCGTCGAGCGAAGCGTCCATCTCGAATGGTCCTGAGCTCCTGATAGTCATTAGTGTTGTGCGTGCGCACATTGTGGATGGCGTAGAAAGTGCGGCTGCCCTTGGATGACTCGGGAAGATCTCGGCCGCGCTTGGTGTCTGGTTCCACCGCGAGCACGACGACTCCTTTGCACTTCATGTCCTTGGCCTTGGCCTTCTTCTCCTCTGGATCCGCAGCAGGGAGCTCGAGGAGGGAGAGGCGTCCCTCCTCATCTCTTACACACTTGGTCGTGATGTTGAACAGCTCCAAGGTCGCGCACAACTCTTCATGGATGGCGAGCTCCTCCTTCATCTTGACTTCGCGGACGCCGTTAGAGAATGCTGAGATGATGGCCTCGTTCGTTACCTTGGGGATCTTGATTCGCGTGCTGTTGAAGCATTGGATGTACTTCTGCAGGGTTTCTCCCGGTTGTTGCTTGATGCGGCGTAGGTCACCCACGACCGGGGGCGGTCGTGAGTGCCCTGGAAGTTGGCAATGCAGTGGTCGCGCATCTCGTCCCAGGAGGAAATCGAGCCTGGGGGCAGGTTCGGGAGCCATGAGCGGGCGCCGTTCTTGAGAGCCATGGGAATCAAGTTCGCCATGACCTTTTCATCGCCGTTGGCCGCTTCGATGCTTAGCTCGTAGAGCTGCAGAAACTCCGCAGGGTCGGGGTGCCATCGTAGCGAGGAGGCAGATCTGGCTTGAACTTGCCTGGCCAGACGACGCTACGCAACTCAGGAGTGAAGGCGCGGCAGCCCGCCGTGGCCACCGCGGCCCGTCGTGAAGGCAGAACTTGGTCGTGGTGCCCCTACGCCGCCACGGCACACGGCGCATGGCCCTGTCGCAGCAAGCAATCCTGGCACAGCGGAGCTGGGAGTGGTGGAGCGTTTCCTTGTGGACGGGGAATCTCTTGGCAGCTTCTTTCTTTGTGCGCGGGCACGTGGCGCAGTGGGTCGCGCCGTTGGGCCGCACATCTTTGAGCGAGGACGCCGTCTTGACGCGGGGGAGGCTGAGGTGCTCCCTGAGCCGCACGCCCCAGTGCAAGGGTGCCATCTTGTTGCGGAGGAGGCGGAGGTGCTCCATGAGCCACATCGCCCGCAACTAGGGGCCGGCGAGGCAGTGAGAGGGATGGTGCAGGAGAGCCTACCGCGGCGCTGACGATCTCGGCGATGCGGTCCAGCTAGTCCTCGTGTAGGTCGTTGACTGGACGGTAGCACAGGAGCTCGCGCGCCATGAGTAGTGCGGCCTGCGCATCCGTGGGTGCACGGCGAGCGTGAGATGATGAGCCGGCCGGAGTCAGCGACGGGGTGGCGGTGTGGCTGTCACGGCGCACAGAGGGATGCAGCGAAGAGGCTTGCTGCTCGTTTGCCCCTGGACCAGTGACGGCATTGGCGGTGGGTGATGGAGAACGACGAGGAGGCCCGCCTACTTGGGCCGTCTAAGCGACATGGGCGGCGAGAGCGGCTCGGTGGTCTGCGCGAGCCCGGCGAGCGTCGGCCATGAGCTTGGTGTAGTGATGAAGCATGGATCAATGAAGAAAAAGGCTTCAGCACACCCCTACCTGGCGCGCCAAATGTCGGATTTCGGGTTCGGGAAAAACCTTTGAGGTTCGAACACTGGGTGCACATGAAGATCTCCCCCCTCTCTAGCTCGCACACTCAACGATCTCACAGCCTAGCTTGACGGTCCAAAGAACATGAGACACAAGATTTATACTGGTTCGGGCCACCATTGTGGTGTAATACCCTACTCCAGTGTGGTGTGGTGGATTGCCTCTTGGGCTGAGGATGAACAGTTACAGGGGAAGAACAACCTCCTGAGGAGAGGTGTTCTTGTGCTTGGTGAACTTGTGTGAGGCTAAGGGTGGAATGGCTCCGATCCAAGATCCGATCGATCTGCCCCCTAGCTATGGTGGTGGCTAGTCCTATTTATAGAGGCCCTGGTCCTCTTCCTAAATATTGAGCGAGAAGGGATCCCACAACGGCCAATTTGAAGGGGGACAGCTAGTACAAGCTATCCTGACAAAAGTAGTCTTCACCCGCCAAAGGCTCTGGTGGAGACGTCGTATTGGGCTCCACAGTGACCTTCGTCCTGCCGTCCTGCTGGTCTTGGTCTTGTTGCACCGATATGGAAACCTTTGCCTGATGCCTCGGAACTCGTCGCCTGCGCTTGCCTCCTTAACACCAAAGAGGAAACGAGGACACTGTGCGCGCTGGCGCCCGCCCGGTGCCCGCCTGGTCTTGATCGTCATGGCTTGCGTCATTGGAACCTCGCGAGGTTCGCCTTGCCTTGATCTCTCTGCCCCTCGCGAGCTAGCCTGGTGAGGCCCCCCCTGAGGAGGTCTTGCATCGTCCGCCCTGCGAGGCTTGGCCCCTCATGAGGGTCTTGAATGTTTGTTGGTGAAGATGGTCACTAAAGGGCCGCTGGAGGAGCCACGCTGCAGGCCGCAGGCAGGCAAGTCTGCGGACCCCCGTTCCCAGAACACCGAAAATCCCGGTCCCACCATGAACTGTCGGGCGTGGCCTGACAAGATCAGGAGTGGCGAGGCTGCGAAGGAGGGGCATAGAGAACAGAGCGGCGGCGTCCTGGTCACCACCTCCAAGACCAGCAAGAAGCCCCGGCTTGAGCACCTGTGGAGTCATCCACAAAAGCTCAGCCAGAAGACTGTTGGAGGGGGGGAGTGAAGGCACCAAGGGAACATCCCTCCCCGGCTATCACCCAAAGAGACTGGTGATGGTGGTGCCGGGGAGGGAGGGGAAGAGCGGGAAGATGAGGCGGCAGGCCGCCAGTAGGAGGCGAAGGCATCCACGCCATCATACTCCGACCTGATGCCCTACCACCCGCCTTCTTCATCTTCCCTCATTTTCTCTCCCTCATTGCCGCTCTAGAGAAACGCCAGGACCCCAGCCCGACGCCTTCCCCGGAGAAGCAGCCAAAGGCCAAGACGGTCAGGGTGCTCGGGGTGCGCTGCTCCCCACCTTGGTGGGCAGGAAGGCGTGCCTCTCGTCAACATCAGCCCCAGGGCCTCCGGAAGGGGCAGTGCTGGGATTACCAACGATCTACAGCCCTGCCTCCCGGACAGACGACGACAACGCCGAGAACCTGGCCACCGAGCCAATGAGTGGCAGCTGGTCAAGGCAAGACGCCACATCACCCGACGGATGGCCAACCATGGCAGAAGAGACAAGCACTCCCCCACAATGGGGGAGCTTGATATCTCCCGTACCACGGGTGGCTCATCCACCCCGTGTTCTCTGAGGATGGACCAGACTCACTCCCCGAACACTAGCACGAGCACTTGGCGTCGCCAACCTCAAGCTACTGCCTGAGGCCTCGCCCTAGGCTCTTATCCTCAGCAAAACCAGCAGAAAGCAGAAGATGGAGGAGAAAGGATGTGAGGATGAATACCTCTACTCTACCCCTTCCCTTCCTTTTATAGGAGGGACGGGGAAGAGGTTTGATCCCTCAACGGGTGACCGCCGCCCTCCTCCACCAATTCCAGAAGGCTGGGTCCTCGCCTTGATGCTCTCCCGCACCACGCGCCTCTGTTACCTACCATGCGCCTCTATTTGAGAAAATAGTGGCACCGCTAAGCTCATCTAGCATATCATCAAGGCGTGGAATGGAGTGCCTATACCTAACAGCCATAACATTGATGGGTCTACAATCAGAACACATGTGAAAGCTACCGTCTCTTTTTGGCAAAAGAATGACCGGTACGGCATATGACTCAAAATTTCACGCACATGTCCATGGTCTATGAGATGTTTGACTTGCCTTTGTATTTCTTTGGTTTCTTCGGGGTTGACGCGGTATGGTGCCTTGTTAGTAAGAGGTGCGCCAGGGATGAGGTCGATCTGATGTTCGATGCCACGTAGAGTAGGAAGACCGGGATGTAGCTCATCGGGAAAGACATCCTCGAATTCCTACAACAAGTTAGACAACACTAGAGGAAGAGGATTAGGAGTGTTAGTCTTTGCCACCTCATCTTCGCACACTAGGGCATAGTGGATGGCACTCAATGGGTTCTCACACACTTCTCTCATTTCTCTTTTTGTGGCTAGGAGGACTATGTTTTTCTCTCTTGGCAAAGAGTCACTCAATTTGGGCATGTGGCGCTCACTCTCTTTGTGGTTGTTCACTCTCTCACTAGTCTTTCCATGATGTGTGGATGCATGCTTGTCGGCGATCAGTTGGCATGGAGACATAGGTTGTAGCACATACTCCGTTCCCTTCATCTTGAAGCTATAGTGGTTTGTTCTCCCATGGTTGATGACATCGCGGTCGAATTGCCAAGGTCTTCCTAAGAGAATATGGTACACGGACATAGGAACCACATCACACTCAATGGTGTCCTCATAGGCACCGATCGTGAAAGAAACATGCACGGTGTGCTCCACTTCGATGGTGCCATAGTTTCTTAGCCATTGGACCTTGTAGGGGCGAGGATGCTTCTTCTTGACCAATTGTAGCTTGCAACATAGCTCTTCACTTGCCAAGTTATGGCAACTTCCTCCGTTGATGATGACTTTCATGGAGCGCCACTGATGCCGGCCTTGGTGTGAAAGATGTGACACCTTTGGTCTTCGTCTTGTTGGTGTTGAAGCATCAAGACCTTGGAGACCATGAGGGTGGGACTTGAATCATTGTCACAATAGACTTGAGCGTCTTCTTCTTTGTTCACTTGACGGTGCATGGCGACGTGCTCAAGGGCTTCCATTTCATCTTTGATCATGGAGTCATATGTGCCATCATCATTGGCGATCATGGTTCGCTTGTTGATGCATTTGAAGGACTTGTGGACATGGACGATACATGTGAAGCACTTGATAGAACTTGTCTTGATGGGATCGTCCGGTGGTGCCGAAGAAGAGGTCTTGTTCTTGTAGTTGCTTACCGGTGGACGAGTCGAGGAAGGCATTGCTTGCTTGGAACTGGACTTGTCGCCGGTACTTGGTGATGCTCTAGTCGAGGCAGGAGGTGTCGAAGTCGTAGTGGAGGTAGCTTGAGTGTATGAGCCATAGGTCTTGGATGAGTACTTATCATATTTGAAGTCTTCTTGTACTTGTCGTTCCGCCTTGGTCACTTGATGAACTAGCTTGAGAAGGTTGGAGTAGGGTTGGAAATCGGCAATCTTCCATATTGGGTGGTTGAGGCCGTTCAAGAAGCATGGCATTGTTTGCTCATCATCTTCTTTGACATTGGCTCGTATCATGGCAATCTCCATTTCTTTATAGCATTGTTCCACCGTCTTCGTGCTTTGCTTGAGGAGTTGCAACTTCTTGAAGAGATCTCGTGTGTACTACGTAGGCACGAAGCGAGCTCGCATGAACTTGGGCATGGTGAATTTGAGCTTGTCGTAGCTGAGTTCTTCATCATAGTGACGATGTTGATGTCGCTCGTGGCATGGAGGAGCGTCTTCAAGCGCTCTATCTGCTTGTTGTCGCTCTTGACGTGCAGGAGGATCTTCATCATGGTTGCACTCTTGGCATAGAGGAGGTCAATGCATATATGCCCGGTTTCACCTTTCTTGTTGTTCGTTGATCAAAGAAGGTTAATTTTACTGATCATAGACATGTGTTGTCATTTGATGAACGGGATCACATCATTAGAGAATGATGTGAGGGACAAGACCCATCCGTTAGCTTAGCATAATGATCGTTTAGTTTTATTGCTATTGCTTTCTTCGTGACTTATACATATTCCTTTGACTATGAGATTATGCAACTCTCGAATACCATAGAAACACAATGTGTGCTATCAAACGTCACAACATAACTGGGTGGTTATAAAGGTGATCTACAGGTGTCTCTAAAGGTGTTTGTTGAGTTGGCATAGATCAAGATTAGGATTTGTCACTCCATGTATCGAAGAGGTATGGCTGGGCCCTCTCGGTAATGCACATCACTATAAGCCTTGCAAGAAATGTGACTAATGAGTTAGTTGTGGGATGACGCATTATGGAACGAGTAAAGAGACTTGCCGGTAACGAGATTGAACTAGGTATGATGATACTGATGATCGAATATCAGGCAAGTAACATACTGATGACAAAGGGAATGACATGTGTTGTTATGCAGTTTGACCGATAAAGATCTTCATAGAATATGTAGGAACCAATATGAGCATCTTGGTTCCGCTATTGGTTATTGACCGGAGATGTGTCTCGGTCATGTCTACATAGTTCTCGAACCCGTAGGGTCCGCCCGCTTAATGTTCGATGACGATTTGTATTATGAGTTATGTGTTGAGGTAACCGAAGTTCGTTCGGAGTCCCACATGAGATCACAGACATGACGAGTAGTCTCTAAATGGTCGAGAGGTAAAGATTCATATATTGGAAGGTTGTATTCGGACATCGGAATGGTTCCGAGTGATTCGGGTATTTTATCGGAGTACCGAGGGGTTACCGGAACCCCCCGGGGGAAATCATGGGCCTCATGGGCCATATGAGAGAAGAGGGGACATCCCACAAGGGGGAGGCGCCCCTCCTAGGCCGCCGGCCTCCTCCTTCCCCCTTTATATACGGGGGCGGGGGCACCCCAAAGGCACACCAAGAAATCTCTTAGCCGTGTGCGGTGCCCCCTCCACAGTTTACTACTCTGGTCATAGCCTCGTAGTGCTTAGACGAAGCCCTGCGTGGATCACATCACCATCACCATCACCAAGCTGTCGTGCTATCGGAACTCTCCCTCGACCCTCTACTGGATCAAGCGCTCGAGGGACTTCATCGAGTTGAACGTGTGCTGAACACGGAGGTGCCATATGTTCGGTACTTGGATCGGTTGGATCGCGAAGACATTCGACTACATCAACCGCGTTAACATAACGCTTCCGCTTTCGGTCTACGAGGATACACACTCTCCCCGTCTCGTTGCTATGCATCTCCTAGATATATCTTGGGTGATCGTAGGAATTTTTTTGAAATTGCATGCTACATTCCCCAACAGGCACCTCGATCCATCTCTCGCGCTCCTTCACCAAGGAGATGTCGGCTGGAGGACCCATCGGGCTGTGGCTGCAGCCCTGGTTGCTGCCATGTTCCTTGTGGATGGAGGTTGAGGTACCTCCTCGGGCCTGGTGTACCTGACCCGCGGGTGGCAGACGTTTGCTCGCGCCCGCGGCTTGACAGGGAGGCACACCCTCCACTTCAAGTACAACGGGGCGGCAACGCTCTTCGTCGGGATATTTGGCGAGGATGGCGGGCGCCTAGCATGCTGCCCGGAAAGCGACAGCGGCGGCGGCGATCGCCTCTTCGTTGACGACGATCATCGAGGTGGTGACGTCCTAGGCGGTGAACTTGCCCTTGGCGATGGTCGTGACACCACCAGGAGCAGCGGCACCTCCTCCAGGGGAAGCTCGAGTGACGATGGCTACGACGAGCGGCCATGCTGCCATGCCCGGGTCTAGGAGGACGAAGATCCGCCACGCTGCCATGCCCCCATCAAGGAGTTGGAGGACTCCAACTGAGCATGAGCGGCGCGGGAGCCGGGCTTCAGGAGCAGCAGCCCTCGGGAGGCCGCTTCTTTTCCTTTGTGTTTTTACTTCCTTCATCAAGAGTCGTTAAGAGCCGCGCAGGGGCGTGTAATGAACTAAGGCGCATGCGCCTTTATATTAGTGTTTCCTGCTCATATTCTAGAATTATACTGCCATTAATTGAAAGGGTTCCTGCCTAGCGCGATTAGAATAACTTAGCTTGGTGCGCTCGTGGCCCTTGGTGGGTTCTTGCGGCATGGGGGCGCGCTCCTCCAAAGCTTCCTATCCTATATACGCCCCTTGTTTCGACGTGATGCTGCTAGAGCATCGAGGCAGTGGAAGGAGCTTGTCAGGGGGGCTCCCTTCTCATGGACCGGATGGGTCCGAATCCTCGAGGGGCTCGCGGCTCGTGAGGCCCCTAGTGGACTTGCGAGGATTCAGGGCCTCTGGAGGTGCCTCCATTAGGCATCGAGCCTCATGGATATCTAAAAAAACACTTGGCGAAGGACTCCTTAACGATGTACCTGACCTTGGTTGTGTTTTCCCACACCATCTTTCCTTGATGCCCATCCTGCACCTAGATCCCCCGAGCGAGGGTCGATTGTCACTGGTATGCCGGGTCGCGATGCCCCGCAAGGTTAGCAAGCGAGTGCTCCTGAGGCCAAGGGCTGAAGGCAACAAGTGCATGTTGGCTCGCTTGAGAACGTCCGCGATGATTTAGACGCCAAAGCCTTGGTGAGATGTGTTCGCGGGCGGACCCACAGGTGTCGTGGCCTAGGCCCCAACGCCGCCAAGATGGCTTGAGCATACACATCGTGCCCAGCCCTTGCTCGCATGACGTGCGGGAGGGAGCAACTGGCAGCCATCACTTCCTTTAAAAGCAAGATTCAATAAGAAAACACTGCATGGAGAAAATCCCGATCCCATTCGAATAAAGATGCGAAAACTTCAAACTTCATTCCAAGAAGTGGCAAATTTGGTTACACGGGAGAATAAAAGAACAGCCGCATCCAGCACCTAAACTAGTCTTCCCACTAGTGCGGAGCATGGGCCTCCACTTGGGCATGGGCATAGTCGTTGTTCGACCGTCTTCGTCCACCAGCGCGGAGCATGGGGCTTCCACTTGGGCGTGGGTGGGAGCTCCCGCGAGGCCGCGAAACGGTGCACTGGGAGACTCCGGGGCCTATACAGCCCCACTCTTTATTACGTGAGAGTATCACGGGTAAAACTTGCGAAGATGTTGGATGTTCTAGGCATTCTGGATGGGGACCCCGCCCTCCATCTCCAGGCACACGGCGCCAGGCCTGGAGACGCGGGTGACCCTGAACGGGCCCTCCCCCATGGGCGAGAGCTTATGAAGGCCCTCCCTATAGAGGAGCCGTCTCAGCACGAGGTCACCAACTTCGAGGGTCCGAGGCTAGATGTTGCGGCAGTGGTAGCGCCACAATGCCTGCTGGTACCTTGTGGCCCGGAGAGAGGCTTGGTGGCGGGCCTCCTCTATGAGCATAGAATCAGTTCCCCGCGAGACATCCTGACATGCCTCGTCAAACGCCAAGATTTGCGAAGAATGATGCTTGATCTCGAGCGGAAGGACCGCCTTGGCTCTGTAGGCGAGGAAGAACGGGGTCTCGCGAGTGGGTTTAGTCGCGGTGGTGTAGACGGACCACAACACGGACTCCAGCTCATCAAGCCAGCCCCTACCGCAGGCCTCGAGCTTGTTCTTGAAGCTTCTGTTCTTAAGGCCCCTCAGAACTTTCATGTTGGCACACTCATCCTGGCAGTTGCTCCTCGGGTGGGCTACCGAAGCGTAGCATATCTACGTTCCAAGGTTAGCACAATATGACCTGAAAAAATTGCTTGTGAACTACGAGCCGTTGCCAATGACGATGCAGTTGGAGACACCAAATCAGGTCATGAGGCCCATGATGAACTTGACGGCTAATCCCGCGGGGATGGTGTGCACTGGCTCCACCTCTGCCCACTTGGTGAACTTGTCGATCGCGGCGTGGAGGTAGCGGTAGCCCCCAGGTACCCTAGGGAACGGGCCCAGTATGTCTAGCCCCCAAACCTCGAAAGGCCACGAGAGCGGGATGGTCTGGAGCCCCTGGGCCAGCTGTTGGATCTGCTTGACATGGAACTGATAGGCCTTGTCAGATCGGACCAGCTTAGTGGCGTCGTGGAGTGTCATAGGCCAGTAAAACCCACTGCGGAACATCTTTCCCACGAAGGTGCGTGCCGACGAATGATGCTCGTTATCTCCCCTGTGTATATTTGCCAACAGCTTGCGCCCTTGATCTTCTGAAATGCACCTCAATGAGACATCGTTGGGGCGCCTTCGGTACAGCTTGCCATCCCGCAAGTAGTAGGTGATGTCCTGGCGGGCCACATGCTCCGCGTCCTCCTCCTTCTCAGGCAGAGTGCCATGGAGTAAGTATGCCTCGAACTCCTAGGCCTAGCTGCCCTCCTGAGGATCCATTGCCAGGAGCATGCAGGTCCTCGTGGTCAGGCAGTAGGTCGGGGCGCCCGCTAGTGGCGCAGGGGACGACTCCTCCTGAGGCATCATCGTCCCCGATGTCGGGGGTGCAGCTGATGGCCTGAAGAGCCTTTCTTCGAAGACACCAGGGCTCTGGGGCTCACGGCGTGATGCCCGCCTGGCGATGTCATCAGCTTCCTTGTCCGCGCCCCTCGAGACATGTTGTAATTCCAATCCCAAGAATTGTTTCTAGATTTTACGTACCTCTTCTAGGTATGTTGCCATGTGCTCGTCCTTTGGCTTGTACTCCTTGTTGGAGAAGTTGACAAGGAGCTATGAGTCGCCCTTGATGGTGAGGCGCTTGACCCTAGGGCGGCCGCGGCCTTGAGCCCAGCGATCAAGCCCTCATACTCCATGATGTTGTTGGAGACCTTCTCGCCGCGTTGAAAGCATAGCTGGATGGCATAATTGAGCTTATCATTGGTCCAGGAGACAAGCATGTCCCCGGCTCCCACGCCTCACCACGCGAAGGCTCCATCGAAATGTATGACTTAGCCATCGGGCGCCTTGTCGCCCGACACCAAGGATCGATCCTCGCATAGTTCCTGGTCACACGCATCTATCCACTCTGCCACGAAGTCAGCGAGCGCTGCTCCCTTGATGACACTGGTCGTGCTGAACTCTAGCTGGAAGGCCTGCAGCTCAATGTTCCACTCGGCGACCCCACCAGCGGCATTGGGGCTATGCAATATCCTCTCCAAGGGGTATGCGGATACGAACTTTATGGGGTGGCCCTGGAAATAGTGATGCAGCTTCCTCAGGGCGACCAAGAGTGCGAGGAGGAGCTTCTACTGCATAGGGTAATGCGCGCATGCATCCCGGAGCACCGTGCAGACGAAGTACACTGGGTGTTCAACGAGGCGCGCAACATCGGCGGAGTCTCATTCCGCGCAAGGTGCGTGGGGCTTGGAGATCCCATCATACGTCGAGGGGGCGAAGCACTCAGGAGCGCCGTCGTGAGGCGACGAGGTCTCGGAAGGCTTCATGGCTCCGCACGGGCCGTCGGGCTTCCCCGAGTGTCTCCGCATTCCTCTCGAATCGCTATGAGCGCAACGCTTGCCGAATGCGGGGTGGCCACTAGGTAAAGCACCAGGGGCTCGCTAGAGCGGGGAGCCACCATGATGGGCAGGCTCCTGAGGTACCTCTTGAGGTCCTCGAAGGCTGCCTCTGCCTCGAGGGTCCATTCGAAGGGGCCCTTCCTCTTCATCAACTTGAAGAATGGCAACATTTTATATCATTTTTTGGGACTAACATATTGATCCAGTGCCAAGTGCTAGTTCGTGTTTGTTGCATTTTTTGTTTCGCAAAATATCTATATCAAACAGACTGTAAACGCGACAAAAACATACAGATATTTTTTTGGAATATATGTGATTTTTGGAACAAGAATCAACGCGAGACGATGCCCGAGGGGCCCACAAGCCCTACGGGCATGCCCACCTACCCTGGGTGTGCCTGGGAGGCTTGTGGCCACCCCGTGAGGCGGTTGATACGTCCATTTTGCATCATGTTTCTTACTGTTATTTAAGATGTTTTTATCCATAATAATGCTTTTTGGGGTAATTCTAATGTCTTTTCTCTCATAATATGCAAGGTATACACAAAGAGGGAGAATTCCGGCAGCTAAAAATCTGGACCTGGAAAAGCTACGTCAGGCTACCTATTCTGTACAACTCCAAATAAGCTGAAATTTCACATAGAATTTTTATGGAATATTTGAGGAATATTGGAACAAATAACTACCCGAGGGGGCCCACCAGGTGGGCACAACCCAGCTGGGCGCGCCCTGGTGGGTTTTGCTCACCCAGGCCCACCTCCGGTGCCCATCTTATGGTATATAAGTCATTTTGACCTAGAAAAAATAAGGAGAAGAATTTCGGGCGGAGCGCCACTGTCTCGAGGCGGAACTTGGGCAGGAGTACTTTTGCCCTCCGGCGGAGCGATTCCACCGGGGGAACTTCCCTCCCGGAGGGGGATATCATTGTCATCATCATCACCAACAACTCTCCCATCTTGGGGAGGGCAATCTCCATCATCATCTTCAACAACACCATCTCATCTCAAACCCTAGTTAATCTCTTGTGTTCAATCTTGTTACCAGAACTATAGATTGGTGCTTGTGGGTGACTAGTAATGTTGATTACATGTTGTAGTTGATTACTATATGGTTTATTTAGTGGAATATTATATATTCAGATCCAATATTCTATTTAATACCCCTCTAATCTTGAGCATGATTATCATTTGTGAGTAGCTACTTTTGTTCTTGAGGTCACGGGAGAAATCATGTTGCAAGTAATCATGTGAACTTGATATTTGTTCGATATATTGATAGTATGTATGTTGTGATTCCCTTAGTGGTGTCATGTCAACGTTGACTACATGACACTTCACCATATTTGGGCCTAAGGGAATGTATTATGGAGTAGCAATTAGATGATGGGTTGCGAGAGTGACAGAAGCTTAAACCCCAGTTTATGCGCTATTCCGTCAGGGACCTATTGGATCCAAAAGTTTAATGCTATGGATAGAACTTATTCTTAATACTTTTCTCGTAGTTGTGTATGCTTGCGGGAGGGTAAATCATAAGTAGGAGGTTTTTTCAACTAAGAACAGCACCTAAGAACCAGTCCACCCACATATCAAATTATCAAAGTACCGAACATGAATTAAACCAACATGATGAAAGTGACTAGATGAAAACCCCATGTGCCCTCAAGAACGCTTTGCTTATTGTAAGAGAACGTTGGCCTGTCCTTCGCCTCAAAAGGATTGGGCTACCTTGCTGCACTTTTTCTACTATTATCATTACTTGCTCGTTACAAATTAACTTGCTATCAATCTACTCTGCTACTTACAATTTCAGCACTTGCAAACATTATCTTGTTGAAAACCACTTGTCATTTCCTTCTGCTCCTCGGGTTTGACACTCTTACTTATCGAAAAGAGCTACAATTGATCCTCTATACTTGTGGGTCATCAAGGCTATTTTCTGGCGCTGTTGTCGGGGAGTGAAGCGCCTTTGGTGAGTGGAATTTGGTAAGGAAACATTTATATAGTGTGCTAAAATTTACTGTTACTTGTTACTATTGAAAACAATCCTTTGAGGGGTTTGTTCGGGGTATCTTCACCTCGACCAGAACCAAAATTAGCTACCCATCAACCTACTGCACCTACTGAAAATATTGAATATGTAATTCCTTCGGGTATGATAGAAAAACTGTTAGCTAATCCTTATGCAGGAGATGGAACCAAACATCTTGATATGCACTTGATATATGTAGAACAAATTTGTGGATTGTTCAAGCTTGCAGGTTTACCCAGAGATGAAGTTATGAAGAAGGTTTTCCCTTTATCTTTGAAGGGAAAAGAATTGGCATGGTATAGGCTAAGCGATGATATTGGATCTTGGAATTGGAATTGATTGAAATTGGAGTTCCACCAAAAAAATTATCCTATGCATCTAGTTTATCGTGATCGGAATTATATATATAAATGTTAGCCTTGTGAAGGAGAAAGTACCGCTCTAGCTTGGGGGAGGCTTAAGTCGATGTTATATTCATGCCCCAATCATGAGCTCTCAAGAGAAGTTATTATCCAGAACTTTTATGCTCGGCTTTCTCGTAATGATCAAACCATGCTTGATACTTATTGTGCTGGTTCTTTTATGAAGAAGACTATTGAATTCCGGTGGGATCTTTTGGAACGAATTAAACTCAACTCTGAAGATTGGGAACTCGAAAAAGGTAAAGAGTCAGGTATTGAATTTAAGTATGACTATGTTAAATCTTTTACGGACAATGCTTTTCAAAAGTTTAGCACTAAATATGGACTTGACTCCGAGATAGTAGCCTCCTTTTGTGAATCATTTGCTACTCATGTTGATCTCCCTAAAGAGAGGTGGTTTAAATATCACCCAGCTATTAAAGATGAAATCAAAGAAACAATTCCAGTTAAACAAGAAACTATACTTTACAATGTTGATCTAGTTGTTCCTACTACTTACATTGAGAAACCACCCTTCGCTGTTTGGATAAAGGAACATGCTAAAGTTTCAACTGTGGTCAACAAAAGCTATATTAGAACACCTAACCCTGATGAACAAATTAAAGTATAACCTAGTATTGCTATGGTTAAAGATTTATTGGAAGAAGATATGGATGGGCATGTTATTTACTTTTGTGAAAAGCTGCTAGAATTGTCAAACCTCATAAAAGGATAAACATAGACCTGTTGCTGTGCATGCCTGTCATCTCAGTTAAAATAGGAGATCACTGTTGTCATGGTTTATGTGACATAGGTGCTAGTGTGAGTGCTATTCCTTACACCTTATATCAAGAAATTATGAAAGACATAGCACCCGCAGAGATAGAAGACATAGATGTTACTATTAAACTTGCTAATAGAGACACTATATCACCAATTGGGATTGTTAGAGATGTTGAAGTCTTATGTGGGAAAATAAAATACCCTACTGATTTTCTTGTTCTTGGTTCCCCACAAGATGACTTTTGTCCCATTATGTTTGGTAGACCTTTCTTGAACACCGTTAATGCTAAGATAGATTGTGAGAAACAAACTGTCGGTGTTAGTTTTGGTGATGAGTCTCATGAGTTTAATTTTTCCAAGTTTAGTAGAAAGCTTCATGAAAAAGAATTACCTAGTAAGGATGAATTAATTGGTCTTGCTTCTATTGTTGTTCCGCCTACTGATCCTTCAGAACAATATGTGCTAGACCATGAAAATGATTTTCATATGCATGAAAGAAATGAAATAGATAAGGTTTTCTTTAAACAATTCCTCTGCTTAAACACAATTTGCCTATTGAAACTCTAGGAGGTCCTCCTCCACCCAAAGGTGATCATGTGTTTGAACCAGAACAATTGCCAGGCACTCCGAAATATGCTTATCTTCATGAAAAGAAGATATATCCTGTTATTATCAGTTCCAAACTTTTAGAACATGAAGAAGAAAGATAATTGAAAGTTCTAAGGAAGCACCGAGCTGCTGTTGGAAATACTCTTGATGATTTAAAGGGCATTAGTCCCACTCTATGTCAGCACAAAATTAATATGGAACCTGATGCTAAACCCGTTGTTGATCACCAATGCCAGTTAAACCTGAAGATGAAAGAAGTGGTAAGAACGGAAATTTTAAAACTTCTGGAAGAAGGTATAATCTATCCTATAGCTGATAGTAGATGGGTGATCATGTTCATTGTGTCCCTAAGAAAGGAGGTATAACTGTTGTTCCTAATGATAAGAATGAACTTATATCACAAAGAATTGTTACAATTTATAGAATGGCAATTGATTTTAGAAAATTAAACAAAGCAACTAGAAAAGATCATTACCCTTTGCCTTTTATTGATCAAACGCTTGAAAGATTATCTAAGCACATACATTTTAGCTTCCTTCATGGATATTCTGTTTTTTCACAAATACCTTTTTCTCAACCTGATTAAGAAAAGACCAGTTTTACTTGTCCTTTTGGAACCTATGCTTATAGACGTATGCCTTTTGGTTTATGTAATGCACCTGCTACATTTCAAAGATGTATGACTGCTATATTCTCTGATTTTTTGAAAAGATTGTTGAGGTTTTCATGGATGACTTCTCTGTTTATGGGAACTCTTTTGATGATTGTTTAGGCAATCTTGATCGAGTTTTGCAGAGATGTGAACAAACAAATCTTATCTTGAATTGGGAGAAGTGCCACTTTATGGTTAATGAAGGCATTGTCTTGGGTCATAAAATTTCTGAAAGAGGTATTGAAGTGGACAAAGCTAAGGTCGATGCAATTAAAAAATTCCATGTCCTAAAGATATAAAAGGTATTCGTAGTTTCTTAGGTCATGCTGGTTTCTACAGCAGATTTATCAAAGACTTATCTAAAATTTCTAGGCCTCTCACGAATCTCTTGCAAAAGGATATCCCTTTTGTTTTTGATGATGATTGTTTAGAAGCCTTTGAAACACTCAAGAAAGCCTTAATTTTTGCACCTATTGTTCAACCACCTGATTGGAAATTGCCTTTTGAAATTATGTGTGATGCTAGTGATTATGCTATTGGTGCTGTTCTAGGACAAAGAGTTGATAAGAAACTGAATATTATTCATTGTGCTAGTAAAACTCTAGACAGTGCTCAAAGAAATTATGCTATTACTGAAAAAGAATTCTTAGCAGTGGTGTTTGCTTGTGATAAATTTAGACCTTATATTGTTGATTCCAAAGTAACTGTTCACACAGACCATGCTGCTATTAAATATCTTATGGAAAAGAAAGATGCCAAACCTAGACTTATTCGATGTGTTCTCTTGTTACAAGAATTTGATTTACTTATTCTTGATAGAAAAGGAGCTGGGAACCTGATAGGTCTCCGTCGTATCTACTTTTCCAAACATGTTTGCCCTTGTTTTGGACTCTAACTTGCATGATTTGAATGTAACTAACCCGGACAGACGATGTTTTTAGCAGAATTGCCATGGTGTTATTTTTGTGCAGAAATAAAAGTTCTCAGAATGACCTGATAATCAACGGAAAATTATTTTGGAATATATAAAAAATACTGGAAGGAAGATCCACATCAGGGGGGCCTCCACTTGTCCACGAGGGTGGGGGGCACGCCCTACCCCCTAGACGCGCCCCTGCCTTGTGGGCCCCCTGACACTCCACCAACCTCAACCTTGACTCCATATATTCACTTTCGGGGAGAAAAAACTAAGGAGAAGGATTCATCGCGTTTTACGATACAGAGCCGCCGCCAAGCCCTAAACTCTCTCGGGAGGGCTAATCTGGAGTCCGTTCGGGGCTCCGGAGAGGGGAATCCGTCGCCATCATCATCATCAACCATCCTCCACCACCAATTTCATGATGCTCACCGCCGTGCGTGAGTAATCCATCGTAGGCTTGCTGGACGGTGATGGGTTGGATGAGATTTGTCATGTAATCGAGTTAGTTTTGTTAGGGTTTGATCCCTAGTATCCACTATGTTCTGAGATTGATGTTGCTATGACTTTGCTATGCTTAATGCTTGTCACTAGGGCCCAAGTGCCATGATTTCAGATATGAAGCTATTATGTTTTCATCAATATATGAGAGTTCTTGATCCTATCTTGCAAGTCTATAGTCACCTACTATTGTTATGATCCGGCAACCCCGAAGTGACAATAATCAGGACCACTCCCAATGATGACCGTAGTTTGAGGAGTTCATGTATTCACTATGTGTTAATGCTTTGGTCCGGTACTCTTTTAAAAGGAGGCCTTAATATCCCTTAGTTTCCAATAGGACCCCGCTGCCACGAGAGGGTAGGACAAAAGATGTCATGCAAGTACTTTTCCATAAGCACGTATGGCTATATTCAGAATACATGCCTACATTACATTGATGAACTGGAGCTAGTTCTATGTCACCCTAGGTTATGGTTGTTACATGATGAACCATATCCGGCATAATTCTCTATCACCAATCCATTGCCTGCGAGCTTTCCATATATTGTTCTTCGCTTATTTACTTTTCCGTTGCTATTGTTACAATCACTATAAAAGACCAAAAATATTACTTTTGCTACTATTGCCTTTTACCACCGTTACCACTACTATCACATTACTTTGCTACTAAATACCTTGCTGCAGATATTAAGTTTCCAGTGTGGTTGAATTGACAACTCAGCTGCCAATACCTGAGAATATTCTTTGGCTCCCCTTGTGTCGAATCAATAAATTTGGGTTGAATACTCTACCCTCGAAAACTGTTGCGATCCCCTATACTTGTGGGTTATCAAGACTATTTTCCGGCGCCGTTGCCGGGGAGCATAGCTCTATTCTTCGAGTCTCTTGGGATTTATATCTGCTTATCATTATGAAGAACTTGAAAGATCCAAGAACCAAGATTTATCCCTCAACCGCGAGGGGAGGTAAGGAACTGCCATCTAGCTCTGCACTTGATTCACCTTCTGTTTTGAGTAAGCTTGCGACACCTAAACCTGCTTCTGCTATTAATTCGGATATGTCACATGTTATTGATGATGCCACTTCTGCTATGCATGATACTTATGATGAAACTACTTCTATGCTTGATACTACCGTGCCACTTGGTGAATTTCTTGATGAACAACTTTCTAGGGCTAGATAGAATGAAATTATTGAAACTGATAATATTGATGAAAGTGATGATGAAGATTCTCCCCCTAGATATGAATTGCATGTTGTTCCTGAGGGTTATGTTATGGATGAAGAAACTGCTAGAGAATTTCTTGCTTGCAATGATAGGAGTGATCTTAAGAAGCTTTTAGCTAAGCTGAAACAAAAAACTTTGAATGCTAGAATGAAATATGATCCTGCGCATGCTACTTCTCCTATCTTTGTTACTGATAAGGATTATGATTTCTCTGTTGATCCTGAGATAATTACTTTAGTTGAATCTGATCCTTTCTATGGCTATGAATCTGAAACTGTTGTGGCACATCTTACTAAATTAAATGATATAGCCACCCTGTTCACTAATGATGAGAAAACTCGCTATTATTATATCCTTAAATTATTTCTGTTCTCATTAAAGGATGATGCTAAGATATGGTTTAATTCTCTTGATCCTGGTTGTGTGTGTAGTCCCCAGGATATGATTTATTACTTCTTTGCTAAATATTTCCCCGCTCATAAGAAACAAGGTGCTTTAAGGGAAACATATAATTTTGTGCAAATTGAAGAAGAGAGTCTCCCACAAGCTTGGGGGAAGCTTCTCCAATTACTTAATGCTTTGCCCGACCATCCTCTCAAGAAAAATGAGATACTTGATATCTTTTATAATGGACTAACTTATGCTTCAAGAGACCGCCTGGATAGTTGTGCTGGTTGTGTTTTCAGGGAAAGAGCTATTGATGAAGATGAAATTCTATTGAATAATATGTTGACTAATGAAAATAATTGGACACTCCCTGATCCAATTCCTGAACCAACTCCTGAGCCAACTCCGAAGAAAAGGGGTATTCTATTTCTCAGTCCTGAGATATGCAAGAGGCAAAGAAATCTATGAAAGAACAAGGTACTAAAGCTGAAGATGTTAAGAATTTACCTCCTATTGAAGAAATACATGGTCTTAATTTGCCGCCTGTTGAAGAAATACATGGTCTTGATAACCCGACACAGGTAGTAAAGGTAAATTCTCTCTATAGATATGATAAAGCTGAAATCCCTCCTACTAAGTTTGCTAGCCAATGCTTGGATGAGTTTGATAACTTTATGGTTAAGCAAGAAGATTTTAATGCTTATGTTGGTAGACAATTGAAACATAATGCTTATATGATTGAACACTTGAGTGATTATATGGCTAATGTAGTGACCCGACCTCAAACGGTCAAGTCTCTGTGCTTCAGTGTCATCCCTGGATCGGTAATGCTGACAAACATAGTACTCAAAGGATTTATAACAGAGTAGCAACACACACTTATTACATCGAGTGTCTCAATAGAGAACTTATTACAATAAATATGGCTTAAGGCCATCTATTATGATAACAGTGGAAGGCTTGGAAGATAAACTGAGTCCATCAACTCCAACAGCATAGCTGAGCTGTACGGCAACGACCTAACAAACCTTACTCCTCGTCTGAAAAGTCTGCAACATAATACGTTGCAGCCCAAAAACGGGTCAGCACATGGAATATGCTGACAATATAACACGGTAGAGCAAGAACAGAATAATGCTCTCACTATATGCATATTTGGCTAATGGAAAGCTCTACGGTTAAAGTTTTGCAAAAAGCCAATTTTTCCTACAACAAAGGCATAGATTTTATTTAACTATCATGGTAGTTGAAACATCATTGAGAAGGTTCCTCCAACTCAATCCCAATTAAAAGTAATTATCAACCCAACAATATTAATTTAGAGTGATGAGATACATATGATAATCCAAGTACTAGATAATCAAGATGTCCATAACCGGGGACACGGCTAACCATGATTAGTTTGTACACTCTGCAGAGGTTTGCGCACTTTTCCCCACAAGACTCGATCTCCTCCGTTGGATTTCTCGCACTACATGATGTTTGAGAAACGGATGACCGAGACACGATCTTTCAGAAGCATTAACTCTCTACTCCGGATAGACTATACCACCTACAACCCACTACATCTGCTAGTCTACCTCTTCAAGAGCTTCACGCAACTTACTCAACTATGCTAGAGCCCATAATAGCTTGTGGCTGCACACGGAAGTTTCTAGCATGAAATATCTCAGTTCCCTTTGAGCCTGGGTGGCGGACCTTAGGATTATCACACGGGTACTCCGGAATATCCTAGGACAACACCGGATTCTCCAGGTGCCCGACAAGCAATCCACCCGGGTGGGCTTCGGCGGCGGCTGCGGGCTTTCGGCGGCTCGGGGCGGCGGCTTATGAAGGCCCCCCGGGCGGAGTCCGGCTCGGGTAGGGCCCGGAGTCGGTTCACTTTTTTTAAATAATTACTACGTGCAAAAAAAGCAAGAAAAGAATACTAAACGGACTCCAAAAATCCTTGAATAAATTTTCTGCGTCCTCTAAAAATAAGCCGGACAAGGTGAACATTTATTTGGGCCTAAAATGCAACTTTGAAAACGCATATTTTTCCTAATTCAAATAAAATAGCGATAAAACTCCGAATAAAAGTCTTATTTGATTTTAATATTAAATCTTTGATATTTCTCTATTTTTAGGAAGTCATTTTATCCTCTCTCTTTTATTTTTATAAAAGAAATAATCAAACAGAAAATAAATAAAATCAAACGATCCTCTTTCCAAAATTCGAGAAAACTCGAATATGAAAATAATGAAATCCCCAACTCTCTCCGTAGGTCGTTGAGTTGCGTAGAATTTCTAGGATCAAGCCAAAAATGCAATAAAACATGGTATGCAATGATGCTCTAATGTATAACATTCCAAATTGAAAATTTGGGATGTTACAAACCTACCCCCCTTAAGATGAATCTCGCCCTCGAGATTCGGGTTGGCTAGAAAATAGGTGTGGATGGTCCTTGCGTAGGTCTTCCTCTCGTTCCCAGGTGGCTTCGTCCTCGGTATGGTGGCTCCACTGAACTTCGAAAAACTTAATAACCTTGCTACGGGTAACCCGACTGGCTAACTCGAGAATCCTGACTGGCTTCTCCTCATTGGTCAAATCATTGTCCAACTGAAGCGCTTCCAGCGGTACTGTATCTCTCAGAGGAATGTCGGCCATCTCTGTGTGACTCTTCTTCAACTGAGAAACGTGGAACACATCGTGAACTCCTGACAATCCTTCGGGTAATTCCAACTTATAAGCAACTTCTCCCATACGTTCCAAAACTCTGTATGGTCCCACAAAGCGTGGCGCTAACTCTCCCTTAACTCCAAAGCACTTAACTCCTCGGAGTGGTGATACCCAAAGATACACTCTGTCTCCGATTTCATAGACTACCTCCTTTCGTTTTGAATCTGCATAGCACTTCTGTCGGGACTGAGCTACCTTCAGTCTATCTCTAATCAATTTAACCTTCTCTTCTGATTCCTTAATCAAATCTGGTCCAAACAACTGACGGTCTCCAACTTCATCCCACAACAACGGTGTCCTGCACCTCCTTCCGTACAAGGCTTCGAAAGGTGCCATCTTCAAACTGGCCTGGTAACTGTTGTTGTATGAGAACTCTGCGTAGGGAAAGTTGTCATCCCAACTAGATCCATAATCTAGTGCACAAGCTCTCAACATATCCTCCAGAATCTGGTTGACTCTCTCATTATGTCCATCTGTTTGCGGGTGAAAAGCTATACTGAACTCCAGTCTGGTTCCCAAAGTTTCATGCAACTGATTCCAAAACTTTGAGGTAAACTGGGTTCCCCTATCTGATACAATTGTTCTCGGAACTCCATGCAAACATACGATCCTGGTCATGTATATCTTCGCTAACTTGGCACTTGTATAGGTGGTTTTCACTGGGATAAAGTGAGCTACTTTGGTCAAGCGATCAACTACTACCCATATAGAATCATACCCTGATTTGGTCCTGGGCAATCCGGTGATGAAATCCATGCCAAGATTATCCCACTTCCATTCGGGTATCGGCATAGGTTGTAGCAATCCGGCTGGCTTTTGATGTTTTGCCTTCACTCTCTGACATACATCACATACGGCTACATATTCGGCAATATCCTTCTTCATACCAGTCCACCAGTAACGCTCCTTTAAATCCACATACATCTTGGTGTTTCCAGGGTGAATCGAATATGGTGAGTCATGAGCCTCCTAAAGTATTAACTTCCTGATCTCTGTGTTATTGGGCACATAAACACGGTCCTCAAACCACAAGGTGTCGTGTTCATCCTCATGAAAACCTTTGGCCCTTCCTTTGCTCATTCTCTCTTTTATCTCGGCGATCTCTTTGTCATCCTTATAAGCTTCTCGAATCTTTCCTAACAATGTAGACTGAACTTCCATTGTTGCAACGAAACCTCTAGGGACAATCTCCAATTGAAGCTCCCTGAGATCCTCTGCCAACTCCTTTGGCAACCCTGCGCTTATGAGTGTGTTGGCATAACTTTTCTGTCTCAAAGCGTCAGCTACGACGTTGGCCTTGCCTGGATGATAGTGAAGCTTCATGTCATAATCCTTTATAAGCTCCAACCATCTCCTCTGCCTAAGGTTCAGCTCCTTCTATGTGAAAATGTACTTCAAACTCTCATGGTCAGTGTATACATCACAATGGTTTCAAATAAGATAATGTCTCCAATTTTTCAATGCATGCACTACGGCAGCCAACTCCAAGTCATGTGTGGCATAATTTAACTCATGCGGTTTCAGTTGTCACGAGGCATATGAGACAACTCTTCCGTCCTACATCAGTACTCCTCCAAGTCCTAAGTGAGAGGCATCGCAATACACTTGGAAATCCTTGCATATATCCGGCAGAATCAATACTGGGGCTGTAGTCAGACGTTTCTTTAACTCCTAAAAACTCGCTTCACATTCTTCCGTCCACTTAAATTTGATGTCCTTCTTTAATAGCTCTTTCATTGGCTTTGCAATCTTGGAAAAATTCTCAATGAATCTCCGGTAGTATCCTGTGAGTCCAAGAAAGCTGCGGATCTCGCTAACTGAAGTGGGTGCCAACCATTCAGTGACTGACTGTACCTTGGTGGGGTCTACGACTATACCTTCTCCTGATATAACATGTCCAAGGAATCAAACTTCTTTCAACCAAAACTCACATTTGCTGAACTTGGCATACAACTTATGTTCCCTGAGTTCCTCGAGAACTAAACGCAAATGCTCTTTGTGCTCCTCTTCATTCTTCGAGTATACCATTATATCATCAATGAACACCACTACAAACTTATCCAAATATTCTATGAACACCTTGTTCATCATGCTCATGAAATAGGCAGGGGCGTTAGTCAGTCCAAATGACATGACCGTATACTCATATAACCCGTACCTTGTGGTAAATGCGGTTTTAGGTATATCCTTTTCTTAGATCTTCAGCTGATGATATCCTGATTGCAGATCGATCTTCCAGAACACCTTAGCTCCTTGCAACTGGTCAAACAAATCATTTATCATTGGTAGTGGGTACTTGTTCTTGATCTTCACCTCATTCAATGCACGATAATCAACAACCATCCTTAGAGACTTATCCTTCTTCTCAACCAAAAGTACTGGGGCTCCCCATGGTGATGAACTCCGTCGGATGTAACCTTTCTCAAATAACTCCTTGATCTACTTCTTAATCTCCTCCAGATCATTTGCGGGCATCCGGTAGGGTCTCTTTGATATTGGCCCGGTACCTGGCAATAGCTCTATCAAAAACTCGATGTCTCGATCCGAAGGCATGCCTGGTAACTCCTCTGGAAAAACATTTGGGTAATCCTTCACTACAGGCACTTCCACTCGAACAACTCCCATGAGGTTATTTACTTGGCTACTCCTAGGCGCATGTCTAGATACATACTTGATCCTTTTGCCCTTCGGGGTGGTGAGACAAATTGATTTACTAGCACAATCAATGCTTCCTTCATACTTTGACATCTAGTCCATGCCTAATATCACATCCAATCCTTGTGACTCCAAAATTATTAGGTCTGACGGAAAAACATGGCTACCAATGGTTAGGGGTATCTGGTCGCACCATCGGCTGGCCATATACTCTGCTCCAGGTGAACTTACTAACAGAGGGGTCCTAAGGGTTTGGGTTGGTAGTTTAAACTTATCCACGAATACCCTTGATATGTATGAATGCGATGCACCAGTATCAAAAAGAACAAGGGCGGTAAAAGACTTAACCAAAAACTTACCGATAACTGTATCTGGCTGCCCTTCAACCTCCTCCACGTTAACGTGGTTCACTTGTCCTTGTTGAATGGATTAGGCTTCTTCCCAGCGCTCCCATTACCGTTTCCATTCTTCGCTTCCGGGCACTCCGTGGCGTAGTGTCCAGTCTTCCCGCACTTGAAGCAAGTAATGTGACTTAGGTCTCTCTTGGCGGGTGTGGCTGGATTGGAGCGGGTCTAGTTGTTGCTTGTTCCGTTCCCAGTCCCATTCTTAGAACCATTGTGGTTATGCGAACTTCCTCCGTTATGGTTATGACCTCCATGGTTATGAACAAGTCCTTCCGAGTTCGGGGTTAGACGAGGCTTCTGCTGAGCAACTGAGTTGTACCTTCCTTATCCATACTTCCTTTTGCGGCTCTCAATTTGTTGCTACTTCCCTTCAATCATAAGAGCCTTGCCTACCAACTCCTGGTAGTTGTTAAATGTTGCCACCATCAAATGCATGCTCATCTCATCGTTCAGCCCTTCCACAAACTTCTCCTGCTTCACGGCATCTGTGGCCAGATCATCAGGGGCATAACAAGACAGCTTACTAAATTCATCCATGTACTGCCCCACAGTATGGTTCCCTTGGCACAAGTTGCGAAACTCACGCTTCTTCATGCTCATAGCCCCCGTTGAGACATGGGCGATGCGGAATGCTTGCTGAAACTGATCCCATGTAACAGTGGCTATAGGATAGGTGACTGTGTAATTCTCCCACGATGAGGCTGCTGGTCCATCCAACTGATGTGCGGCAAAACGATCCTTCTCAGCATCGGTACAACCTGCAGTGGTTAACTCCCTTCCAATCCTGCGGAGCCAATCATCTGCCACTATAGGCTCGGTGCTGCTAGAAAACACCGGCGGCTGCAACCTCAGAAAGCGGGCTAAGTTGCCAACTGGTGGTGGTGATGGTGGTGGGTTGTTGTTGTTGTTGCCTTGATTCTGAACTAACAACTGCATCAGTGTATTCTGCTGTTGGATCAACTGAGTGAGCTCCGGTGGGAAAGTAAATCCGGGGTCACGTCTCGGAGGCATCTGAGGGTTTAGAGGGAAGAGAATATAATAGAATGAGGTCTAGTGAGAAAAACACTACCCATATGCACATGAGGCAAACATAATCATATCACTCAATCAATCAAGCAAGGCATACAATCGATCTAACTATCGTTACATAAGTGCTCGGACTATACTCTATACATGGTGGAATACTACTACTGATGTGGTGGTCTACTAGAAATATTGATCGGTCGAAGACTCCATGATGTCTGCTCCAGCTTCGTCTTCATAGTCATCATCGCTATCGTCGGGGTCTGAGTTCGTGTCGTCGATGATGATGTAGTCCTCAGAACGAATCTCCTTGGGTTCATGGTCTACTCCTCCTGGCGCGGGGTCTCCCATGAATACTCCCAGCTTCCTTTCCATATCATCATTCTTCTCCACTAGTACGACGATTTACTCCTCATAATCTTCGCGAGTAGCCTTGAGTTCTTCCTCCAGTTCCGTGATCCTTGTCATTGCCTTCTTTAGATCTATCATGCCTGCGCACATCTGGTTCTCTGGCGACGAATGTGCTGGTTTAACTCCTGGATGAAAGCTGCGATTGATCTATCCTTCCTGGTGCTGGTCATCTCCCATTGCTCATCTCGGCGACCACAAATCTGATAGATAGTATCCTTAAGCTCCTTATGCTAAACTTCTCCAAAGCGTCCCATGGTGATGTGAGATGCCATACTCTTTCCTAGACTCCAGGTTGGTGCATCAAAGGAAAACTCTATGGGTTTGGTGACTGGTGCGAATGTCCTTCCTGGAACATGAACTTGAATCATCCATCGCTCCTCTTCTGGTAAAGTGGTGTTGTAAGTCCCGGTGAAGCTTGGTATTCCAATATTCAGGTACTTAGTGACTTCCTTCAAGTGTCGTCCAAAAGGTGCTTCTTCATCCGGTTGTGCAAACTTGTTCCTTGCGTTCGCCATCCTAAAGAGTAGAAAATGGAGAGGAGTCAGAAATGAGAAGAGAGTGGTGATCTAGGGCTTTAGCTTAGTGGCCGTGTCCTACACTCAGTGTGTGCTCTGATACCATCTTGTAGCGACCCGACCTCAAACAGTCAAGTCTCTATGCTTCAGTGTCATCCCTGGATTGGTAATGCTGACACACACAGTACTCAAAGGATTTATAACAGAGTAGCAATCACACACTTATTACATCGAATGTCTCAATAGAGAACTTATTACAATAAATATGGCTTAAGGCCATCTAATACGATAACATCAGAAGGCTTGGAAGATAAAGTGAGTCCACCAACTCCAACGGCATAGCTGAGCTGTACGGCAACGACCTAACCTTACTCCTCGTCTGAAAAGTCTGCAACATAATACGTTGCAGCCCGAAAACGGGTCAGCACATGGAATATGCTGGCAATATAACACGGTAGAGCAAGAACAGAATAATGTTATCACTATATGCATATTTGGCTAGTGGAAAGCTCTACGGTTAAAGTTTTGCGAAAAGCCAATTTTTCCCTACCACAAAGGCATAGATTTTATTTAACTATCATGGTAGTTGAAACATCATTGAGAAGGTTCCTCCAACTCAATCCCAATTAAAAGTAATTATCAACCCAACAATATTAATTTAGAGTGATGAGATACATATGATAATCCAAGTACTAGATACTCAAGATGTCCATAACTGGGGACACGGCTAACCATGATTAGTTTGTACTGCAGAGGTTTGCGCACTTTTCCCCACAAGACTCGATCTCCTCCATTGGATTTCTCGCACTACATGATGTTTGAGAAACGGATGACCGAGACATGGTCTTTCAGAAGCATTAACTCTCTACTCCGAATAGACTATACCACCTACAACCCACTACATCTACTAGTCTACCTCTTCAAGAGCTTCACGCAACTTACTCAACTATGCTAGAGCCCATAATAGCTTGTGGCTGCACACGTAAGTTTCTAGCATGAAATATCTCAGTTCCCTTTGAGCCTGGGTGGCGGACCTTAGGATTATCATATGGGTACTCTGGGATATCCTAGGACAACACTGTATTCTCCAAGTGCCCGACAAGAAATCCACCCAGATGTGAATTAAAGTTGCCACCTTAAGTTGAACCATTAATTAAAAATCTCACATCTGTCATGGTTTGACTCACCCAAACCACGTCTACGAGCATAGCATGGCAATATAAGCAATACGTAGAAGTAACTCCCAAGGGTTTGATAATAAATAGGTGAATAGGTACTACCTCATCTACTTCCCAAATCCCACATGTTATCAAGTCCTAACCATGCAATGTTTGAGGGTTTGAAACTAATGCATAAAAACTGGGTGATAAAGGAATATGATTAAAGTGTTACTTGCCTTGCTGATGATCCGCAAGACCTAGGGACTCGATGTAGCATGCTTCGCACTCCGAGTACTCTATCGCCATCAAACAAGCATACAATAAGCAATCAAACAAGATGCACGGGTAAAACTCAAATAAGAGATATAACCAGAAAGTTCAACTTAAGAACTCCGGTTTGCAAAAAGAATCAAATCAAACGGAGCAACGAAACTCAAACTACGAAAGAAACAAGATCCGATTACTATTCTAGACTAAGGTCAAGTTTTACTTATCAAAATCTTGTTCAAGTTGGTTAAACAGAAAGAGGGTTTCGAGAAGAAACTCTAAGCGCTTGAATCGCCTGATTCCGATAAACGAGCGAAAAGTTATACTAAAACGAAAATCGGGTCAGAAATCGCGATCGAAAATAATCGCGGAAAATCCGAGAAAAAGAAAAACTAACGAACAGGCTAATGAACGAACGTTCACAGTCTCCGGCTAAACGGTGAAAACTGTTCGTTAAAACGAACGAAAAAATGGGCGCTCGTTAAGTAACTAAACAAAAAAAAATAAACCGAACCGGATCTAAAAAAACAGATCTACGGTTTTGAAAAAAAAAACAAATGGTTTTCTCATGAAAACCGAGGCGGCTACCTCGGGTCCGACAGGGTCCGGCGAGGCGGCGCAGCACGGCGGCTAGGTTTAGGGTTAGGGCGCGGGTGGGCTTCGGCGGCAGCTGTGGGCTTTCGGCGGCTCGGGGCTGCGGCTTATAAAGGCCCCGGGGCGGAGTCCCGCTCGGGTACGGCCCGAAGTCGGTTCACTATTTTTTTTAAATAATTCCGACGTGTAGAAAAAGAAAGAAAAGAAATACTAAACCGACTCCAAAAATCTCGAAATAAATTTTCCCCATCCTCTAAAAATAAGCTAGACAAGGTGAACATTTATTTGGGCCTAAAATGCAACTTTGAAATATGCATATTTTCCTAATTCAAATAAAATAGCGATAAAACTCCGAATAAAAGTCTTATTTGATTTTAATATTAAATATTCGATATTTCTCTATTTTGAGGAAGTCATTTTATCCTCTCTCTTTTATTTTTATAAGAGAAATAATCAAATAGAAAATAATTAAAGTCAAACGATCCTCTTTCCAAAATTCGAGAAAACTCGAATATGAAAATAATGAAATCTCCAACTCTCTCCGTAGGTCCTTGAGTTGCGTAGAATTTCTAGGATCAAGCCAAAATGCAATAAAATATGATATGCAATGATGCTCAGCTAATGTTAAAGGTGAACTAAAACTTATTAGTAAACATGCTTCTATGGTTACCACTCAAGTAGAACAAGTACTTAAAGCTCAGAATGATTTGCTCAATGAATTAAATAGTAAGAAAAATGATAATGATGTTAGAGTTATGACTAGAGGTGGTAAAATCACTCAGGAACCTTTGTATCCTGAGGGCCATCCTAAGAGAATTGAGCAAGATTTTCAGAGAAATAATATTGATGCACCTAGTCCTTCTAAGAGGAAGAAAAAGAAAAATGATAGGACTTTGCATGCTTCTAGTGAACCTGTTATTGACACACCTGAGAATCCGAATGATATCTCTATTTCTGATGCTGAAACACAATCTGGTAATGAACATGAACCTAGTGATAATGTTAATGATGTTGTTCATATTGATGCTCAACCCATCAATGATAATGATGTAGAGATTGAACCTGCTGTTGATCTTGATAACCCACAATCAAAGAATCAACGTTATGATAAGAGAGACTTTGTTGCTAGGAAGCACGGTAAAGAAAGAGAACCATGGGTTCAGAAACCCATGCCTTTTCCTCCTAAACCATCCAAGAAAAAGGATGGTGAGGATTTTGAGCGCTTTGCTGAAATGATTAGACCTATCTTCTTGTGTATGCGTTTGACTGATATGCTTAAATTGAATCCTTATGCTAAGTAAATGAAAGTTATTGTACTAATAAAAGAAATATACCGGAAGCTGAAATTTCCACCATGTTTGCTAATTATACTTTTAAGGGTGGAATACCAAAGAAACTTGGAGATCCAGGAGTACCAACTACACCATGCTCCATTAAAAGAAACTATGTTAAAACTGCTTTATGTGATCTTGGAGCCGGTGTTAGTGTTATGCCTCTCTCGTTATATCATAGACTTGATTTGAATAAGTTCACACCTACTGAAATATCTTTGCAAATGGCTGATAAATCAACTGCTATACCTGTCAGTATTTGTGAGGATGTGCGTGTTGTGGTTGCAAACGTTACTATTTTAACGGACTTTGTTATTCTTGATATTCCCGAGGACGATAGTATGTCTATTATTCTTGGAAGACCCTTTTTGAATACTGCAGGGGCTGTTATTGATTGCACCAAAGGCAATGTCACTTTTCATGTTAATGGTAATGAGCATACGGTACACTTTCTGAGGAAACAACCTCAAGTCCATAGTATCAATTCTATTGGAAAAATTTCAACTATTACTATTGGAGGTTTTGAATTTCCTCTTCCTACTGTCAAGAAGAAATATATATTCTTGTTGTTGGGGACATGCATATCCCCGTTGAGGTAACCTAGTATTATTCAAAAATTCTCCGGTTCCATCTTATTCGGAATGAGTTTGTTAAAAAGACCTGATCAACCTTGTTAGTGGATTCCTTTTGATGAGCATGAGATGGATGAATTTAGAAAACACAACTCTTTGTGCCCTCTTTTTACTTTTTGTTATTTATATTAAATAAAGCCAAATAGTATTTTCTGTCTGTTTTCTGAATTATCAATGCAATAAAAAATACCCCGAAAATAAAAGTTCTCCAAATGCCCTGAAATTTAAATATGATTTTTTCTGGAATATTTGAGAATATCTGGCACTGAGAACACAGCAGGGGGAGCAAGCACCTGGCCACGAGGGTCTAGGGCGCACCCACCCCGCTGGGCGCGCCCCTGCCTCGTGGGCCCACGGTAGCTCCCCTCCACTTATTGCAGCTACCACACACTCCTTCTTCCTCCCAAAAACATCACTAGCCAGCTCAAACCCGAGTCCAAGCTCATTTTGCTGCCATTTTCGATCTCCTTGCTCAAAGCTCCATTCACAAAACTGCTTTGGGGGATTGTTCCTTGGTATGTGACTCCTCCAATGGTCCAATTAGTTTTTGTTCTAGTGCTTTATGCATTGCATATTTTTGCTGCTTAGGTGACCCTGTTCTTGAGCTTGCATGTCAAATTTATGTGGTCAAAAGTAGTTTTGACGCATGATATTGCCTCTAGGCACTTGTAGGAGTAGTTGCTATCAATATTGTTGAGTTTGGTTCACTTTTATTTTTGAAATACTAAAAATTTCAGATATTTTCAGAAAAAAATGAAGAGATTTTTGAGGGGCTCATCGAGCCGAAGCTCGAAGGATAAGCAAAGTGAGGAGGATAAGAGGCCCAAATATAATATCCCTCGCATCGCGGAAGTCCGGCCGTGTGAATGTTCTTGTGATGATTTCTTAAGAGCAGCTGGGATTTATGATGATTTCTATGAGTTGGCTGAGAATGCATGCCTCACCGCCTTCCTCACGACCAACGCGAACAGTATCTCTTACTCACCAATACCTGTGTGCAAAACTTTCATTTCCACGCTAGGAGCTCACCACCTACGGTGGAATTTTATTTATATGATGAGCATAAGGAGATGTCACTTCGTGATTTTTGTCGGGTTTGTTTGATCCCTTTTGAGGGCAGTGTAGAGGAACCTCATGGTGACGATGTGGAGGGGTTTATTGATATAATTGCTGTAGGGGAAACTAGGAAAGTTTCCGATGCAAGAATCACTAGCATACATTTTCCTGTTTTGTGTTACTTTGCAATATTTGCTAGTAGATGCTTAATTGGTCACGGGAACTGTTTTGCAACCTTAGTGCCCCTGATATTGTTATTTTGTGCCACACTTTGTTCCGTGATGACACATTTTGTATGGGCGCTATTGTTGCAAAGCGGTTAAATCTTAACCGTACTAAGGGCCCCATCTTGGGAGGTATCTTTGCCTCGCGCCTCGCCGCACATTTTAACATACTTATTAGGCACTATGAGAAAGAAGAGAAGTTGTTGCCTCCTGTTTTTCTAGACTATAAGAGTATGGTAGCACATGATTTTATCGTTAAGAATAAGGAAAAGATGCTTAAGTACAAGCTGATATTTGATAAAAATCACCCTGAGACTATTACTTTGCCTGCTCCTTCTTTGTTTGACTTATCTGCAAACAAGTACCTTGTTCCGCTGGAGGCCATTCACGCCTACCGAAACCCCACACCAGCCACAGAGCCAGAGCCGGAACAACAATTTGATCCTCACCGGTAGTCGGTTTATCAGTGGAATCCGGAAGAGATCGCCAACCAGTGGCACCAGGGGGATTCTTCTCAGTACGACCCAACTATTACTTTGGATATCCGCCAGGCCAGCTGTGGCCATAAACCAACTTAGGCCAAAACCCTAAGCTTGGGACAGTACGTATTTCTCACCGACATTACATTCATGTTCACACACTCATTGCTAGTTGTCGGTGCTCATACTTTTTCATTGTATCATCCATGCTAGTTTATTTTCCTTTTTATGCTTTCTTCTTGTGTGTTTAATAAACCTCAAGAAAAACAAAAAATTTGTTGTAGCTTTTACTTAGTTTAATTTCCATTCTTGTAGTAGTAATTGAAAAGAAGACCCAAAAAGATTTCTCGTTCTTCTTTTGCTTGTTGGGAGCTTTCCCGTGTAAATAGTTTTATTTCTTTTCTTGTTCTATGGGGGTCGACAGGAGAAGACCATAATGAGAACGTTAAAGTGGCTCTCATATGCATTATTGTTGATCTAACAAAGAGCCCATCTTATGTAGTCTTCTCTCTTGAATTGAATGCTTGCAGACTTCAGCTTAGTCCAATGCACGTGCACTATTATTATTATCCACACTATTCGGTCGTGCAAGTGAAAGGCAATAATGATGATTATATGATGAACTTATTGAGATGAGAAAAATTGGTATGAACTCGACCTCTCTTGTTTTGGTAAATATGATTAGTTCATTGCTCCTGATTCAGCCTATTATGAATAAACATGTTTGCAATGACAATTAGAGATTATAGTTGCTTATGCCAGGCTTAATTAGCTAGGAGCTTATAATGGTTTCCCTTGTGTGCCAACATGCTATTAATTGTTTTGAGAAAGTGTTGTCATCCAAGATTTATTATTATTGTTCGCTAGTTGATTATGCCATTGATATGAGTAAACATGAGACCTAAATGTTATTGTGAATATGGTTAGTTCATAATATTTGTTGAAAACTTGAATGTTGGCTTTACATATTTACAACGACAAGAGCAAAGAGAGTTTGTAAAAGTTTTTCTTTATCACTTTCAGTTTATCAACTGAATTGCTTGAGGACAAGCAAAGGTTTAAGCTTGGGGGAGTTGATACGTCTCTGTCGTATCTACTTTTCCCAACACTTTTGCCCTTGTTTTGGACTCTAACTTGCATGATTTGAATGGAACTAACCCGGACTGATGCTGTTTTCAGTAGAACTGCCAGGCTGTTATTTTTGTGCAGAAATAAAAGTTCTCAGAATGACCTGAAAATCAACGGAGAATTATTTTGGAATATATAAAAATACTAGAAGGAAGATCCACGTCAGGGTGGCCTCCACTTTTCCACGAGGGTGGGGGGCGCGCCCGACCCCCTAGACGCGCCCCCTTGCCTCGTGGCCCCCCTGAAGCTCCACCGACCTCAACCTTGACTCCATATATTCACTTTCAGGGAGAAAAAAATCAAGGAGAAGGATTCATCGTGTTTTACGATACGGAGCCGCCGCCAAGCCCTAAACTCTCGGGAGGGCTGATCTGGAGTCCGTTCAGGGCTCCGGAGAGGGGAATCTGTCGCCATTGTCATCATCAACCATCCTCCATCACCAATTTCATGATGCTCACCGTTGTGTGTGAGTAATTGCATCATAGGCTTACAGGACGGTGATGGGTTGGATGAGATTTATCATGTAATCGAGTTAGTTTTGTTAGGGTTTGATCCCTAGTATCTACTATGTTCTGAGATTGATGTTTCTATAACTTTGCTATGCTTAATGCTTGTCACTAGGGCCCGAGTGCCATGATTTCAGATCTGAACCTATTATGTTTTCATCAATATATGAGAGTTCTTGATCCTATCTTGCAAGTCTATAGTCACCTACTATGTGTTATGATCCGGCAACTCCGAAGTGACAATAATCGGGACCACTCCCGGTGATGGCCGTAGTTTGAGGAGTTCATGTATTCACTATGTGTTAATGCTTTGGTATGGCACTCTATTAAAAGGAGGCCTTAATATCCCTTAGTTTCCAATAGGACCCCGCTGCCACGGGAGGGTAGGACAAAAGATGTCATGCAAGTTCTTTTCGATAAGCACGTATGACTATATTCGGAATACATGCCTACATTACATTGATGAAATGGAGCTAGTTCTATGTCACCCTAGGTTATGACTGTTACATGATGAACCGCATTCGGCACAATTCTCTATCACCGATCCATTGCCTACGAGCTTTCCATATATTGTTCTTCGCTTATTTACTTTTCCATTGCTATTATTACAATCACTATAAAACACCAAAAAAATTACTTTTGCTACCGTTACCTTTTACCACCGTTACCACTACTATCATATTACTTTGCTACTAAATACCTTGCTGCAGATATTAAGTTTCCGGGTGTGCTTGAATTGACAACTCAGCTGCTAATACTTGGGAATATTCTTTGGCTCCCAATGTGTCGAATCAATAAATTTGGGTTGAATACTGTACCATCGAAAACTGTTGCGATCCCCTATACTTGTGGGTTACCAGAACCCCGTAGCTGATAATTTATCTAGGCTTGAAAATGTGCTTGATGACCCACTACCTATTGATGATAGTTTTCCTGATGAGCAGTTAGCTGCAATAAATGTTGCTCACAGTACTCCTTGGTATGCTGATTATGCTAATTACATTGTTGCTAAATATTTACCACCTAGCTTGACATAACAACAAAAGAAAAGATTCTTCCATGATTTAAGACATTACATTTGGGATGACCCACATCTTTATAAAGAAGGAGTAGATGGTATTATTAGACGTTGTGTACCTGAGCATGAACAGGGACAAATCCTACGTAAATGTCACTCCAAAGCTTATGGAGGGAATCACGCTTGTGATAGAACTGCTCACAAGGGATTGCAATCTAGATTTTATTGGCCTACTCACTTCAAGGATGCCTGTAAGTTCGTCCTATCTTGTGATGAATGTCAAAGAATAGGTAATATCGGTAAGCGTCAAGAAATGCCTATGAATTATTCACTTGATGTTGAACCATTTAATGTTTGGGGATTTGATTACATGGGACCTTTTCCTTCCTCTGATGGGTATACACATATTTTGGTTGCTATTGATTATGTTACAAAATGGGTAGAAGCTATTCCAACCAGTAGTGCTGATCACAACACCTCTATTAAAAAGCTTATGGAAGTTATTTTCCCAAGGTTTGGAGTCCCTAGATATTTAATGACTGATGGTGGTTCACATTTCATTCATGGTGCTTTCCGTAAAATGCTTGCCAAGTATGATGTTAACCATAGAATTGCACCACCTTATCATCCTCAGCGTACTGGTCAAGTTGAACTTAGCAATAGAGAAATAAAATTAATTTTGCAAAGGACTGTCAATAGGCCCAGGAAGAATTGGTCTAAGAAATTAGATGATGCACTTTGGGCTTATAAAACATCATAAATCCTATGGGTATGTCTCCTTATAAAATGGTTTATGGAAAAGCTTGTCATTTGCCTCTTGAGTTAGAACATAAAGCATATTGAGCCATCAAAGAGCTCAATTATGATTTCAAACTTGCTAGTGAAATGAGGTTATTTGATATTAGCTCATTAGATGAATGGAGAACACAAGTTTATGAAAATGCAAAATTATTCAAAAAAAACAGATAAAAGATGGCATGACAAAAGAACACAAAAGCGTGAGTTTAAAGTCGGGGAATATGTTCTATTGTACAACTCTTGTTTCAGATTCTTTGAAGGAAAACTCCTCTCAAATGGGGAGGCCCCTATGTTATCGAGGAGGTTTATCGGTCTGGAGCCATCAAAATAAATAATTCCAAAGGTACTAACCCGAAGGTTGTCAATGGGCAACGAATAAAGCATTATATCTCAGGTACGCCTATTAATGTTGAAAGTAATATTATCCAAACTTTGACACCGGAAGAAGACATAAAAGAGTCCTTCCGGAACACTCCAGAATCGTGAAAATAAGGAGGTACATGATACGGTAAGTAAACGGACTCCAAAAAATTCACCAAAATATTTTTTATCAGTTTTGGAATATTTAGAAAATTAGGAAATAAAGAAACTTCCACGAAGCGTCCCCTGGTGGGCACAAGACACCAGGGCGCGCCAGGCTTACCTAGCGCGCATAGGTGGGTTGTGCCCACCTGGGACACCTTCCAGACTCTGTTTTTCTTCCGTTTGCTTGTCCCCCAAGATAAAAAAAATCTATATATACTTCCCGAACCTGTTGATCATCGTACCGCGGAGAAATCCTCCGTTCTCTTTTCTTGCTGTTTTTCTGCCAGATCCCATCTACCATGGCCACCTCAAGCTCCTACAAGGACAAGTTCTTCAAGAACGTCATCAACCCATATCTGCGGGAGGTGGTGCAGCACCCTCAGGTCATCCAGATGCATGATGGGGTGCTTCACCCTCAGCACCCAAGGGGACGGGAACCATGGAGGCCAGGATTGAGCAGGACATCCTCCGGTGTAAGTGGATGGTGGAGCGCGGACTCAATGCCAATCACCTCGTGATCACGGACCCGTGCCGTGATCTCCAGCTAGATGGCAAGCCCATGAAGTACGTTGTCTTCACCCTCAACAAGCAAATCAACTTCCTCGAAAGCCAGATCTATGATCTCCAAAACCAAGTCTTTGAATATGAGGCGAGGTTTAAAGGTATGAGTTTGGCTGCTAGTTGCAGGACCCGTGAGACTCACTCCTCCTCTTATGATGGTGGACCACTGCCATGGAAATCCGAGGACAAGATCTGTTCATCACCACCTTCTTCTTCATCACCAAAGGAGAATTGAGTATCGGGTATGGGCACTCCCCTTGGCTTCCGCCAAGCTTGGGGGAGGTGACCCGGTATTGTATCATCCCACTATATTTTTGCCTTTACTATTTTAGTTTGATCTTTTGCTTTAGATGAATAAAAGTTTAGTTCGATCCTTTCTTCTTTGAGAGTTTGCTTAGTGATCTATCCTTGTAATCGGGTGCAAGTTATATAATAAAGTTTAGTTTGAGTTTTTGCTTTCTTTACTTTCATGTCACAAATAAAAGAAAAGAAATAAGGAAGAAAAAGAGAAAAGAAATAAATAAAAGAAAGGAAATAAATCAAAAAGATCATATACTAATCTTATGGTAGGTGATGACACCACATAAGGAAAAGTATAAGTAGAAAATTTTATTAGAGATTGACAAACATAGCATTAGTCCATGATGCAACTCATTAAAGAATTAATAAGGGAAGAGAAGATTCACATATAAATATAATATCCTAGAAATCTTTTGTGATTGTGAGCCCTCATCAAAATATTATATGCCAAAATTGTTGACGTTGGACAAGGAAGACAACTTAATGGTTTATGTTTGTTTATATTCACGTAGAAGTCATATTGTCATAGATCCTTTAACATGTGGCGCTTGCCCACTATCTTTGCTAGCCAAAAATTCCGCACTAAGTAGAGATACTACTTGTGCATCCAAAAACCCTTAAACCCAAATCTTATTTTCAAGTGTCCACCATACCTACCTATTGATTGAGCAAGATCCCTCTAGTAAGTTGCCAGCGGTGCAAAAAGGCAATAAAAATTGCTTCTAAAAGTGTGAGATCATTTAGTGTAAGAGAAAATTGAGCATTGCACGAACTTGTGATGGTGAAGAATAAAAGAGACAGACTGCATAATAAAGGTCGCTATCACAAGGGGCAATGCAACGTGATGTTCTTTTGCACTAAGGGGTTGAGCATACAAACAAATAAGCGTATGGCAACCTCTGCTTCCCTCTGCGAAGGGCCTATCTATCAGTGCAACAAACCCTGGGTCTGTTGACCAACTATGCATAGACACAAGATCAAGATTGAAGCACCAGCTCAGGTCAGAGATTGAAGAACCAAGAGATTTGAAGAACCAACATGCAGCTCAGAGGGACCAAGATCGAGCCTAAGGAGCAAAATATCAGCCAGAGAAGGGCCTCCCTTGCTAGGCAGGCGAGCCCGGCAAGGGGCAAGGACACCACCAGAAGCAAGTAACCAAGACTCCCCGGCAGAGCCTACCAGGGCCCGTGGGGGTAGAACCACCCCAACAACCACTCAAGCATGACTCACGTCGTCAATCAGTGCGGTGTCAAGCCGCAAGATGATTAAGTGGCAGCCATTTCCTATGGAAGAAGCCTATGGACGACACCCGTCCTACGACGTGTCAAGAGAACAGGTGCGGAGCTGGCAAGATAGCCCGGCAGGCCTTGCTGGGCAACCAGTATTGTGACACTCAGCGGCACATTTAATGCAACCTGTCAGCCCGCAGAGTTCGGTATGATAGCACTATTCGCTATCATATCAGTGGATAATGACCACTTCGCCACTGTGGTAACCCCTTAATCTATAAAAGGAGGCCCATGGCACTCGTTGGAGGGGTTGGAAGGTTGGAAAGTTGACACACCCAAGCCACCATACACGCGTAGTCACTACAGCCCCTAGGCAAACCTTGTCGGGCAAAGTGTACTATGCACCACCACCTTCGTTCCACCATCAATCCACTAAAGCACGAGTAGAATCTTATGCCTCGCGGCGGCCCGAACCTGGGTAAATTGCTTGTGTGCTCTCTGCTGCGTGGTCGTACACTGGTCTTCTCTTTGTGCAACGCGTCGTCCCCCCGCTGAACCAACAAGGGGCCACCCGGTCCCATAGGTGGCCGCGGGAATCCCATAGGTAGGGGGAGTGCTTGCGTGAACCAGAAAGCATATGCCGCGCATCATCTTCATCGTCGTCTTCATCCTCGACAGCGCCATCGACCATGGCGCCCAAGAAGAAATCTGGCACCTTGGCCCATCCATCCACCTCGAAGGCTCCTCCTCCTGCGGTCTCTAACACCGCGGGGGACACGGGGGCACGTGAGGACATGGACGCTGCTGGGGGCGTGATTGGAGCAGGTGGCGCCATTACCACTTCCCCCGCGGCCGACATAGGGGCCGGAGCTACCGAAGGAGAACAGCATCAGCAGCGTCTCGACGGTCAAGCTCTGCAAGGTGCGGGCGAGGGGGTCACTCCGTTCGGCCCCCTCCTCTCGCCGATGAGCACAATCGCAGCAACGGTGCTTGGTCTGGGGCGAGCCATCGCCCTCCGGTTGCCCCCATCACGGGAGCGGCCGTGGTGCATGCGCCTCCTCCCGGATGAGCCAACCAAGCAGCTGTGCTAAACGGAGCCGCTGATCTTCAAGCACCACTGCCGCGTGTCCCCGCTGCCCCGGTGGTTGTCCCACTGCAGCATGGGTGCAGTGCCGCCGCTGGCACCATCCGGAGCTAGGCGACAGTGCGGTCGACGTCATCGACATCCATGCCGAGCACGGCCACGGAAGCCATGGCGCTAGCTCAGCTATTACTGAGGTTCTCGCCAGCAGTCGAGCAGATGGATGAGTGGCGTGCCACCATCCAAAGCTTGCTTGGTTTCACCGAAGCTCGGGGCTCGCAGCGAGTTTTCCCACTACAACCTCCCCAAGCAACAGCCACCGCCCGCGCCGCTAGCCATACAAAGCGGGCCGTCCCCACGGTTCAGTTCCTGTCATGGCAGTCGACGAGGACGCAACAGAATCAAGACCCCGACGACGTATCGATGGCCTCTTCTAACCCTCGAGCACATCCAGGCCAACGTCGAACCCCGGAAGATAGGCCGCAGGGAGACGCGTGCGTCGTCACCGAACGGCGCCACAACGACCCCCGCCAGACCGATGGGTGCGACGACCTCAACATCGACGAGCCTGCGCTCGATGTTGGAGGGTGCCTACCCTTCGAGGTCGGCTGCCCTGCCTTTACACGAGAGATGCGGCAAGTCCGTTGGCTGTCCGTTCACACGTTCAAGCTAGAGATACCTGAGAAGTACGACGGGAGGCTGAACCCGACAAAGTTCCTGAGCATCTACACCATCGTAGTTCAGGCTGTCGGGGGAAGAGATGAGAAGGTGTTTGCCAACTACTTCCCTTTGGCCCTCAAGTCAAATGTGAGGTCTTGGCTGATGCACCTGCCAGAGAACTCCATTTCGTCATGGGCAGACCTGTGCCACGAGTTCATCGGTGCCTTCACCGGTGGCCACCAAGAGCCCGGCAGGCCCAGTGACCTGCAGCTTATCTAGCAGAAGGTTGGAGAAACCCTCCATAAGTATTTGCGGAGATTCTGTAAAGTTCATAGAAATGTTCCAAATATCCATCCGACAGCTGTTATAGGAGCTTTCTAGTCCAATGTGCGCAACCACCGCATTCATTCCAAAATGAACATGCGGTTGCCCAAGACTGTGAATAAACTTGTATTTCATAGAAACTGTTTATGCTATGTATCGGACATTTTTCTCACTACTTAATCACAAATCATTGTTAATTAAAAGTGGCTTTGATATACCTTGGGATCCGGGTGGATCCATTACTTGAGCACTATATGCCTAGCTTAATGGCTTTAAAGAAAGCGCTTCCAGGGAGACAACCCGGAAGTTTTAGAAGTCATTTTATTCTGTTGAGTGCTTTTATGAAGTTTAAAAACAAAAAATAGAGGGGAGCCTAAATTTTTTTCGAAAAGAAAAGTGAAAGTAAGAAAGGTGGGCACCGTTGAAGTGGGGGAGCTCCTTGAACTTTGTTGATGCCCAGGAAACTTTGCAAATTTTATACTATAGAAAATTTTCAACAAAAACAATTATCCCCTTCTACAACTCCATTTTATGATAAAAATAATGTGACAAGATTTGCCTTTAGGATGATTAGATTGCTTAATTGGTATGTGCAGTGCAAAAACAGAAACTTTGGTTGTAGTTCGTGAATTTACATATTATACTGGAACGTCAAAAGCTTCTGAAACTTTTTGCATAGTATTTCTATAAAAAATGTTTATTTTTTCCTAATGTTTCCGAATTTTTGGAGTTACAGAAGTATGTTAGATGTTCAGATTGCTACAGACTATCCTGTTTAAGACAGATTCTATTTTTGATGCATTGTTTTGCTAGTTTTGATGAAACTATCGATTTTATCGGTGGTATTAGCCATGGAGAAGTTATAATACAATATCTACAATGCAAAAACAATATATGAATGGGTTTTCAACAGTACTTAAAGTGGTGATTTGTTTTACTATACTAATGGATCTCACGAGGGTTTTGTTAAGTTTTGTGTGATTGAAGTTTTGAAGTTTTGGGTGAGATCACAGTGGATGAAGGAATAAGGAGTGGCAAGAGCCTAAGCTTGGGGATGCCCTAGGCACCCCAAGGTAATATTCAAGGACTCCCAAGAAACTAAGCTTGGGGATGCCCCGGAAAGCATCCCCTCTTTCTTCTAACGACCATCAGTAATTTTACTTGGAGCTATATATTTATCCGTCACATGATATGTGTAAATTCTTGGAGCGTCTTTTGTGTTTATTTTTAATTTTTCTTTTATACACCATGCTGGTATGAGATAGTCCTTTGTTGATTTATAGAATGCTATTTGCACTTCACTTATATCTTTTGAGTATGGCTTTATAGAATGCTTCATGTGCTTCACCTATATCATTTGAAGTTTGGATTGCATGTTTCTCTACACATAAAAAACCGCCATTTGTAGAATGCTCTTTTGCTTCACTTATATTTGTTAGAGCGTGGGCACATATTTTGTAGAAAGCAGTAAACTCTCATTCTTCGCTTATATCTCTTTAGAGAGTTGACAAGAGTTGGTCATTCACATGGTTAGTCATAAAATCGTACATAAAACTTGTACATCACTTAATATGATATGTTTGATTCCTTGCAATAGTTTTGTGATATAAAGATGGTGATACTATTGTCATGCCAGTGAGTAATTGTAGATTGGTAGAAATACTTGTGTTAAGGTTTGTGATTCCCGAAGCATGCATGTATGGTGAACCGTTATATGATGAAGTCAGAGCATGAGTTATTTTTGATTGTCTTCCTCATGAGTGGCGGTCAGGACGAGCGATGGTCTTTTCATACCAATCCATCCCCCTAGGAGCATGCTTGTTAGTACTTTGTTTCGATGGCTAATAAACTTTTTCAATAAGTATGCGAGTTCTTTATGACTAATGTTGAGTCCATGGATTATACGCACTCTCACCCTTCCATCATTGCTAGCCTGTTCGATATCGTGCATTGCCCTTTCTCACCTCGAGAGTCGGTGCAAACTTCGCCAGTGCATCCAGACCCCGTGATATGATATTCTCTATCACCCATAAGCCTCCTTATATCTTCCTCAAAACACCCACCATACCTAGCTATCATGTCATTTCCATAGCCATTCTGAGATATATTGCCATGCAACTTCCATCATCATGATATAAATGACTTGAGCGTTCATTGTCATATTGCTTTGCATGATCGTAAGATAGCTAGCATGATATTTTCATGGCTTGTCCGTTTTTTGATATATTTGCTATGCTAGATAATTGCACATCCTAGTATACTACCAGAGGCATTCATATAGAGTCATACTTTGTTCTACATATCGAGTTGTGATATTGAGTTGTAAGTAAATAAAAGTGTGATGATCATCATCATTAGAGCATTTTCGTAGTGATGAAAGGATGATGGAGACTATTGCTACCTCTTGACCATGCGTTGGTTTTCCATTGAAGAGGAAAGGGTGATGCAGCAAAGTAGCATAAGTATTTCCCTCGGTTTTTGAGAACCAAGGTATCAATCTAGTAGGAGACTACACGCAAGTCCCTCGTACCTGCACAAACAATCAAGAACCTTGCAACCAACACGGTAAAGGGGTTGTCAATCCCTTCACGGCCACCTGCAAAAGTGAGATCTGATAAAGATAATAAGATAAATATTTTTGGTATTTTTGTTGCATAGATTGAAAAATAAAGACTGCAAAATAAACGGTCACAGAAATAGCTAGTTGACGGGAAAATAATATAATGGAGAATAGACCCGGGGGCCATAGGTTTCACTAGTGGCTTCTCTCAAGATAGCATAATCTACGGTGGGTGAACAAATTACTGTCGAGCAATTGATAGAAAAGCGCATAGTTATGAGAATATCTAGGCATGATCATGTATATAGGCATCATGTCCGTGACAAGTAGACCAAAACGATTCTGCATCTACTACTATTACTCCACACATCGACCGCTATCCAGCATGCATCTATAGTATTATGTTCATAAGAACAGAGTAATGCATTAGGCAAGATGACATGATGTAGAGGGATAAACTCAAGTAATATGATATAAACCCCATCTTTTTATCCTCGATGGCAACAATACAATACGTGTCGTTTCCCTTCCTGTCACTGGGACCGAGCACCGCAAGATTGAACCCAAAGCTAAGCACTTCTCCCATTGCAAGAAAGATCAATCTAGTGGGCCAAACCAAATTGATAATTCAAAGAGACTTGCAAAGATATTTAAATCATGCATAAAAGAATTTAGAGAAGAATCAAATATTGTTCATAGATAATCTTGATCATAAACCCACAATTCATCGGATGTCGACAAACACACCGCAAAAATAATTACATCGAATAGATCTCCAAGAGAATCGAGGAGAACTTTGTATTGAGATCAAAAGAGAGAGAAGAAGCCATCTAGCTAATAACTATGGACCCGAAGGTCTGTGGTAAACTACTCACACATCATCGGAGAGGCTATGGTGTTCATGTAAAAGCCCTCTGGGATCGATTCCCCCTCCGGTGGAGTGCCGGAAAAGGCCCCAAGATGGGATCTCACGGGTACAGAAGGTTGCGACAGTGAAAATAGGGTTTCATGGTGCTCTTGGATGTTTTCAGGGTATATGAGTATATGTAGGCGAAAGAAGTAGGTCGGTGGATCCTTGAGGGGCCCACAAGGGTGGGGGGGCGCCCTCCTGCCTCGTGTCTTCCTCGCTGCTTCCTTGACGTCCACTCCAAGTCTCCTGGATTGCGTTTGTTCCAAAAATGATCCTCGCGAAGGTTTCATTCCGTTTGGATTCTGTTTGATATTCCTTTCTGTGAAACACTGAAATAATGATGAGGACATGGCTACCACAGTTACACCCATATCCCCTACTGTTTTACCTCTTGGAACAGTTGTTAGAGCTCATATACGCCAATTAAATTATCAGGTACTTTCATTTCTTGGTAATGTTTATAGTGTTCATGAGAATATGATGCTGCCTAACGTAGTCACATTTGTGATGCTTGCAATTGAAGGGCCTAGCACGGACAAGAAGGTTGATCATTGGATCATGGTCAAGCACAGAGATGAAGGTGCGTGCGAAGAGAACAAGAACGGAGGTTCAAGTGGAGATTTCTGGAATTTGAAGCCACCATGATGACATACAAGAAGATGGAAGAAATATACAAGATGGCCTTTCAGAAATTTCGTGCATAGCTTATTATTGGTGTTGCGCCACCTTATTTTGGGCCAGGCCCATGTAATCTTTTTTTAGATTCCATATTGTATGGGAATCGACTTAGGAGGTGTTTTTGTCCCACCTTGCCAAGGGTGGACAAAATCCCCTCTATTTTCCCTATAAATATAGCCCTTAAGGCATCGTTTAGACTTGGGTTTTATTTAGTTAAAAGTTAGCCATCACTACAACTTCGTGTACTTTGTTTGTGTCCAACGACCAGACCAAGACCGCTTATGAAATCCCACTTTTATCAGTACTTCATCCATACTCGCAATATTCAGATTGCTTAATCATATTCTTGCTTGTTCTTTGATTGCTTGTAGGAATAGACCTTCGTGGTAAGGTTGATCGTGCTCCAGCGTGGTCAATAACCTCTCGGAGTTGGTTTAGCGGTTGCTAAGGCGCAACGCCGTGCACGTTTGTAGTTAGATCGTCAAAGTCGTCTCCACCAAATCGACAGTTATCATCTCATCAAAAGATTGGGACACCTCGCCTCTATCAAATAGGCAAAAAAATAGCATTTTGCACTGGGCCTTCGGTTAATAGGTTAGTCCCAAAAATAATATAAAAATGCATAATAAAGCCCATTAAACATCCAAAACAGATAATATAATAGCATGGAACAATCAAAAAATATAGATACGTCGAAGACGTATCAACTATGATTCCCCCACACGTCGGGATGAGATTCCGGACGAAAAAAGAGGCAAAAAATGAGAGAGCCCAAAAAAAGAGAAAAAGAGAGATGGGGCAATGCTACTATCCTTTTACCACACTTGCGCTTCAGAGTAGCACCATGTTCTTCATATAGAGAGTCTCTTGAGTTATCACTTTCATATACTAGTGGGATTTTTCATTATATAACTTGGCTTGTATATTCCGATGATGGGCTTCCTCAAATGCCCGGGGTCTTAATGAGCAAGCAAGTTGGATGCACACCCACTTAGTTTTCAGTTTGAGCTTTCATACACTTATATCTCTTACTGCACCCGTTGCATGGCAATCCATACTACTCGCATTGACATCAATTGATGGGCATTTCCATAGCCCATTGATTAGCCGCATCGATGTGAGACTTTCTCCCATTTTGTCTTCTCCAAACAACCTCCACCATCAAATTCTATTCCACCTATAGTGCTATATCCATGGCTCATGCTCATGTATTGCGTGAAACTTGAAAATGCTTGAGAACATTAAAAGTATGAAACAATTGCTTGGCTAGTCATCGGGGTTGTGCATGATGAAATACTTTCTGTGATGAAGATGGAGCATAGACAGACTATATTCATTTGTAGAGATAACTTTCTTTAGCCATGTTATTTTGAGAAGACATGATTGCTTTATTAGTACGCTTGAAGTATTATTGTCTTATTGTCAAATCATAGACTATTGCTTTGAATCAATCGTGTCTTAATATTCATGCCATGATTAGATTATATGATCAAGATTATGCTAGGTAGTATTCCACATAAAAATTATACTTTTAATCATTTACCTACTCGAGGACGAGCAGGAATTAAGCTTGGGGATGCTGATAGGTCTCCGTCATATCTATAATTTTTTATTGTTTAATGCCAATGTTTTACAACTTTCATATACTTTTGGCAACATTTTATATCATATTTTCGGACTAACATATTGATCCAGTGCCCAGTGCGAGTTCCTGTTTGTTGCATGTTTTTTTGTTTCATAGAATATCCATATCTAACAGAGTAAAAACGCGATAAAAACTGATGGAGTTTTTTGGAATATATGTGATTTTTGCGAAAAAAGAATCAATGCGAGACGATGCCCAAGGGGCCCACAAGCCCTAGGGGTGCGCCCCCTACCCTAGGCATGCCTGGGAGGCTTGTGGCCACCTCGTAAGGAGGTTGGTGCCCTTCTTCTGCTGCAAGAAAGCTAATATCTGGATAAAAATCATGGTAAAATTCCAGCTCAATCGGAGTTGCGGATCGCCAAGAATTTAAGAAACGGTGAAAGGCAAGAATCTGGGAATGCAGAAACAGAGAGAGACATCCAACCTCGGAGGGGCTCTCACCCCTATGCCGCCATGGAGGCCAAGGACCAGAGGGGAAACCCTCCTCCCATCCAGGGGGGAGATCAAGGAAGAAGAAGGAGGGGGGCTTGATGTCGCTTGAAGCTACATCGATATTTCCCCAAAGAGGAAGGGATGATGCAAGCACAACTACGGTAGGTATTTCCCCCAGATATGAAACAAAGGTTATCTAACTAGTAGGAGAACCAAGCAACACAACGTAATCAGCCCCTGCACACAAATAACAAATACTAGCAACCCGATGTGTCAAAGGGGTTGTCATTCCTTTCGGGTAACGGCGCCAGAAATTGGTGCGTGAACAGGAGAAAGTTGTAAATATTGATAGATAGAACGCCAAATAAAATAAATTGCAGCAAGGTATTTTTGGATTTTTGGTTTAATACATCTGAAAATAAACGCAAAGGAAATAGATCGCAAAGGCCAATAATATGAGAAAGAGACTCGGGGGCCGTAGGTTTCACTAGTGGCTTCTCTCAAGAAAAATAGCAAACGGTGGGTAAACAAATTACTGTTGGGAAATTGATAGAACTTCAAACAATCATGACGATATCCAAGCATTGATCATTATATAGGCATCACATCCAAGATTAGTAGACCGACTCCTGCCTGCATCTACTATTATTACTCCACACATCAACCGCTATCCAGCATGCATCTAGTGTATTAAGCTCATGGAGAAACAAAGTAATGCAATAAGAATGATGACATGATGTAGACAAGATCTATCTATGTAGAGATAAACCCCATCGTTTTATCCTTAGTAGCAACGATACATACGTGTCGGTTCCCCTTCTGTCACTAGGATCAACCACCATAAGATCTAACCCACTACAAAGCACCTCTTCCCATTGCAAGATAAATAGATCAAGTTGGCCAAACAAAACCCAAATATCGGAGAATAAATATGAGGCTATAAGCAATCATGCATAAAAGAGATCAAAGAAACTCAAATACTTTCATGGATATAAAAAGAATGATCTGATCATAAACTCAAAGTTCATCCGATCCCAACAAACACTCCGCAAAAAGAATTACATCATATGGATCTCCAAGAGACCATTGTATTGAGAATCAAACAAGCAAGAGGAAGCCATCTAGCTACTAACTACGGACCCGAAGGTCTACAAATAACTACTCACGCATCATCGGAGAGGCACGAATGGAGGTGGTGAACCCCATCCATGATGGTGTCTAGATTGGATCTGGTGGTTCTGGACGCTGCGGCGGCTGAAATTGATTTTCGTCGACTCCCCTTGGGTTTCTGGAATATTGGGGTATTTATAGAGAAAAGAGGCAGTCTAGGGGGCACCCAAGGTGGAAACAACCCACCAGGGCGCGCCTGGGCCTCCTGGCGCGCCCTGGTGGGTTGTGCTCTCCTCGGAGAACCCCCCCCCCCCTAGGCGCAGCCTTAGCCCATTAGGTTAGTACCAAAAAATGATATAAAATGACTATAAAATGATTATAAAATATCCAAGATTTATAATATAACAGCATGGAATAATCAAAAATTATACATGCGTTGGAGACGTATCAGGGCTCTCTCCCCTCTCTCCCGGTGCCACCGGAACGCCGACGGGGCCATCATCGAGATGGCGATCTACACCACCAACTTCGCCGCCGTCATCACCAACTCTCTCCCCCTTTATACAGCGGTGCAACACCCCTTCTCGCTGCTGTAATCTCTACTTAAACATGGCGCTCAACGCTATATATTATTTCCCAATGATGTATGGCTATCCTATGATGTTTGAGTAGATCCGTTTTGTCCTATGGGTTGATTAATGATCGTGATTGGTTTGAGTTGCATGTTTTATTTTCGTGCTGTCCTATGGTGCTCTCCAAGTCACGCAAGCGTAAGGGATCCCCGCTATATGGTTTGCAATATGTTCATGATTCGCTTATGGTGGGTGGCATGAGTGATAGAAGCACATAGACCCGAGTAAGTGGGTTGATTGCGTATGGGAGTAAAGAGGACTTGATACTTTAATGCTATGGTTCAGTTTTACCTTAATGATCTTTAGTAGTTCCGGATGCTTGCTAGAGTTCCAATCATAAGTGCTTATGATCCAAGTAGATAAAGTATGTTAGCTTATGCCTCTCCCTCATATAAAACTGCAATAATGATTACGGGTCTAGTTATTGCTTAGGGACAAATATCTTTATTGTGGCAAAAAGCACTCTACTAAAAGTAACTTAGTCGTTTATTTATCTAATTAGCCCCTAGCTTTTATTTACGTGCTCTTTATTATCTTGCAAACCTATCCCTTCACACCTACAAAGTACTTCTAGTTTCATACTTGTTCTAGGTAAAGTGAACGTTAAGCGTGCGTAGAGTTGTATCGGTGGTCGATAGAACCTGAGGCAATATTTGTTCTACCTTTAGCTCCTCGTTGGGTTCGACACTCTTACTTATCGAGGAAGGCTGCAATTGATCTCATATACTTCCGAGTTATCAGCGCACTCGCCCAACTTGGATATGAAGCACCCCAAGGAGGTCACACACCCTGCCAGCTTCTGCATTTCCTTGAGGGTTTTGGGCGGGCGAATATTTTTGATAGCCTTGACATTCTCTGGGTTTGCTTCTATCCCTCAGTGTGAGACAAGGAAACCGACCAGCTTGCCAAACAGGACCCTGAAAACACACTTCTCGGGGTTGAGCCTAAGGTTCACCCTATGCAGGTTGGCGAATGTTTCCTCTAGGTCCTTGATCATGGTTGTCGCCTTGCGCAATTTGACCACAATGTCGTCGACGTAAGCCTTCTATCGTGGGAAACCACGGCCACCGATGGGACCAAGGGCCCCTTGCTGGTTTGGCAGGGGGGTGTCACATTGCACAAAAAGCAGAAGAGTGTGGGGCAGCACGACAGAGATCACACGAGTGATTTTACCCAGGTTAAGGTGTCGTGAGGTTGTAAAACCCTACTCCTGCTTTGGTGGATTGATGGTGGAAGAAATGTGGTCAGCGTAGTACACCTGCCCGGCATGGTCGCCAAGGGGCGGCAGTGACTACACGCGTATTAATGTGTGGGGATTCAACTTTCTAACCCTTTCTATGATTGCCATGGGCCTCCTTTTATAGGTTAGGGGGTCACCACAATGGCAAAGTAGTCATTATGCACTTATAAGATAGCAAACAGTGCTATCGTACCTAACTCTGCAGGCTAATAGGGCGCATTAAATGCACCGCTCAATGTCACATCGTTGCTTGCCCGGCAAGCCTTGCCGGGCTGTCTTGCCAGCTTCACACCTGCTCGCTTGACACGTCGTAGGACGGGTGTCGCTTGTAGGCTTCTCCTATAGAAAGAGGCCGCCATGTGGCGAATGGCTACCACTTAGTCACTTTGTGGCTCGACACCGCATCGATTGACGATGTCGGTCGTGGTGGAGTAGTTGAGCAAGGTGGTTTTGCCTCCGCGAGTCTTGGCAGGCCCTGCTGGGACGTTTAGGACGCTCTCTTCCAGGGGTGACCACGCCCTCGCCGATCTCGCCTCCCCGGCAAGGGAGGCTTTCCTCCTGGTGGTGTTTGGCTTCTCTGGCTTGATCTTGGTCCTCTTGATCTGCATGTTGGTTCTTCAAAGATCTTGGTTTCTTATACTCTGGCGTGGCTTGGTGCCGTAATCTCGTTCTCGTGCCTGCACATAGTCTAGGCAACGGACCTAGGGTTTGTTGCACCGACAGAAGCCCCCGGGCATACCCCGAATGCGCTGCCGAGCATTATCAGGGTAGGGCCCAATAAGCGCATGGGCATAGGCAAGGGAGTGGCCGGTCTCTAGAGTTCTTCTTTGCTTCTTCATTAATCTTGAGTCTTGTCTAGTTTCCGGTTTCTCCGCGCGTCGTGTGCGACGTTCTGAAAAAAACTCAGATCGTGGCCCATTGGATGCCCATGCCCCGCAACCATGGGGTAGAAACTGCCATCCCACTTGCCCCTTGCTTTGCGCACACCTGCCACGTGTACTCCATGCATTAGGAGGGGTAGGTGGACGTGAGGAGTGCGGGGATGAGTGCCATGCTAGGAAAGAATGCACCCCTAGTTGGAGTAGAGGGTCGGGCCTGGCTCCCTTAGTCACTTGGGGAGCAGGGAGGCCGCATTGGAGGAGCGGGGCGGCCGCCTTTAGTACGAGAGGCTAGCCCACTGCCTCATCCTTTCTATAAGAGGGGGGTAGGGGTGGTGCACCTTCATATACCCACATCCCTCCTCCCCCCTGCAATCTTTCTTCACTCGCCATGGTAAGAGGACGAGAGCGTGGTAGTGTTTCAGGGCGACTACAAGGGCTTCTTCTCAGCAGCGCGTTCCCCCTCCTTCGGACCCCGTGGTTACGGAGCCCGCCATGAGAGGAGGAGGGCGGGGACGAGGCCAAGGTCGCCGCGGTACCCGAGGAGGAGGACATGGTGGCACCTTGGCCGCGCCTCTGCTGGTGGCTCCTCCTCCAATGGAAGGCAATGTGGGGGATCAACCTCGAGAATTCATCATCAGGCTGTACAAACCTCTGTGCAGTCACCTCCTTCTTCCTACCCCATTCGCACGGGAAATGGAGCTTGAGTGGCCACACGCTCTGAGGTTGCACATGAGGGGCTGTGGGAATGGTGGCATGCGGGTGTACATTGACTTCCTAGCCCCTCATGTTATGTACCTTCGCCGTGGTTGGAAGACCTTTGCTCGTTCCCACGGCTTCTCGGAGGGGCACGTTCTGCAGTTCAAATTAATGGAGCTCTCCGTCAAGATCTTTGAGCGCTCAGGATCATGCTTAAGGTGCTACACGGAGAGCTCGATTGACGATGAGAGCTCCTCCTCAAGCAAAACCGACGAGGATGACAGTGACGGCTAAGACGATGGCAGTGACCGGGAGGGCGACGACTCTGACTCTGGCTGAGCGTCGCCCGCACCATCTTCATCAGGCGGCAGCACCATCATCTACACATGCATCTCCTTCCCGGCAATGCATTTACCGGGGAGTTGGATGCAGAGGTGGGTATGGTGCTTCCAGGCTTCCTCCAACAGCCTTCCAGCTGGACCCCGGTAGGCTTCCTCTCGGGCTGCAGCTCTGTTAGCCCTGCCACGTCCTGCTAGCCCTAGTGGTGGTGGTCGACAGGTCGCCTCCGTCATGCTCTCCATCGGCGCGTTCCCCCTGCATCCTCTTGCCCCCCCAGGCTACCTCTCTTGGAGCCCGACGGGGGTAGGCTGGCCTCCTGCCCAGATGCTCCTTTTGCCCTCTTCGCCTTCAAACTGCCGTGCGTGGGAGGAGAGGGACAAGAAAGGGCATCACGGGGCAGTTATCTTTTTTCAATCTTAAACTTGTAGGCACTTGCCAAATTTTAATTCAAATAATGTAATCTCTCGAGTCCATGTTTGTGTTTTGTACGATTTGTACTTGTAATATCAACATATTAATGAAAAAGATGAACCTTGCCGGGACTCGCGCATGTATATGTCCAATGCAGAGGTGGGATACGTCTTTAGTTGCAATAAACAAGTCTTCCTTGGCAGGCTATCCTGCCGATACCCTTCTAATTCTGTTTGCCGGAGAACTGAGCCTACCGGGCAAAAAATTAAAGGGACCAGCCTGACTGAAGCAACTTTCAAGTCATGGATAGGAGAACCTAAGTTTCAAAGGGGTGATGAGGCTTTCTTATGCACAGAACACTTACAGAACACTTTATGGACAAGAGGTAGAACTTATCTGTTTGTCTTGCCGAGGATCGCAGTGCCAGTCCATCTTCCCAAATCCTTGTAGAGGCCGGGTCCACGGCAGGAACCTGTAACTTCATGCAGATGAGAATGATGCAGGATGCGATCCTATCTATATGCATATGCAAATGCTTATTCAATGATCTTGGAATGCTCATGCATGCATGCAACTTGGTTGGGGGCTCCCAGCGCTACGTTTATTTCTCTGGTGCTTAGGGTCATCGCCTGGCTTTGTACAAGGGGTTACATGCAACTGAGGAAAGGCCTGTACAAAAGGGTGGCTACCGGGCAGGGCCCGACAGCCGCGCCTTACGGGTAGAACTTGCGGAGATGCTCAATATTAAATGAGTTTTGGAATTTAATGCCATCTCCGGTCTCCAGACGGACTGCGCAAGGTCTGGCGACTCGTACTACCCGGTAACGGCCTTCCCACTTCAGCAATAACTTGTTTGTTCCCTTGGCGGACTGAACGCACCTAAGGACAAGGTGGCCTTCCTCAAAACACCAGGCATGAACCCTGTGCCTATAATAGTGACGTAGGGCTTGCTAATAGCGTGCAGCACACATAGCAGCCCGGAAACGGTTCTCCTCGAGTAGCACAGCGTTGTCACGTCGGTGCTTATCTTGCACTGCTTCATCATACACAAGCACTCGAGGTGACGCATAAACGAGTTCCTTGGGGACAACTGCTTCTGCCCCATAGACTAGGGAGAAGGGAGTCTGCCTGGTAGCTCGATTTGGTGTCGTTCTGAGGGACCACAGAACTACCGACAGCTCATCGATCCACCGTCTGCCGTGCTTCCGCAGCGTATCAAAGGTTCTTGTCTTGAGTCCCCGTAGCACTTCAGCGTTCTCCCTCTCAGCTTGCCCATTGCTTCTGGTATGTGCGACAGAGGCAAATGAGATCTTGCTTCCGAGGGTATGAACATATTGCATTAAGGTGTGGCTCGTGAACTGGGTGCCATTGTCGGCAATGATCCTTGCAGGAACTCGAAAACAACACACCAATTCTTTCAAGAACTTGATAGCTGACTGAGCAGTCACCTTTCTCATGACAGTCACTTCCAGCAACTTTGTAAACTTCTCGATAGCAACGAACAAGAATTCAAAGCCCCCGATTGCTCGGGGGAAGGGGTCAAGGATATCGAGTCCCCAAACTGAAAATGGCCATGATAAAGGGATTGTTTGAAGAGCTTGGGCAGGAAGGTGTATATTCTTGGAATGGAACTGGCAGGCTTCACATCTGGTGACTAGCTCGACCACATCTTGGAGAGTTGTGGGCCAATAGAATCCTTACCGGAATGCTTTCCCAACCAATGCCCTTGATCCAATGTGGGAGTCACACATGCCTTTGTGTATCTCAGCCAGCAGTTCCTTTCCTTCTTCCCCGCAGATGCACTTCAATTTCACACCGTTGGGCCTCCTTCAGTACAGAGTGTCATCGACAAACTAATACATACTGGCCCTCCGGGTTACTCTTCCAGCTTCATCTTGGTTATCGGGAAGTTCTCCGCTTTGGAGAAAGTGGACTATGTGCCTTGCCCAAGTTGGAGCCTGGTGCTCGGCAACGAGGACTAGTGGCACCTCCTCAACTGTGGGGCACATTCCTCGTTCGCGGGGGCCATAGGCCCGGCTGGAGGGTGTGGTCCGGCAGGTGGTGAGGAGTTGTTTACAACAGGGTCTCTGCCAGGACTAGAAGACTCTACCGGGAGAGGCTTACCAGAGTCAATCTTTCTCCTATTCCGGGCGATTGTTGCTGGGGATACAAAGGGCTGAGTCAGATGGAGAACAAAAGTCCCTGGTTCCACAGGAAGCTTCTGCGTAGCACACTTTGATAGATGATCGGCTATGTTGTTTTCCGCACGGGATATGTGCTCTGTTTGCAATCCGTCAAAGCGCTCCTCCAATCTCCTCACTTCCTCTACATATGCCTCCATCAATTGGATTTGATAATCCTTGTTGACTTGCCTCACCACAAGCTCTGAGTCTCCTCGAATGATCAGCTTGTTAATTCCCAATTCAGCGGCAATCCTGAGCCCAACAAGGAGCCCTTCATACTCTACTGTATTGTTGGTTGCCTCCTCCCGGGCATTGTGCATCTAGATGACGTACTTCAAGTGCTCCCTGGAGAGGGCAATGAGAAGCACACCAGCCCCTGCACCTTGCAAGGAAAAGGCACCATCGAAATACATAATCCATTCTTTGGGTGCCTCCTTGTCGGGGGTACCTTTTTCTGGAACTTCCTCGTCAGGGTTGGCGTCCATTCTACAATAAACTTTTCCAATGCCCTGCTCTGGATTGTTGACGTTCTCTCAAACTTCAAACCAAAGCTGGATAACTCCAAAGCCGACTCCACTATTCTTCCAGTAGCCTCAGGGTTTCGGAGTATCCATTGCAATGGGAAGCAGGCGATAACCGCGATCTCATGGGCTTGGAAGTAGTGGTGTAGTTTTCTTGAGGCCATGATGAGACCAAATATCAACTTGTGCACCCCAGAGTACCTCGATCTAGCTCCTTGTAACAAGGAACTGACGAAGTACACTGGGCGCTGCACCACTTTCTTCCTTGCCATATCCTTGGCGATGCACTCGCTGCCATGCTCAATTCTGTCCTGGTCCTTCTCTGGCTCTGTCAGTCCTAGCTCACTCTCTGCTTCATCCACTTCTTGTTGCGCCACCAAAGCTGCACTAACTAGTTGGTTGGTTGCCACCAGGTATAACAACAATGGTTCATTTGGTTTGGGAGCAACCAAGGTGGGCACAATTGACAAGTATGTCTTTAATTCTTGCATAGCTGCATGTGCTTCTGGGGTCCACTTCATGGGTCCTGCCTTGTTCAGGATTTTGAAGAACGGAAGGGCACGCTCGGTAGACTTGGAAATGAATCTGCTTAGCGCAGCAACGAACCTTGTCAGATGCCTCACATCTTTGACTGTCCTTGGCACTTGGATCTGCTCGATGGCTTTAATCTTTTCGAGGTTGGCTTCGATCCCCTGATGGGACACAAAGAACCCAAGTAGCTTGCCAGAGGGAACGCCGAACACACACTTCTTCGGGTTCAGCTTCAAGTTGATCTTGCGCAGGTTGGCAAATGTCTCCTCTAAATCATGGATAAGGGTTGCTCTATCCTTGGTTTTGACCATAATATCATCCATATAAGCTTCAACGTGTTTGTGCAACTGTTGCTCAAAACCAATCTGGACAGCCCTTACAAAAGTAGACCCGACACTCTTTAATCCGAATGGCATGCGGATAAAACAGTACGTACCACATGGGGTGATGAATGAGGTATTTTCTTCGTCTTCCTTGGACATGAAGATCTGGTGATACCCGGAATATGTGTCCAGAAAGGAAAGCAAATTGCAGCCTGAAGTCGAATCCACAATCTGATCTATGCACCGCAAGGGAAATGGGTCTTTCGGGCATGCCTTGTCGAGATCTGTGAAATCTATGCACAACCTCCATTTCCCGTTAGCCTTTCGAATAACCACTGGATTTTCTAACTAGGTGGGATGTAGCACTCCTTTGACCAAACCAGCCGCTTCAAGCTTCTTGATCTCCTCTGCAATGAACTTCTGCCTCTCCAAGGCCTGCTTCCAGACTTTTTGTTTGACGGGTCAGGCATTTGGGAAGACAACAAGGTGGTGCTCGTAACCTCCCTAGGAACACCGGGGATATCAGATGGTTGCCAGGAAAACACATTAATATTCGCCCAAAAGAAGGCAACGAGCGCGCTTTCCTATTTGTCATGGAGGGTGGCGTTGATAGTGAAAGTACCATCAATGCCAGCCAGCCCTGCCGGGACCTTCGTCACTTGGGGTGTAGTGACCTTGGATCTTTTGCTGTTGGAACTCTCCGACAAGTCATCAATGGGCGCAGCACACTCCGAAGAGGTACGCTTCTCGGATTCCTTGCCAGCGTCCTTGCTACCCTTCTTCTTTCCTCTGTCCTCCTTAGCGGAAACTGCAGCTCTCGCTGCCTCTGCCGCAATTGTGTCCCGGTACATCTTGTCCATGCAAATGACTGCTTCCTTCTCATTTGATGGGATGGAAATGACTCCTATTGGCCAAGGCATCTTCAAGGTGTTGTAGGCATAGTGGGATGCCGCCATGAATTTAGCTATGGATGGGCGTCCAAGGATCCCATTGTACGAAAAAGGGAGGTCAACCACTATAGCGCCCAAGATGCGATTCTATCCCAATCACATGTTGAACTCATGATTGGGGCACAATCGCATTTCAAGCACATAGCAAGATGGATATCATTACAACATACCATGTACTGAATAGATGAGAATACAAGATAAAGGCTTACACTTGCCACAAGCTACAACATGAATACAACAGTTCATCAATACATAACAATCATCATACAGAAGAGCGGGATCCAGCTACGGATGGACACAAACGAAAAAGAAGAACGACATCCACCCTACTAGCCAAGGCTCCCCGACCCAAAAACCTATCCCTTGATTGAAGAATAAGAACTCCAAAAGCAACCAAGCATCGCTCTCACGTTAGATCATTGCATTACCTATACCTGCAATTGTTGTTGTAGTAATCCGTGAGCCACGAGGACTCAACAATCCCATTACCATGGGTATCAAGACTAGCAAAGCTTAATGGGTATGGAATGGATAAGTGGTGAGGTTGCAACAAGAAACTAAGCATTGTATGGTGGCTAACTTATGAGTACAAGATTAAGATGAGAAACTACGCAATGGTCACAAACTAGCAATGATCAAGAAGTGATTCTGAACTACTTACATTCAAACATAACCCAACAGTGTTCTCTTCTAGAACACACCTGAAAAGAGACAGTCATGGTTATGCACGTGGTTGGTGTATTTTAAATGAGTTTACTTCAAGTCCACTACAACCGGATATTAACAAATTCCCATCTGCCACATAACCGCGGGCACAACTCTCGAAAGTTTAAACCCTGTAGGGGTGTCCCAACTTAGCCCATGACAAGTTCATGATCCGCGAGACTATCCTCCATCTTGGGACCCTCCGATCAGACTCGGAATCCTGGTGCACAAGACATTTCGACAATGGTAAAACAAATCTAGCAAGACGTCCCGACATGCCGACACCCTGATAGTAGCTGCGTGTATCTCGTCTCAGGCCATGACGGACGAGCTACGCATACAGGTGCCAAAATAACCCAGGTTGCCCCGGGGCGGCCCCACACAGTGCTCTAGTTTGGACCAACACTCATGAGGAGCACTGGCCCGGAGGGGTTGATTAATTATCCTCGGGTTCTAGCCGGTCCCTATGCAAGTTTTAGTTGTTATTAGGCAAATGGTAAAACCAATGTTGGGCCTTGTCGGAAGAGTTTTATTCAAATGGAAATGTCAAGAGGGGCCCATAAACCCTCATCATGTTAGGGACGCAAAATCAAGGAACATAACACCGGTATGACAGAAAGTAGGGAGGCAAGAGTGGAACAAAACACCCGGCAAAAGGCCGAGCCTTCCACCCTTTACCAAGTATATATGTGCATTAATTAAATAAGAGATATTGCGATATCCCATGATATACATGTCCCAATATGGAACAACCTGCAACCGCACCTACAACTAGCAATGCTATAAGAGGGGCTAAGAAAAGTGGTAACATAGCCAAACAATGGTTTCTAGGATGGTGGAAAGGGTTAGAGGCTATCATGGCAATTTGGGAGGCTTGATAAACAAGTGGTGGGTGGGGCGACATAGCGATAGCATCGAGACAACTAGCATAGCAAACATAGTAGTGAGATCCAAGGTGACAGTCATCTTGCCTATAATCCCGCTAGGAAGAATACTGAATCCATGAAGAAGACGAACCAACGTAGTCGAATAGATCCTCACAATCGCAATGTAACCGGAACGATCAAGGAGAAGCGGAACCGGAAAGGAGCAAACAACATGGTAAACCAACAAGCATAAACATGGCATGATGCGCAACCAAATAATACTACAAATTAAGTGGAGGCTCAATATGCAACGAGTTGCATATTGACGAAACACCACATCAATTATATAGTTCACTCTCGGTTATGTACCCATCAATATTAAATGTTTGTTAACATGGCAAGAGGTGAGGCATAAGTAAACTACACATTTTAGGCAATTTAAATGAGGCCGGAAATAACAAATAACATGTGACGCCCCAAGACCGGCGCTCCAGATACCTTCCATGGATTCTGAGATTCATCGCGTGATTTGTTTTGTTCGTTGCATTCATCTTTCATCGTGTGCATTGCATCATGTCATCTTGCACCCCCGTTTTAAAACTCAACCAAACAAATTGCATGGATCTCGGATCCATTTAAATTGAGGGAAATGCACTTGGTGATTTCTTTTTACAACATATAAAAGTCTCCCAATATTATTACGGAGTTATATCAAAATATATCATTAACTTGGAATCACCCATAACATAATTGCACTACCCTTCAACTCTTCTTGTATCCGACTCAACTTCCTATCCTTCCTTTTTGACCGTTTAAGTTAAATTGCAAATTGAGTTGCAATTTTACTTTCTCCATGATGAGGACATGACTACCTTGTATACGACCAAAAATATTGCATACATGCATATTTGTCAGGTGATTTCTAATGCAAACTATTCAATAGTCTATTTATGTTATCCAGAACAAAAATACTTCACACGCTTTTGTGTTTTGTCTAATTACAGGTGTATGGGACATTTGTACAATCCACATATGAAGATAAGAGAAAAGGAGATGTTTAGGTTGTGTTCAAAAAGTCCTCACACGTCACTTTTGGGCCAAGAGAAGATAGAGTCCAAGTCTCTCACGTTCTGGATTCAGATTCGGACTGCACAGACATACCTGACTCAAAACGCCAACAACTTTTTCATACGGACTCCGAATGGGGTGATTATTTTTTTGTTGGAAACTAGATTTCGTGCTCTTTCCATCCCAATTGGATTCACCTTCAAATTCGTCCGGAGCGTCGAGTTACGAACGAAACAATCTGACGTTGCAGCAGAATCCGAGTCAAACTACAAGCCCAAAGGTGTTGCATCACCTCCACTTGGGCCCATGAGCCTTGTACGACCTAGGGTTAGTTTTAGGCTGCCTTGGGACGTCCTCCCACCTCCTTGGCCGCCACCCCTTGCTCCTATATAAGTAGATCCATCTAGTAGCTTTTTTCCTTGGGATTTGTTTAGTTAAAAGTTAGCCATTGCAACTTCGTGTACTTCGTTTGTGTCCAACGACCAGACCAAGACCGCTTACGGATCCCCACCATTATCAATACTTCATATATATTCACAATATTTAGATTGCTTTATCATATTCTTGCTCGTTCTTCGATTGCTTGCAGGAATAGACCTTCGTGGTCAGGCTGATCATGCTTCCAGCATCGTCAGTAACCTCAGGAGATTGGTTTAGCGATTGCTAAGGCGCAACGTCGTGCACGTTTGTAGTCGGATCGTCAAAGTCGTCTCCACCAAATCGATAGTTATCATCTCATCGAAAGATCGGGACCCTCGCCTCTATCAAGTGGTATCAGTTTTCAGGTTGCTCGGTGAGAATTTCCAGTTTTCCTAGATTAGATTTATTTTCTTACCTATTGTCCAAGAAAAATCCACAAAAAAGAGTTAGATCTATTCATCCTTTGTCCAAGCCAGTCTGAGCCTTTGCAATTTTCTTTTCATTGTTTGCACAGTTGAATTATCAGTTGCATCGTCGTGTCGAGTTGCTGGTCTTAGTGTCTAGGTCGTTTAGAGTTTCGAGTTCTATTCATATTAGTCACGTCGCCGCTGCATCGTTATCCCTTCCGCTGTCCACCACCCATCCATCAATTTCCTCCACGTGCTACCCACCATTCATTGTCATAATCATAGTTGAGATTGTTCCCATCTTCGCTTGATCCAATCTACATCTTATCTAGTTTGTTTTGGAAAGAGGGAAAGAGAAAAAAAAGATAGAGAAAAAAAACGAGAGAAAAAAAGTAAAAAAAAGTCAGAGAAAAAAAAAGAAAGGAAAAGAAAAAAAAGTGTGAGAAAAAAAGAGAGGAGAAAAAAAACAAAATTCGGATCTATCTAGACTCAATCTCGTAGTTGAATTCAGATTGGAATCTGTTTTGTGCACTGTTCAGTAAAACAGGCATAACTTCCTCATATGAAGTCTGTTTTGGCTCCGTGAGTACTCAAATGAAAGCTAGCGACGAGCCGCATCTAAATAGTTGCAGAAGCTAGTTCAGTATTTGGCACCTCAACATCAGCTTCTAAATAGGTCTACTGCTATTGTGATCTTCACTTATATCTTGCTGTCCAGAGCTACTTCATATCCTTTATTGATGCTAGTTGTGCTACGACGTGACCTCAGTAGTGTTCTAGGCTCGCATCTCTAGTTTGGTCTAGCCTAGGACCAGCACAGTACCGTCGTTGAGCGTTTATTCAACATTGCATCTCTGAATTGATTATTGCTAATCTTTTGCTACCATATATAGCCAACCTAGCTCCACATATTTCTACACCATGTATACGTACGTTCCCCTGGCAATCGTTTTACACAATCTTCGGAGTTATTTGACACCGCTGGTTGCCTGTCACCACCTGCCGCATGGTAAGAACTTGTAAGATATTGATATTTGTTTTACTGTGAGCACTTTACAACCACATCCTAGTAGTTCATAGGAACATTATTCTCGAATTTTGGTTCTTGTTTCTACTAATCATGACAGGTTCCAGAGATAGAAGTTCTTGGATGACGGACACATCTTCACCATCACGAGAGTTGGGACAACACACACAACATATGGTCAGGTTATCTCTTTACCATCATTTGAGGGTAGATTTAATCCTGCTATTTATCTAGCTTGGGAGCTTGAAGTAGAACAAGTTTTTAGTCACCATGATTTTTCTGAACTTGAGAGAGCACGAGCTACCATTAGAGCATTTACTGGTTTTGCTTCTGTTTGGTGGAGTGTACATTGTAAGAAAAACATTGATAACCAACCCACAACTTGGAAAGTTTTGAAAGCTGTAATGAGACAACAATTTTTTCCTCCTTACTATCGTTGTGAATTGCGTCGCAAATTGGAGCAATTAAAACAAGGCAGTAACACTGTTCATGCTTACTACCAAGAGTTCAAATCTTATATGCATCATTGTGACATAGAAGAATCTGAGGATGATACAATGAATAGATTTTTTGGTGGTTTGAACCATGATATTCAGGCAAGATTTCAGTATATTCCTCGTTGCATTACTGGTATGTATGTCCGTGCTTGTACCTTTGAGAGACAAATACAGGGGGATGTATTGGGTGACTACAACAACTACTATTCCAGTTCATGCTCACCACCGCCGGTTGGTTACTCCACTATTGCACCTACTAGAGTAGCCCCACCTCGGATTGTGAGCGCGATATCATCTCAAGAGTATGGTACATTGTCAACGTCCGTACCTACATCAGCTACATCTCTGCGAGCCACATTTCAGATTAAGCAATGCCGAGGACGGCTTTGTTTTCAAAAAGGGGAGGATGATGAGGACATGACTACCTTGGATACGACCAAAAATATTGCATACATGCATATTTGTCAGGTGATTTCTAATGCAAACTATTCAATAGTCTATTTATGTTATCCAGAACAAAAATACTTCACACACTTTTGTGTTTTGTCTAATTGCAGGTGTATGGGACATTTGTACAATCCACATATGAAGATAAGTGAAAAGGAGATGTTCAGGTTGTGTTCAAAAGGTCCTCTCACGTCACTTTTGGGCCAAGAGAAGATAGAGTCCAAGTCTCTCACGTTCTGGATTCAGATTCGGAATGCACAGACATACCTGACTCAAAACGCCAACAACTTTTTCATACGGACTCCGAATGGGGTGATTCTTTTTTGTTGGAAACTAGATTTCTTGCTCTTTCCATCCCAATTGGATTCACCTTCAAATTCGTCCGAAGTGTTGAGTTACAGACGAAACAATCTGACGTTGCAGCAGAATCCGAGTCAAACTACAAGCCCAAAGGTGTTGCATCACCTCCACTTGGGCCCATGAGCCTTGTACGACCTAGGGTTAGTTTTAGGCTGCCTTGGGACGTCCTCCCACCTCCTTGGCCGCCACCCCTTGCTCCTATATAAGTAGATCCATCTAGTAGCTTTTTCCTTGGGATTTGTTTAGTTAAAAGTTAGCCATTGCAACTTCGTGTACTTTGTTTGTGTCCAAGGACCAGACCAAGACCGCTTACGGATCCCCACCATTATCAATACTTCATCTATATTCGCAATATTTAGATTGCTTTATCATATTCTTGCTTGTTCTTCGATTGCTTGCAGGAATAGACCTTCGTCGTCAGGCTGATCATGCTTCCAGCATCGTCAGTAACCTCAGGAGATTGGTTTAGTGATTGCTAAGGCGCAACGTCGTGCACGTTTGTAGTCGGATCGTCAAAGTCGTCTCCACCAAATCGATAGTTATCATCTCATCGAAAGATCGGGACCCTCGCCTCTATCACTCCTTAAATGTTCCAAATCTTCCCATAAATCACATCAAATGTGTGGGATCATCTCCTCAAATCTCATCCAATTAGAGTCCGAATGGGTTTCAAAATTCAAACATGTTGAATGATATTCAACATCTGCGAATTTATTTTCTCTAAAATCCTCTTGCAATTTTATAATTCCTCATATTTTTATGAGTCTAGGAAAATTGGCCTCGTGCTCAAATTCTTCACCTATCTCTCTCTATATTTCTAAACTCTCTGTTTAATTGCTAAAACAGGGAAAAGAGATCTAGGAGAGAGAGAGAGAGAGAGAGAGAGTGCATGACCTCAGCCCATCCAAGCCGGCCCATCCCCGCGGCCCACCTAGGCCAGCCGCACCTTAAACCTAGGCCGATCCATCTCCCTCCCCGATCACATCTCTCCCTTCCCTCGTCTCCCTCCACGCGCCGCCAGGAGAGCTCTTGCTCGATCCTGCTCATAGCGCCCTACTCCACCTCCGTCGCACCAAGGCTGACACCGACCATCTCGCCCCTCGTCGCCGCCCGGACCCGACCCCGCGGGTCGGTCGCCGGAGCAACCCGCTGGACCCTGCTGCCTCCTGCGTCTCCTCATCGGCGCCCGGGCCCCGCCAAGCTTGCTGCTGCTCCCGCCGGCCATGGAGCCGCCACGACGCATGCACCTCCTTCCTCCCGTGCGCTCGACTCCTCTAGCCCCCTCATCGCACGACGCCTGTCTCCGGACCTCGCGTCGCCGTCAAGTCAAGACGCCCGAGCTCCTGCTTCTCTCTACCATGGCGCTGCTGCCTCGTCGCGCCCCATCCTCTGACCCACCTAGCTCCATCATCTCCGCCCCGCACCTCACCTCTGCACCATCCCCATCGCCCTCCTTGCCTTACTCTAGCCTCCTCTTCTGCACGACCCGAGGGTGCCCCTGCTCGTCGTTCTTGCATGCTCGACGACCACCTCTGACCGCTAGTGACCTCCCGGCATCCTCTGCTGCACGTCCCGGCCATCTTCTTTTCCTGTAGCTGCGAGCACAACATGCGCAAGCCTGTTGCCTTCGGTTGCAACCGGGGTGTTTTCTCCTATTGGATACCGACGCCCGAACGTCTACAAGGTGTTGCGCCATGTACCACCACCATTGACCGCGAAGGGCTTGGAGTCATCAATTACCTCTCCGAACGAACGTGAACGACTACCTTCGTCAAGACCGATTCCTGAACAAGCACCGTTTGCGTGGATTGCGGCAAGTACCTCTACCGATGACCCCGAACATCTATGAAACATGAACGACTACCTCCTCTTCGACTCGTGAACCACTACGCCCAAAGACGACGGATTCGTGAAGTTCCACTACCATCGCCGTGGATCCGACAAGTTCATGAGAATGAGTACTTCCCACGACGACCTTGTATCACTACCATCGCAATACCGCGAGTACCTCTACCTCTACCGTCGTCGTGTACCACTACTTCCCTCAACGAACTTGATCCGTTCCAAAAACGCACGCTACAAAGGTATAACCCCTGAGACGACCCGTGGACGAATGCTTGGGTGATGTATGAGAGGCACCGCTTGTTTCATCCTATCTGAATTGTCGTTTGCGCATTCCTCGTTTGCCATGTTACCAATACGTGGGATACCCAGTTACCGGGATCACTCCTCGTTGCTTTGCACATCCACACAATTGTTCTTTTGCACCGGTATCTCAGCGAGTTGCCGGATCCTCGCAATATTGCTGTGGCATCATTTCCATTATCACCGATGTGGCACCATTTCCATTTCGCCGCCGTGGCACCTTTTCCTTCCGCCATGGCGACAAATGCCTCATATCATATTATCTCAACATTTTCATCAAAATTGCATAAAACTTCTATATGTCATCCGCATCATGATAACAACATTTAAAATGTTAAAAAATTGTTGTTTGCATTAAATTGCTAATGCATATGGGGATTTTTTGGAATGGTTGTTTGTTGTTTCGGCCTCATTTAAACTTGCTTAAGTGTGTAGTTCACTTATGCCTCACTTCTTGCCATGTTAACCAACATTTAATATTGTTGGATAAATAAACGAGAGTTAACTAAATAAATGAATGTGGTGTTTCGTCAATATGCAACTCGTTGCATATTGAGCTCCATTTAATTTGTAGTATTGTTTGTTGCACTTTGCCATGCCATGCCTCATTAAACCGGACATGCATCATACTTGGTTGTGCATCATGCCATGTTTATGTGGTGGTTGTTTACCATGTTGTTTGCTTCTTTCCAGTTGTGCCTCTTCTCGATAGTTCCTGTTTCGTTGCAATTGTGAGGATTCATTCGACTACGTTGGCTTGTCTTCTTCATGGACTTGTTCTTCTTCCTAGCGGGATTTCAGGCAAGATGACCATCACCTTGGATCTCATTACTATATTTGCTATGCTAGTTGTCTCGATTCTATCGCTATGTCGTGCTACCTACCACTTATTTATCAAGCCTCCCACATAGCCATGATAGCCTCTAACCTTTTTACCCTTCCTAGCAAACCGTGGTTTGGCGATGTTGCCGCTTTGCTCAGCCCCTCTTATAGCATTGCTAGTTGCAGGTGTAGTTGCAGGTTGTTCCATGATGGGACATGGATATCATGGGATACCACAATATCTCTTATTTAATTAATGTACATATATGCTTGGTAAAGGGTGGAAGGCTCGGCCTTATGCCTAGTGCTTTGTTCCACTCTTGCTGCCCTAGTTTCCGTCATACCGGTGTTATGTTCCTTGATTTTGCGTCCCTAACACAGTGATGGTTTATGGGACCCTCTTGAAAGTTCGCTTTGAATAAAACTCTTCTAGCAAGGCCCAACATTAGTTTTAACATTTCCATAATAATACTTTAACCTAATAATCAATTGGAATAGGGCGTAATGAACCCGAGGATTCTTTCTACATACAGGGGTGGCAGTGCCGACGGTGTTGGTCCCAAACTAGAGCACTGTGTGGGGCCGCCCCTTGGCAACTTGGGGTATTTTGGCACCTGTACGCGTAGGTCATCCGTCGTGGTCTGAGACGAGATACGCGCGGCTACTATCAGGGTGTCGGCACGTCAGGAGGTCTTGCTGGACTTCTTTTACCATTGTCGAAATGTCTTGTGCACCGGGATTCCGACTCTGATCGGAGGGTTCCGTGATGGAGGATTGTCTCCGTGTATCGTGAGCTTATCATGGGCTAAGTTGGGACACCCCTACAGGGTTTAAACTTTCGAGAGCCGTGCCCGCGGTTATGTGGCAGATGGGAATTTGTTAATATCCGGTTGTAGCGAACTTGAAGTAAACTCTTTTAAAATACACAAACCGCGTTGCGTGACCGTGACTGTATCCTTTCGAGGAAGTTCGAGAAGAGAACACGGTTGGTTATGTTTGAATGTAAGTAGTTCAAGATCACTTTTTGATCATTACTAGTTTGCGACCGTTTGCGTAGTTTCTCATCTTACTCTTGTATTTGTAAGTTAGCCACCATACGTTGCTTAGGCGCTGCTGCAACCTCACCACTTTACCCCTTCCTTAGCCATTTATGTTTGCTAGTCTTGATACCCACGGTAATGGGATTGCTGAGTCCTCGTGGCTCACGGATTACTACACCAACAGTTGCAGGTACAGGTAATGCGATGATCATGACGTGAGAGTTCTTCTTCTTCTTCTTCTTCTTCTTTGTTCAGGGGATATGTTCCTAGTCAATAGCCTGGGGTAGCAGGGTGGACATCGTTTGAGCTTCTGTTTGTGTTTCATTCATAGTCGGATGTCGTTCCATGTATGATGTATTGATGTATTCTTGTGGCATTGTATGCCTTTTGTATGTATCCCAAATATTATGTAATGGTACGATGTTGTGATATCCACCTTGCAAAAGCGTGTCAATATGTTGTTCTATCCTTTGTGGGACCTTCGAGTCCCTTTAGGATAGTGTTGCATATTGGGCGTGACACAACAATTCTGGAAAATCCCCATATGCATATTTTGAATTTGGTATTGTTATGCCCTAAACCATATTTTAGAGTTTCTAAACATGCAAGGTAAGTGCACCATGTTAATCTACGCATTTTTCTACCCTATTTACATATAAAGTTTATTTAATTTGGAGATACAGTTATTTAGTTACGAAATAAATCATTTTAGCATACTATTTATGCAAAATAAATGCGAACAACATTTTAAACATTTTAAATATGGATGAAAGTGGGATATGATGAAACTATATAAAATTCTAAGCATTTTACATGTAAAGTTTGTTTTAATCCGATGCATGGTTAATTAATTATTATATGCATGAACATGAGGTTTTTTTTTTGCAAAACTGTAAATCCCTGGATAAATAGCTAAAACCGTCCAGAGGAAAAAAAGCATCGGGCAGAATCTGGATGGGCCAACAGTGTACAGAAGAGGGGCTGCTCACCCATGAGCTTCGGCCCGGTCGGTTAAGAAGCAGGCCGCGGCAAGGGAGCTAGGCCGGCTTGAGTCAGCGCGCTGGCCCAGGCGAGAGGAGGCATGGTGCAGTCAACAGGCGCTGCTGGAGCTGGGCTCCACGCGAGGCAGAGGAGGGGTCAACGCGTGGCAGCGTGTTTCCTCGTTTGATGCAGGGGAAGCAGTGCGACGGCGCTGGGACGCAGGGCCTCGCTGGATCTGACGGAGACGGCGGCAAACGAAGCAGGGCGGCGGCGGGAACTGCAAGGCCATGCGGAGCTCCTGCATAGCACAGCGACGTGCGGGGGTTAGAGATGAGAGAGACCTCGGGGAGGAAAAGAGAGATGAGGAAGAGGAGGCGATGGGACTTGGGGCTTCGGTCGTCGACGAGGCGAGGAAGAGGAGGTCTGGTCTGCGTGAGGACACCCTGGATTGAGCGGGAGGTTATGGGGTGCGGGCGCCGAATGGGCTAAGTGGCGCGCGGTTGAGCGCTCGGTCCGTCGACGAGGTAGGGGCTGGCCAGAGCGGCTCGGGAAAGAATAGCCTGGCATGCTTCGGTGCTTCCTCCAGCGAGACAAGGGGGAGGTTGGAGGAGACCGGGACGAGCGGAACGACGCCAGAGGCGGAGCAGCTTGGGGGTGGTGCAGAGCTTCTACTGGTGGCGCTCGCTCGGGAGGCAGGGGACTCGTCTGCTGGTGGAGCTGGATGGTGGAGACAGATCTCGGTGGGGATTGGGCAGCTAGGGAAAACGAGGAAGGAGGGAGGCGCAGGCTAGGTGAGGGGATCGAGGAAGATCGGGCGAGGGGATCCCGATGGAGAAGGTGGCGGCGCTAGGGTAGGATCCCTAGAAATTAGGTGGTTTGTCTAGATTAGGTTATGGGGTATATATATATAGTGAAATGAGGGTAATTTTTGGACATCCAATTTAAATTGGATGGATGGAAAGAATAAACTAGGGGAGTCCAACAAAGAACAGATGATGTTTTAGAGATGTTTGGGGATGATCCGGACCCATCAGTAATGAAAGCCCGGTTCGGATATGGAGAAGTTTCGGACGCGCATGCGAGGGGGGTATTGTGCACTGTGCAGAGAGGCTCAAACGGTCGGACAACAAAAGAACAGTTGGTCTCGAAAGGGACAATGAAGGCAACGGGTAGAAGCGAGAACTATGAACGGATGCAAGTTTTGAAAACAATGACGGCAACAGAGTGCCGATGCAATGTGAATGGTGACATGATGAATGCAACAAGCAAATAAAACACACAGCGGTCACACAAAACATGGAAGGCGTCTGGAGCGTGGGTCTCGGGTCGTCACAACACTCATCCACTTACAGAGATCTCGCCCCGAGATCTAGGGATGGCACCGAGGAGAAGCGGAAGAGGAAGAGGTAAAACAAAGTTGCTTCTTTGAGTAACGAGTGAAACCACAAGCCGAGGTTGAACAAATTGAAAGAAAGAATACCATTGAGATGAACAAGATTGCAAACAGTCTGTTGGACAAGAGGAACAAGGAATACGATGAGAACCAAGAGCTCGAGGGAGAAGTTAGGCTTTGAAATCACTCCGGGAGAAAAGAGAAGGAAAGCTTGATAAGATGAAAAGAACTTGAAAAGAGAACACCACACTCCGGTTAAATGGAGCAAGTAAAAGAACATGATCTTGGCAAAATGAGATGATGGAACGAACAGAGCAACATCACAATGCCTCCGAAAGAAATGTAAGAATGGAATAAAAAGAACGGAGAAGAAAACATGTTCTACCTCAAATAAATTTGAGAGAGCATCCTTAAAAAAAGGATTGAACGGAGTTGTTGGAAAATCAACAATGAAAGGGATAAGCTTGTTGTGGGCTTATGGAAAACATCTCAAAATTATGAGGTGACAACCGGCCACTAACGGAAATAGTTAATTGGATCGAGATCAACAAGTAGATGAAAATTCCTTTTACCCAGAGAATAGGAGGAAACTTGGATTATCGATAGTCACCACAATTAGTAACATTCCTTAGGGAAGGCTTTAGGTGAAATATAACCCAAGATAACTCCAAGGAAGAAAAAGGTGGGTTTAAATATCTCATTCTTGACAACATGTGAACCTTGAAACACGAAGGGCAATTGTCAACAATGGAATAACACCACCTCAAATGATAAGGTAGAAAGAGTTGCACTTCGGAAGGCAAGATGAAGAATGCTTGAACTCCTCAAATAAAACATGTGTTGAGCACCATGTTTATTTTAGAGTATAGCTTGGCGGATCATAACTCTGAGAAAAATCTTGACGAACAATTCAAGGATGAAAGGTATCCTTGACAAACCGCCATGTTGAGCCTTCATGAAGAACTCCGGTAATAAAAGGATGATGGAAAGAAAGAGAAATTGAAAGAACAAGGTGAAGCCTTGCAATTATTTAGATGGAGCTTCACAATGATATAATAGAAATAACTTGAAGCTCCGGAAAAGAAAGACAATCAACTTGGAACCGAGAAGTTCCTCGTCATGAACAAACTCCGGAAGAAGGAATTAAACACTTGGATGACACAAGAATAGGAATTAAGTTATGTGTATCCTTCACCAATTTAAATTGATGACAAGCAACAGATTTGGCATACTACTTATTCTTCTTGAAAAAGATTGAAGAGAGATATAGTGCAACTCAATGGACCACCGGTAGCATTAAAACGATTGAAGAAAAGTGAATGAATCACCGGGAAGAATTAGAAAATGAACAACTATACTTGAGGGAATTTAGATTCAAGTGAAGGAAGAGATCATGAGCTAACAATAGAGTAATTGAATGAAGCACCGGTAGAATATGGAGAACGAGAGCTAAAAGTTGAGAATGAAGAATTCTTCTGGAATGATGTCCTTCAAAGAATCGAAATGGAAAGAACTCATCAAATGTTTCGAATGGGTATGAAAGAGCTCTCATGATTGGAAATGATTGTGATGATGGCACGAAGCTAGAAGCATGAATCTTAAGAGAACGAACCAAGATTCAAGATAAATTCTTCTTCGGTCTTCAAATCTAAGAATGACGTCGAGAAATACCACAATGAATAGTTGAGTCACTCTGGAAGAATTAAAAGAGGAAATGTTGAGCGAAAGATGAAAAGAATTTGAAAACGATCTTGGAGAAGGCATATGACTGATGAAAATCCATTCTTACGTCACAATTGAAAATAATTTGAGAATAACTCCAAAAAAAATTAGAAGAGTCAGGTAAGATCCTACGAAAAGACCTGTGGCTTAGGGCCCACTCAAAAGAAAACACCGTTGAACGATTTTAAAAGAGCGATTGCACCGGTTGAATTAAATAGCTCAAAAGAGATAACAACCTCGAAATAGCTTGAACAAATTAGCAATGGAAACGTGAATCTTCTGAGATAACTTCAGCAATCCGGATATGAATATACGAAGGTGAATAAATAAGAGAGCCTTGGAGAAGACATTCCAACATTGGAACACATGTGAAACGAAAGGAAGAGATATAATCAACACCGAAGCTTCAGTTTAGTCCACTAGAGAAGAACTTGTAGACCATCTACATGAGAACCACCGGGTACAACATGAAAGGAAAGGAATGAAGAGACTTCACATGAATAAAATGGATACTTGATTAAGTAATCTGAGTCCTTGAGGAAAATGGTGGGATGGTGGGAAAAACAAAGGCAACTTGGGACGGATGAAACAGACGTTGTTGAGAAAACTGAGAATTGATCTTGTGAATGTTGAAATGATTGGATTAGCCTGAAAGGAAGCACGCCGGTTGGAAAAGAATTGAAATGACAATCTCAATGATCGAAAGGATTGGTATTCACATCTAAATATGAGAACACCGCTTAGGAAAGGTATGGATTCAACACTTGACATTGAAGCAACTCAAATACCACAACTCAAAACAAAACAAATGATTTGGCTTGAAAAGTAGCTCGAAACAAATACATAACCCATCATGCATTTGTTGGAAGGATAAACCTAGGTAACTACTTGAATTCCCACCTATGAACTCCCGAAACTTTCTGGTTATGCAATCTGGTGTTTGGGATACATGGAGGCACAAATATCTCACACAACTAACAAATCCTAAACTCCAACTGTATCCATCCGTCAACACATAACCATGAAAACCTCGGAAATCGTGTACCTCAGACCATCGAAAACATCCGATATACTAGATGTGGAAATATGTCTGATCGCTCTCCCTAGTACTGAGTGTCGTCAAACTACTCTCACCACAAAGAGTATAGAAGTGTTTTTTATGACGGCACCGTTTGGTATTCCGGAACTGAAACGATAAGCACTGTGACAAAGACACCTTGGAGCTCAACTCCCCGGGACACTGCCACTGTTGAGTGTATTCATTATTAGGAAAGACGAGATAGACTAAGATTTGTTCTGGCGTGTCTTGTACTCCAAGTAGATCATTGTACTCCTATATATATACCCACGAGGCTCAAACAATACAACAACGATTCCACAAATCCCTCTCTATACCTTCTAACATGGTATCAGCCTAACTGATCAAAACCCTAGCCGCCGCCCATCGCTTCCGCTCCGCGCGCCGCCTCCGAGGCGGTCGGCCACCATGACCGCCGCCGGGGGCCGCGCTGCTCGTACCTAGGGTTCGTCCGCCGATCGTGTTGACCAGCTGCCCTAGAGAGTATTTTTCCCGAGCCCTTGCTTCGGGGTTTTTCTCTCTCCCGCCGGCCCTTGTTATTTTTTTCCGATTTGCTTGATTGGTTTGCGTCGCCCGCCTCCGCCGTCGACCTACATGCGCCTTTACTCCGACACCGTCGCGACCGGCCTGTGTTGGTGTACAAAAGTAGGGGCACTCCTTTTCCACCCCTTTACTTGTGCACGGGGAGTCAGAGCCACGCCCACGGCCACACTAAGCAGGGTAGAGGAGGGAAGCCAGAGCACAAGATGACCAAAGCAACACTAAGACCAAAGGCGCAAAGAGAGCAAGAGGGCGAGGTGGACTCCTCCGGCAAGACCCTTGCCGGGGTGGCTCCCGCAGCCTCGGCAAGATCCTTGCCGGGGGAACTTGCCAGATGCCAGCAGAGTGCGCCACCCTTGAGCCCACGGGTTTCCAACACCATCGACCATATTGGAACCAAGGCTCGGGAGGCACCTCCGTGGTGGCATGTAGATCTTTGTAGAGATCATAGATACACAAGATCGGATGGGAACAAAAAGACGACGATCCTTGGAGAGATCCTTGCCAAGGAAATCCACGAGACCCCTGCCAAGATCCTTGCCGGGGACGACCACGGCGCCGCAGTGAGACCCTTGCCGAGCCCTCGGCAAGACCCTTGCCGAGGACGCCTGCGGGGCCGCAGCCAGGCCCGCATCTGCAAAAACTCCACCGCCGCTCCCATACAACTGCCAGCTCGACCAGCTGGGCAGGCATCTGCGTGGCAGCGTGCAGCCTCTACACCAACTCAGCAAGCACCTGCGTGGTGGCATGCAGATCTTCGTGAAGGCTCCACCACCGCACCAGCCAGCCAACGTGGCGCTACGACGCCTCGTCAGCTTGGACGCATGTCGGAGCCAGGCGAGGCGATGACAGCTGGGACAAGCTTCTTTGCCGTCCCCAATAAACCAAGAGGGGCTCGTCGGCAGCGCATTAAATGAGTTTGTCCGATGATGCCAGGGGATAGACTCAGCCCTTGTACACCTTTCCACCTCCCGTGTGCCACTGTAACGACCCCTTTTTGCCTATAAAAGGAGGCCCGAGGCGTACTGGAGGGGGATTCGGATCTTTTGGACTAGAGAGCCACCGCAGCTAGTTCAAGAACACAAGAACACCTAAATATACATCAAAGCAGGACTAGGGTTTTACGTGTCTCCGCGGCCCGAACCTGGGTAAACAATCTGTGTGCTGAACGCCAGACCTGCTCTTTGCACAACCCCGCGCCCGCCAACCGTAGAAGGGATCTCAGTGACCCCATAGGTGTCATTTCCCACCGACATCTCGGGCGCACCAGGTAGGGGGTGCGCAGTTGTGAAAATCCGGCCTGGTTGAAGCAACGGCTTCATCATGGTCGTCACTTCAAGCAAGATGACGACCGAACAAATGGCATCCTCGGTGGACGCGGCGAGCACCCACGTAGCGGACGAAAAGTTAAGTCATGCAAAACTTTGAGTAATTCCTTTTTATATATAAGGTTATCGTCCTCGACGATCTTGCCCTGTGTATGGAAAACCTGCACGCAGTGGGGCACTACCACTATTGGCAACGCCCTCGTTCTGTCTCGAGTCCGCTCGACAGCTCAAGTCGGCCGCGCCAAGAGCAGTGAGGTGGTTTGCCCAGCAGCAAGCATACCTGGCAGGCCATTGAGGATCCATTCTCAAGATGCCGCCTGGGTTTTCGCGCCGGCAAACCTACCCGATTAACGTAGGGTGGACATACATAGGGAGATCAAACGGGAAAATAACATGCATCGTTTCAAAAGTACTACAGGGTTACATTACATCATTTGTTGCTGCGGTTCTAACTAAAGGTAAAAATTGTCTTGGTCATGAACATGCAACGGCGATAAGAAACGGGGTGCCTAGTCCCGGCGCTGGCCTTGTACCCTCCAAACTCCGTCGATGAGGCTGACGATGGGCTCGATGCGCTCCTAGAGCGGTGTGGGGTCCACGTCGTCCGGCAAGCTATCTAGCGAAGCTTCAAAGTCGAGGTCAGGGTTCCAGTATGCCATCTTGGTGAGGACCTTGGTCATGGCACCCCGGCAAAGCCTCTGGGCCTCTTCGGCCAGAGAGGCCGCCCTGTTGGAGCGGAGCCGCTCCAGGGCCCCGAGAACACCCTCAAAGAACAGGGTCAGGCTAGCATTAGGACTCACGTTTGGCTCCGGGACGTACCTCACGTTGGACATCCCCATGATAGCCAGCTGCATGGTGAGCCTACTGGCAACCTCGGCGAGGCGACTGACCCAGAGCTTCTCGCCCGCCACAAACTCCACGTGGTTGGCGGCGTTGTTCTTTCGCAGCTGCCTCTTCTTCTCCAGATCCTTGGTCAGGGTCTCCTCCCGGGGCCTGACCTCCGAGAGCATCCCCTCAAGGCCCTCCAGGTTCAACTTCAGGTCCTTGATAGACTCATTGGCCGTGGAGAGTAGCTCGACCTTCTCGAGGACTGCGGCCTACGCGTCAGCCAAAGCGCCCTTGGCCCCGTCCCTCTCCCCCGTCAGCTCCTAGATCTGCTTCTTCAGCCCATCACGCTCCGCCTCCAGCTCGTTCACCTTGCCGGCATGAACCTGGGCCTGAGCATTGAGGGCCTTTTCGTGCCTCTGCTCTAGTTCCCGGGTCCACTACACGACAAGCTCCTGGACCTCCTCGTCCTTGCCGCGGAGTGTCGCGGCGAGCTTCTCCTTGCGAGCGGCAAGGTCCTCCTCCTAGGAGTTCAGCTCAGCCTAGTGCTGGAGCCGAGCAGCCTCCTCCTTGGTGGCCTGTCGATTCGCCGCCTCTTGGGCCTTCTCGACATCGGCCTGCTTCATGACAAGCTCCAGCTTGTGCTCGGCCAGCTGGTCCTGGGCGGCCTTAAATTCCTCACAGGCCTGGCGGAACCAAGCCTGCGCCTCGGCGACGCACCCTTCGAGGTCCGCCTCCGCCTTGTCCACCGCTGCCATCCTGGACTTGGCCTTGTCCAGGCGGGCACGGTGCAGCGCCTGAAGCTTGTGGAAGCTAGCGCTCATGCTCTGGAAGAGCCACTCTTCCTGGGAACCACCGCCATCGACGCTCAGTCCGTCAACGACCTCGAGCCCAGCGGCGGCAAGCACCTCATCGTCGAACACCTCTCCCTAGGTGGGCACCCTAGTGCTCGCCGTCCATGGGAGGTGGACGAACAAGTCGTCACCCACCTTCAGATATTTTCCCGAGCCAGAAGCGGCGGAGGAGGAAGGCTGGTCGTTGACCACCTCCTCCTCGACAGCGGCCTTGCTGGCCTCCTCGGCAGGTCCCTTGCCGGCCTCCTTGGCAGCGGCCTCGCCGGCCTCCCCGGCAGGCCCCTCAGCGGCTTCCTCAATAATGTCCTTGGCGGCCTCCTTAGCGGCGATCTCGTCGACCTTGGCTGCGGCCTCTCTGGTGACTTCTTCGATGATGGTGTCCACGCCCCCCCGGTCCGCCGAGGAAGGATCTGGGTACCGAGAAGGAGAATGAGACAAAGCCAAGATCAAAATTTGAAAGAACAAGAACAAGCGGGAACGGGAGGCAAACAACTCACCTGTGCCAAGCTGGGACGAAGTGGCCCCCTCCCCACCGACATTCGGTGTCGGGACGGAGCCGCCGGCACCCGGGTTCACCTCCTCCTTCTCCTCCGTGCGCATGGGCTCTGTGCTTGGGGCCCTTGCCGGGGACGTCCCTCGGGGTGGCGTGGCTGATGGGGGCGGCGTGTTGAGGGTGGCCCTCAGTGGCTCCTCCTGCTATCGTTCTCCTCCTGCAACCACGACAAGGTCAGCACAAGAAATCGTGCCCCAACACATGTCGATGGGGAGCGAGTAATGAACACACGTTGGGGGCTGCTCTCCACCATCACCAGTGGTGTACTCGAGGTGCCCGCCGGGGGCTGGCTGCCCGCCGAGGCCTTGGCCCTCTTCGCCACCCTCTGGGCCAGCGTCTCCCTATCCCTGCGAAGATGAAGACAAGTCAAGAAAAGTGGCACGGTCCGAGGGGACGGAGATGACAAAAGATGAGACACTTACTCATCCTCCGCCTCTTCTTCCACGGCCATCCTCTTCCTCCTCAGGCTAAGAGACCCGAGGTCGAAGAAGACCTCCGTGTCATCACCTGCAGGAGGAGGGGAAGCAGGTGGAGTTCGGGGACGCTTGGACGGAGAAGGGGCAGCCGCTTTCTTCTTCACCACCTCAACCTTCACCGCCTTCCCCGCTGCCGCAGCCCTCGTCTGATCCATGGACGCCTCCGGAGGTTGTTGCGGCTGTGCGATCCTGCCAGGGCAGGCCGGCTCTCCGGAGACGACCCGCCGCAGGACACGCCCTCTCCCCGTGGATGGGGGCTCGACAGCCTCGGCCTCCTCCTCGGACGGCTCATCGACGTCATCTTCAATGAGAGGGACCCAGGTGCCGGCGCTGCTGGCCTCCCCAGTGGATTCCACCCACTAGGCGAGCTCCTTCTCCTCTGCGGCCGCTGTGGCCTCGTCCTCCATGCCGCCAGCACTACCGGCCTCCTTGGCGAGCTCCGCCTCCGCCGCCCTGGCGGTGATGTAGTCCAGCTCCGCCTGGGTGGTGTCTTGGATGAGCCGTGGCTCCTCGCGGACGTACTTCTCCACCAAGGTGTCGAAGAACTCTTGCACCTGATCCTCCTCCAGCTCGGCCCAATTCAGGTCAAGGCCGTGCGCATTGAAGTATGGCATCATGGCGATGATGTCGGTTTGGCGAGAGTTGTTGCTCAGCGAGACCACCCCCGCTGGCAACCCGAACAAGGCCCCCTTGGCGACCTTGCCGGCCTTCGCGGCCTTGCCGACCCTCTCGGCCCTGCCGTCACGACTCACGTCGAGCTGAAACAGCCGCTGGCAGAAATGGGCCTGCGCCATCACCGTGAAGTTGTGGTTCATGCCAGGGCGAAGTCTCATATTATCAGCCACATTGCTAAAAAGCCAGGCCGGCATCCCCTTGTTGTGAAGTGGACCAATTCGGCGGCGGATGAAATCTGCCCCAATCATCTCCAGGGTGATCCCGGCAGCGGCGAGGCGGTGGATCCTGGTGGTGGCGACCGTGAGCCTCCCGTCCTGGGCGTCGACGTCGCCCCAGTCATCTTTGCGAACCGGTGGCTTTTGGCGAACTTGGCAAAATTCCTGTGGGTCTTCTCCTCAATCCAGCACCACCGGCTCCACCACTCGTCCCACCTCTCCTTCTGAGCACCCTTCGGATATGTCCCCTTCTCAAGGGGCATTGGGATCCAAGTGACACAACCGGAGATGGAGCCTCCCTTCTGGATCCGAGGATAAAAGTAGTTGTGGAAGAGCGCCGTGCTGGGAAGCACTCCAGCGAAGCCCTCACAAAGCTGGGCAAAAAGATCCATGCACGCCACGGCATTTGGAGTGAAATCCAGAAGATGGAAGCCATAGGTGTGCATGATGTCATTGAAGAAATCAGAGAAAGGGGGTAGAGGCGGCAGGAAAAGTAGTCGACGAAGAATGGGTACCAATTCGGGGCGGCCTTGGCGCAATCGCTGGGGATGACGCACTAGGCCGGATGCCCCGTCGACTCTCCCCCCATCTTGCGCCCCCAAAGGGGCCTGAAGTTGTCCCGAAGGTGGACCGCGTCGACCGTCGAGGGAAAGTAGGCGAGCTGCGTCCGCCACGCCGCCGTCTCTCTCTCCGGCAGCTCCGTCCCCCCGACATCCTTGGCCACTCCTTTGCCTTTGCTGGTTTTGGGTGCCATGGCGGCTGCGAAAGGTGGAGGAGAAGGGGCAGCGAAAACATGACGGCGTCGAGCGAGAGCAAGGGCTTGAGGGGGAAGAAAGAAGGGACGGCGGTTCCGAGATTGGAGAAGACACATAGGGTAAATGAGCAGTGCCTCTGCGTTTTCCTCCTTTTTACCGGGAAGGTGCGAGCTGCCTGTTTACCACGACGTGACGCATGCGTGCGGAAACTACCCCACGCACGACCCCCACGTCACACATGACCCACCACGTCGCGCGTTCAACGCGGGTCGTGGGGGAGCGCAGCGAACGGAGAGTTACTGCGGTAAAAATCCGCCCCACCTGCCCGCGCACCGTTTTGGGCCTAGCCCAACAACGGGTCGCGCTTATGTGTGGCCCAGGCCCAGGGGCTCCTGTCGGGGTACAAAAGTAGGGGCCCTCCTTTTGCACCCCTTTACTTGTGCACGGGCAGTCAGAGCCGCGCCCACGGCCACACTAAGCAGGGCAGAGGAGGGAAGCCGGAGCACAAGACGACCAAATTAACGCCAAGACCAGAGGTGCAATGAGAGCAAGAGGGCTAGGTGGACTCCCCCGGCAAGACCCTTGCCAGGTGTCTCCCACAGCCTCGGCAAGATCCTTGCCAGGGTAACTTGCCTAATACTAGCAGAGTGCCCCACCCTTGAGCCCACGGGTTTCCAACACCATCAACCATATTGGAGCCAAGGCTCGGGAGGCACCTCCGTGGTGGCATGCAGATCTTTGTAGAGATCATAGATACACAAGATCGGATGGGAACCAGAAGACGACGATCCTTGGCGAGATGTTTGCCAGGAAATCCACGAGACCCTCGGCAAGATCCTTGCCGGGGATGACCGCGGTGCCGCAGCGAGACCCTTGCCGGGCCCTCGGCAAGACTCTTGCCGAGGATGCTTGCGGGGCCACAGCCAGGCCCGCGTCTGCTAAAACTCCATCGCCGCTCCCATATAGCTGCCAGCTCGACCAGCTGGGCAGGCATCTGCGTGGCAGAGCGCGGCCTCTACACCAACTCAGCAAGCACCTGCGTGGTGGCATGCAGATCTTCATGAAGGCTCCACCACCGTGCCAGCCTAGTAGCCAGCCAACGTGGCGCTACGACGCCTCGTCAGCTTGGACGCCGTCGGAGCCAGGCGAGGCGATGACAGCTGGGACGAGCTTCTTTGCCGTCCCCGATAATGCAAGAGGGGCACGTCGGCAGCGCATTAAATGCGTTTGTCCGACGATGCCAGGGGATAGACTCAACCCCTGTACACCTTTCCACCTCTTGTGTGCCACTGTGGTGACCCCTTTTTGTCTATAAAAGGAGGCCCGAGGCATACTGGAGGGGGATTCAAATCTTTTCGACTAGAGAGCCACCGCAGCTAGTTCAAGAACACAAGAACACCTAAATATACATCAAAGCAGGACTAGGGTTTTACGCGTCTCCGCGGCCCGAACCTGGGTAAACGATCTGTGTGCTGACCGCCAGACCCGCTCTTTGCACAACCCCGTGCCTGCCAACCGTAGAAGGCTCCTTCACCGACCCCGCGGCCTCGCGCGACAGGCGGCCCCTCATGGCCATCGTTTGCACGCCGGCCCACCCGCCAATCTGCGCCGACCGTCTGCGCCCTCTCCGATCGGGACCCCTGCATCGCCTCCACCCGGCGGCCTCGCGCCATGCGGCGTCCAATCATAGCCGCCGCTCGTGCACCGGCCCGCCAATCGATCGACGCCACCCGCTCAACGCCACGATCCCCCTCATCTACACCGTGTGACCAACCTAGCCCGTCGGTTGCACGCGCCTCCGTAGGTCCCGTGAAGATTGTCCCCAAGTTCAGTGTGTCCCTCCACTGATCGAGCAACGGGCTGCAGCCGTGTCGCACTGTCAGGCCACCGCGCGGCCACCCCGTGGTTCTCCTCGCGGCTACATCGACTCGTGCGTCGCCGCTGCATCGCCCCTACGGGCCGTAGTGCCACGATACGCAGTCCCAGCCGCCGCCCCGAGGCCGTCCCCGCGGTTGCACCGACCCGCGCTCCGCTGCTGCACCGCCCTAGCGCCATGGCCCACAGTCCCCGACGCCGCCCCAAGGTCTTCCAGTCGTCACCCGACCTACCCGCCACCGCTGCGTCGCCCCTTAGGGCCATAGCGCCGCCTCCCGCAGTCCACTCTGCCATCACCACGCGTCGACCTACCGTGGTATGCGCCACACTGTCTCCCTTGGCGCGGGAATGCCACCGTCCGCGCCGATCTTCGTCACATTCTCAGGGTTTTTCGCCTACTTCGAGCACCGCCACCGCGCTCCTAACCTAGCCGCCGCTGCCGCCGCAGTCAGGCCGCCACCGACGCTCTTTGGCCGCAGCCGCCGCTACCCCCGTAGCCGCCGCAGCCGCCACAGCCACCCATCCACCTCCTTCGTCTTCGTCCAGCACCAGCCCATCGTCAGCATCGCTGTCATCTACCCTGACCACTTCGTCTACACGGACCGCCATTGGTGACATTGTCCCCGCGCCGATGGATGCCACAATCGTCGTCGAGTTCTTCTCTACTGACCTCTCCGACTTCTCCAATATGGCGTACAGCTCGTGCAGGTCTCTCGGCTATGCATGCCTGATGCTAGCAACACCGATGCGTGTCTTCATCCACGATGTGTCCCCGGGCCTGGCAAGCCTGGTCGGTGCTTCGTCAACTTCGTCTTCGTCCGTCTACGCATGCACGGTGCTGGCAACACCGATGTGTGCCTTCGTCCATGATGTGTCCCCGGGATTGGCAAACCCGCCGTGACACGTCGTCAACAACATCTTCTTCCCAACGCACCACTGCTTTGACACCACTGCACCCATGCTAACTCGGCGCCCCCTAGCGCCCGCGGCTCCATGGCGACTTCCACGACACCCTCACCCCTATTCGACATCGACCACGACATTCTTCACGCGGCTACCTGGACCACGGCTCCACCACCAACGTTGTCGGCTACCTCGACAAAGACATAAATGGCGAGCGACCACGTCGGTTGCCACACCAGCCACAACTCCGCGATGCATTGATCGTTATGACCATGGGGGGTGTCCGTAGGCTTGCCTTCGAATTCTTCTCCAGTCTCACCATCCGCGTCGCTACCGTTGTGACTTGTTTTTCGTCCTAATTCAAAAATTCCCCACCAAAAATAGCCCAAATTTTTTTTTGTGATTTGTTGGTGTGTTGAGATTTTGTTGGTTTGGATCCGTGGATTCGCTTTGTTTTGAGTGGATCTAGCTTCCAATCCTTTTCCCCCCAATTTCCATCCACAAATTCCTCCGAATTTCGCCGGATTCAACCTCTCCGCGTGGTGTTCATCCCGTTTGTCCCCGGATCCAGAGCCCGGACATCCGGCCCGTAGAGCCCGGACATCCGGCCCCACCCAGACATCCGGCGTTCCACCCGGACATCCGACCTCTGGCAGCAACATCTCCTTCCACCGCCCTGTTTTCCGCCCAATTTCCACCAAATTTTGTTCCGGTGCCCACTATATACCATATATACTTCCGCATAACCCAACCATTTTTGGACCGTTTCGCTCTCCGACACAATTGCTACTTCGAGGTTTGAGAATTTGAGTTGCGGTACCGTATCCTTTTGTGTTTCGGCTATCTAGGTACGGTTCGACATCGACATCACCACCGTTCATCTTCGCCACGGACACGTCATCAACAATGACCACCTCGACTACATCTTGGTATTCGTTCCAACCATTTTGACACCATACCGAAAGCAAGACCGGTAACCTCATCTTGGTATTGGACATATCACTCTTGCCATTACATTGATAGCTATCATAGCCTTACTCCTTTGTGTCGCTTACCCATCGAGACTAGCCATTGAGTATTGCCGGCAACGAGACTTTTTTTTGACAGAAAGACTGTAAGGGAACCCCTACAGTATAATTGGTGCAACAACCCCAAATTGCAAGTACCATGCCTTGAACCTGGGTGGGTGGGAAGGCATCAGCCCCTTCCAACCACTAGGCTATGCCTTAGTCTGCTTCCCATAGCATACATATATCATTGTTGCATATATTGGTATCATCTCTTGTGTCACAAAGTTGTCATCGCATACTCATTTCCTATCTTGGTTCGTCAAGCATTGCATGAGAAAAGAGCTCAAACATCAAAGAGAAAAACAAGCTTTTAAGCAAAGAGAAAAGATAAGCAAAGAGCTTTTAAGCTAGAACCATAGCATCTTACAACATTAAGATTGTCATACTCGATCATCTTGGATCATATCATAGCAACACCTTGCATAGAACATATTTGGGATAGAAGTCGTTGCATTTTTGCTAAGTAGGTTGTGCACAAGTTCTTGTATCCGCCTATTGTGCAATCGTGCTAGTGTCTCTCTAGTGTTGTGCAACAAGAGCATTTTTGTGGATTCCACAGTTTGGCTCACCCTTGGTTGCACAACCCCACTTATCTTTTTGCGCGTGTGTTTCCGTGAACCTTATATGCTTGGTCTACATGTTACATTGCATCCTGCGAATCTTTTCCAACATTATTGAAGCTCACTTACAATTGCATCAAATTTTTGTGCCACCATCCTAACCAAGCTACACCAAAAGCTTTTACTTGTGTAGGTGTGAGAAACCGACAAGAGCTAGTACCAATTGTGCTATTTCCTCGTCCTACATTGGAGTGATCCTCGATCCACTTTCAACTTCGGTCAAGGTACATTTGGTACTCGTTCTTCTCTTTCTACCACTCACATTTGTCTTGGAATGATGGATAGGCCAAGTACTTCTACCAACCCACTCTTCATGGAGCAAGACGACGACATGAACTCCTTTGTCACCAAGAGTCATCTCTTTGGTGCACAACGCGCTTTGCATCAAGAGCAACAAGCTATGAGTGAACGCATCGACAACCTTGCCACCGACTTGCGACTTTCCGAGCAACATACAAGGGACTACTTCGACCACAAGCTCGACGATCACAAGCAAGAGAATGACGCAAGGATGGACGAAATTCGTGCTTTGTTGCTCGACCACTCATCTTCCACTTCAAGAAGGAGCCATTCAAGACGCCACTACGACTTCACCCTCTTCGGCTCAAGTACACCGACATCGAACACTCTTCGTCGGGCCGCGTGCACCGATCGTTAGGCAAGCCTCAATCCGCTACCCGACATCGACTCTCAAGAGCGCCGACCACGTCAAACTCAAGAGGCCTTTGCGGTAGCCCGAGAACGGCAACGACAATGCCAACATGAAGAGCTAGAGCGAGCGCGTCTACACCAAAATGCTCAAGATGCCGAGGCACAACGTCAAGAACAACAACTCCGTGACGCTCAAGCACTTGCGACGCAACAAGCTCTACGCGATTCGAGTCGAGCCGTTGTCGACCGAAGCCGACAAGCCCGTGAACAAGAGGAAGCACTTCGTGAAGAAATTCAAGAACGAAGATTTCAAGATCACGCGCATCGTCAAGTTCCTCCTCGAGCTCGACAAGCTCCTCCACAAGCTCGCCAAGAACAACAAGTTAATCAAGAGCATGAAGACAATGGAGATCCTCCACGACAAGAACAACATGACGATAACTACCCCCCGTGCCAAGAGCACCACGAGTTGCACAATCATTAACAACATGGGCGTCATCATCCCCGACCCCAACACAATGAAGAGCAACGTTATGGCAAACTCAAGTTCACCATGCCCAAGTTCAACAGAAGCAACGACCCCGAAGAGTACCTTTCATGGGTATTGAAGGTTGACAAGATCTTCCGTTTGCACAATTTTGAAGAAAATAAGAAGATCGCGATGGCATCCCTTGAGTTCCAAGATTATGTCCTCATTTGGTGGGAACAAATCATAGAGCGCCGAGAGGCAAGAGGTGAACCACCCATCACTACTTGGGCGCAAATGAAGGATGTCATGAGAGCACACTTCGTACCTACCTACTACAACCGCGACCTCTTCAAGAAACTCCAACAACTCAAGCAAGGAACAAAGAGTGTTGAAGAATACAACAAGGAGATGGAGATTGCAATGATAAGAGCCAATGTCACGGAAGATGATGAGCAAACAATGGCACGTTTCTTGAATGGACTCAATCATCCTATCAAGAAGATCGCCGACTTCCAACCATACTCAAATCTCATCGAGCTAGTGCACCAAGCTACCAAAGCGGAATGCTAAGTGCAAGATGATTTCAAGTATGCCAAGTTCTCATCCAATTCCTACGGCTTCTCCAACAACCAAGCTTCAATGCCTCCAACACCAACTACAAAGCCTTCTTCCACCAACATGGACAAGTCGACTTCCAAGAAAGCTTCGTCAACTACAAGCCATCCTCCTATGAGCAACTTCAAGCCGAGAGCTTCATCATCATCAACCCCAACCGATGAGACCGTCAAGACGAGTTCCTTCAAGTGTTTCACTTGCGGAGGTCGAGGCCACAAGTCCTACGAGTGCACCAACAAGCGAACCATGGTCTTCAACGACGATGGCACTTATGACTCCATGAGCGAAGGTGAAATGGCAGCCCTCGAGCAAGTCGCCATGCACCGCCAAGTGAACAATGAAGAAGAACAAGTCTTTTGTGATGAAGACTCAAGTCCCGCACTTGTTATCTCCAAAGTCTTGACTCTCCAACATCATCAAGAAGAAGACCAACGATGCCACATATTCCACACCAAGGCTGGCATCAATGGACGATCCGTCAATGTCATCATCGATGGAGGGAGTTGTCATAATCTCGCAAGTGAAGAACTTTGCTCCAAGCTCCAATTGCCCAAGACGAAGCATCCACATCCATACAAAGTGCAATGGCTTAGTGACTTCGGCACCATCCAAGTCGAGCACCGAGTACAAGTCTCCTTCAAAATCGGTGCCTACGAAGACTCCTTGGAGTGCGATGTTGTTCTAATGACCATGTGTCATCTTCTCCTTGGACGGCCATGGCAATTCAATAGAGGAGTCATCCACAATGGCCGAATGAACCACTACATCTTCAAGATGAAGGGCAAGGAGTACGTCCTCCGTCCAATGTCGCTGTGACGCCCTCGATTCAATCGTACACTAATCATACACGCAAATGTGTACGATCAAGATCAAGGACTCACGGGGAGATATCACAACACAACTCTAGACACAAATTAAAATAATACAAGCTTTATATTACAAGCCAGGGGCCTCGAGGGCTCGAATACATCAGCTTGAATACAAACGAGTCAGCGGAAGCAACAATATCTGAGAACAGACATGAGTTAGACAAATTTGTCTTAAGAAGGCTAGCACAAAACAACAACGATCGAAAAGGCAAGGCCTCCTGCCTGGGAGCCTCCTAACTACTCTTGGTCGTCGGCGTCCGTCACGTGGTAGTAGGCACCCTCGGGGTAGCAGCAGTCGTCAAAGGTGGCATCTGGCTCCTGGACTCCACCATCTGGTTGCAACAACCAGAAAGAAGAAAGAAGGGGAAAAAGGGGGAGCAAGGCAACCGTGAGTACTCATCCAAAGTACTCGCAAGCAAGGATCTACACTACATATGCAACATTATCAAAGGAACGCTATATATGTGGACTGGGTTGCAGAAATGCCAGAATAGAGAGAAGACCTAGTCCTATCGAAGACTAGCATCTTCTGGGAACCACCATCTTGCAGCAAACAGGAGGGTGTAGAGTAGCATAAAGTAAAGTGGTAGTAGTGTTATCAACCTCGGCCAGAGATCCTTTCTCGACTCCCTGCGAGAAAGCAATCCCAGAGCCATACTATCCAGTTATCATCACAATCAAAACCTCATCACCATCCAGTTCTCATCACAAGTATCCAGTTCTAGTTGTATCGATCGGGATACAACTCCAAGTGTCCGTTACCGTAGGACAGGCTATCGATAGATGTTTTCTTCCCTGCAGGGGTGCACCAACTTACCCACCACGCTCGCTTAACTCCGGCCGGACACACTTTCCAGGGTCATGCCCGGCCTCGGCCAAACAATACGCCGCAACCCGACCTAGACTTAACAGAGAGGTCAGCACGCCGGACTAAACCTATGCCCCCAGGGGTCATGGGCCATCTCCCCGGAAACTCCTGCACGTTGCGTACGCGGCCGGTGAGCAGACCTAGCTACCTCCCTAAAAAGGCAGGAGCTTACCAGTCCAACCCGGCGCGCGCCGCTCCGTCGCTGACGTCTATTAAGCTTTGGCTGATGTATACGACGCAGAACGCCCATACTATGCCCACGTGATGGTTAGTGCTATCAGGCCAGAGGCCCCTCGGATCAAATATCCAAATCGTAGTGGATTAGGAACGCGCGGTAACAAGCAGAGCCTCACGAAAGAGGTGACCCCGTTGCCCCGTCTCGAGGACTTGCGGCAAGGGCTAAGAATGCCCGGCCACGCCTCGTAATTATCTCACGGGCACCTTCCAGGTCAACCCGTCTCCACATCACTTTCCAAGTAACAGTTGTAAAGTCCAAGTATCCGTGTGTCCAAACATCAAGAGGAAAACCCAAGGAATCACCCCCGGTGGGTTCCACTCAATGTAATCATCAAGGTGAACGTAGAGGAATCACCCTCGAGGTTCACACTTGAGGGGTTGCACGACAGAGCCGTATCGGAAGTGGTTAAGGAGGAAATCACCCTCGATGACCACGACCGAATAGCTACACTACAGGTTAACAACAGAAGTGCTGTAGAGGTCTCACCCTCGGCACTCGATAGTAACCCAGCAGTGTCGAGCAACTAAGGGGAAAGTGATGTGCGGTGCCGGGGCCTGGTCTTCAATGATGAAGCAGGGGCAACAAGGACAAGGTGGGGGTCACTGATGGATCACTAACCAGCCTATACTAAGCAGTTTAGGATAAGCAGGTAAGGTGCAATAACAGATACAAAAGCAGGCTATGCATCAGAATAGGAGCATACAATAACAGTAGCAAAATCTAATGAAAGCATGAGAGAAAGGAATGGGCGATATCGGGATGATCAAAGGGGGGGCTTGCCTGGTTGATCTGGCAAGGAGGGGTCGTTGTCGACGACGTAGTCGATCACCGGGGCATCAGCGGCCTCGGGGCCTACCGGAGAGAAGAGGGGGAAGAAACAGTAAATACATAGCAAACAGAGGTAACACTAAGCAAGACATGACGATACGTAGCGCTAAGCGTGCTCTAACGCGGTACTACACGTTGCAGACGGAGGGGGGAAACATCCGAGGGTGAATTCCCGACGTTAGGTGGATTCCGGACAAAGGAAAAGAGGGGGAAAGTTCCATGTTCAGCATGCTAGGGGCATGTGGCAGATGAACGGACCACGTATTCGGATTCATTGGATTTTTCTGAGCAACTTTCATATAGAAAACATTTTCATCGGAGTTACGGTTTAAAAGTTACGGATTTTCAAAGTTTAAACCAATTTCTGAATTATTTTAAAAGCAGAAAAGGAATATGATGTCAGCATGACGTAGGAGTGACGTCAGCAGTCAACAGTCCGGTTGACTGGTCAAAGATGACCAGGGGGGTCCCACATGTCATAGAGAGAGTGCTAACAGTGGGTTATTTTAAAAGATCAGGGGGTTAATTAGCAGTTTGGCCCCACATGTCAGTGGCTAATTAGATTAACTAATTAACTTTAGTTATATAAACATTTTAATTAACCGAATTATGTGGTGGGGCCTACATGTCAGTGGAAGTAACTGCCACCTCAGCGTAGCTGACTTGGTCAACTGGCCAACCGGGGCACCTGGGGCCACTGGTCAGCGACCCGGGGGGGTGGCCCCAGGTGGTGCCACGTCAGCGGTGCCGGAGCTTCGCCGCCGGCGACTAAAAACACGGCGGCGCGTACAGGGGGGAATCGGGATTCTGCTATAGGGCACGGGGGAGGTCGCGGTTAGGGGCGTTCGAACGAGCGCACGAAGGCGCGTCGACTAGGGACGGTGGCGTCGCCGGAGATGGCCGGAATCGGCGCCGGCGTCGAGGCCAGCGGCGGAGCGGCTTTGGCCGAAAGAAGAAACGGCGAGGCAGCGCTCTATTGAGCAAAAGAGGAGGCTGGGGAGGATCTTCGTGGTTCGGCGAGTCCAATGGGCACGAGCCCGTGGCCAAACGGTCACCGGAGACGGGTCGGCGACGAGATACGGCGGCCGCGCGTACGGGACCTCGACGGAAACTACGCTAGGAGGCACGGGAGGGAGCGTGCGCGTGCGCGTTGGGCTCCTGGGGACCCCAGGAGCACAACTGTGAGCTCGGGCGAGCGTGTGGACGGTCACAACGACGGCATCGAGCTCGTCGGCGGAGCTCGGCTCGGCCATGGCGGGTCCAGCCGCTCTGGGCGCGTACGGGAGCAAAAGAGAGGGGGAAGGAAAAAAATGGGGCTCACAGCGGTGACGGGGAGCTGCTCGGGGAGGCGTGGGATGCAGTGACGGCGACGGAGTCGACGTCGAACTCCGGCGGATGCAGGGGAGGAAGTTGCTCCGATCCCTCCGCGGTGCTGGATCCCGGGTCACGATGGTGGTCGGGGTCGCAGTAGTCGACGACGGTGGAGCTGCTGGACAGGTCGGCGAGGCGAGGCGAGGTCGGTAGCCGTGAGGACGGTCGAGGCACGACGGCGGGCGTGCTCGGGCAGTGGGGAGAAAGGGCGAGCGCGAGCGAGGGAAAGAAGGGAGTGGATCTGGGCGGGGGCGTAGCGGTAGGTGAGGGGGGACTCGAGGCGTCCAGGGGCGGCGACCTTATCCACCCGCGGCGTTGCCGGCGAGGTGGTCGGGCGGCGTCGCGCCCCTGTAGCGGCGCGCACCAGGGGAACAGGAAGGGGGCGCGCTTCGGGGAGCTGGGCCGGCCAGGCTGGTGAGGTGGGCCGGCCTGCTGGGGTGGGCCGAAGCCCAAGGGGAGGCCAGGGGCTCTCCCACCTCCTCTTCTTTCCTTTTTTTTTTTTCAGCAGCTGTTGCATTTTTCTTTTGCCACAATTGACTTTGCAAAATTATGCCACTGGCCAAAACAAACTCAAAGAATTAAAGTGCACTGCCTCAAAAAGGTTGGGTGGCTTTTGGAATAGTTGCCAATTTTCATAAATTAAAAAGGCATTTAATTTATTTCTTAGGCCACTGTTTGAAGTAGCTTAGGCCACTCAAACCTTTTGCAAAAATGTTGGTTCACCACCAAAATTAGTTGTGGATTATTCTGCACATGATGAACATTTTTGTTCTCATGTCTGAGCATTTTGAATTTCGGACAAAATTTGAATTTGAATTCAACTGGAATTTAAAAGAGAAAGGAGACAATTATGATCAGGAACATGTTTAGCAAAAAGATTAACTTAACCCCAGGGGTTACTGTAGCATCATTACACCGGGGTGTTACAACTCTCCTCCTCTAAAAGAAATTCTCGTCCCGAGAATTAAGAGGTAGAAGGGAAAAGATCGGGGTATTCAGCCCGGAGGTTATCTTCGCGTTCCCAAGTGGCTTCCTCTTTAGTATGATTCGACCATTGCACCTTGAGGAACTTAGTAACCTTCTGGCGGGTTCGACGTTCAGCTTCTTCAAGAATGCAGATCGGATGCTCCTTGTATGTGAGATCATCTTGAATTTCAATCAATTCCGGATCCACTTCACGTTCCGGATCCTTGAAGCATCGACGAAGTTGCGACACATGGAAGACGTCATGAACGTGAGAGAACTGAGGTGGCAACTCCAGTTGATAAGCCACCAGTCCACGACGGGCGAGAATACGGAAGGGACCAATGTAGCGAGGAGCTAACTTTCCCTTGACTCCGAACCGATGAGTGCCTCTCAAAGGAGTGACACGCAGATAAGCTTGTTCACCAGGTTGATAAGTTGAACCCCAGTGTTTCCGGTCATAGTTGCTCTTCTGGCGGGATTGGGCCGCCTTGAGATTATCCCGGACAATGCGAACCTGCTCTTCAGCTTGTTGAATAATGTCCGGACCAATGAGTGCTCGTTCCCCAGTTTCTGACCAATTCAGAGGGGTTCGGCACTTACGTCCATAAAGCACTTCAAAGGGTGCCATCTTCAAGCTGGCTTGATAGCTGTTGTTATAAGAGAACTCCGCATAAGGAAGAGATTCTTCCCACTTCTTGCCGAAAGAAATAACACAAGCTCGAAGCATGTCTTCAAGAATTTGATTGACTCGCTCGACTTGGCCTTGGGATTGGGGATGATAGGCAGTGCTCCAGGTAATATGAGTTCCCATTGCCTCTTGGAAACTATCCCAGAACTTAGAAGTGAAAATACTGCCGCGGTCTGAACTGATCTCCTTCGGAATGCCGTGGAGTGACACAATTCGGGAGATATACAAGGTTGCCAATTGACTAGCAGTGATAGTCTCCTTGACTGGCAGAAAGTGAGCAACCTTCGAGAATTGGTCGATGACGACAAAGATAGCATCGTTACCTTTCTAAGACTTGGGAAGGCCAGTGACGAAGTCCATTTGGATCTTATCCCACTTCCATTCAGGAATCGGAAGCGGTTGTAGAAGTCCAGCCGGTTTTTGATGTTCTGCTTTGACGCGACGGCAAACATCACATTCTTCGATATATCGAGCAATGTCTTGCTTCATTTTAGACCACCAGTACTTCTGACGGATGTCAAGATACATCTTGGTACTTCCCGGATGAATAGAGAGAGGGGTGTCATGCGCTTCTTTCATCACCTTCTCTGTCATAAGCTCGAACCGGGGTACGACAATGCGATCTCTGAAGTATAAGGTTCCATCTTCACCAAGTGAGAAATCTCTGGATTTCTCTAAGGTAAGATCCTTTTTCATCAGATCAACATGAGCATCTTTGGCTTGAGCAGACTTGATTGCTTTCAGAAGAGTTGGTTCCAAAACAAGGTTATTCAGAGAACCCTGTGGAATTAGTTGAAGGTTCAGCTTGCATAGCTCTTCATAAAGGCGGGGTTGAGCTTTGTAGACCTGGTGATTATTGCAATAAGACTTTCGGCTTAGGGCATCGGCCATTACATTAGCCTTGCCAGGTGTATAAGATATACCGCAGTTGTAGTCAACAATAGCTTCCATCCATCACTGCTGACGGAGGTTCAGATCTGGCTGAGTAAACAGGTACTTCAGACTCTGATGATCAGTGAAGATCTCACAACGATTACCGAGAAGGTATTGTCGCCATAGCTTCAATGCAAAGATAACCGCTGCAAGCTCAAGGTCATGAACCGGGTAGTTTTCTTCGTGAGGACGCACTTGACGGGAGGCATAGGCAATCACCCTGCGCTCTTGCATTAGAACACAGCCTAATCCTTGACGTGAAGCATCACAATAGATGACAAAGTCCTTGCGAGAATCAGGGGGAGCAAGCACTGGGGCAGAAGTCAGTTTATCCTTGAGTGCCTGGAAACTTTCCTGACATTTGTCTGTCCAATCGAACTTAACGCCTTTGTGAAGCAGATTAGTCAGTGGCTTGGCGATCTTGGAGAAGTTCTCGACAAAGCGGCGACAATAGCTGGCCAGTCCGAGAAAGCTTCTGACTTGCTTGACAGTCTTTGGAGGGGTCCAGTCAAGAATAGCCTGAACGCGCTCTGGGTTGACGGCAATGCCATCCTTGGAGATAACATGACCAAGGTAGGTGACTTCGGGTAACCAGAATTCACATTTGGAATACTTGGCATAAAGTTGATGCTCTCGAAGCTTCTCCAGAACAAGACGAAGATGTTCAGCATGTTCTTCTTTATTCTTCGAATATACCAGTATATCATCCAGATAGACTACGACGAACTTGTCGAGGTAATCCATGAATATATAGTTCATCAGACGAGAGAATGTAGCTGGAGCATTGGTTAAACTGAATGACATGACGGTGTACTCGTAAGAACCATAACGAGTCACAAATGCGGTCTTTGGAATATCCTCTTCACGAACACGGATCTGGTGGTAACCCAACCTCAAGTCGAGTTTAGAGAATATCGATGAACCAGCCAGTTGATCATACAGATCATTGATCCGAGGAAGGGGATATTTGTTTTGAATTGTAGCTTGGTTGATAGGACGATAGTCTTGGACCAAACGGTTCGTACCGTCCTTCTTCTTGACGAAGAGAGAAGGTGCTCCCCAAGCAGAGGAACTTGGACGAATGAAACCCTTGTGAAGAGATTTGTCGATTTCCTCCTTAAGCTCAAGGAGTTCATGAGGTGGCATCTTGTAGGGTCGTTTTGCAATAGGAACGGTGCCTGGTTTCAAGTCGATGACGAACTCGACAGCCCGGGCAGGGGGTATTCCTGGAAGTTCTTCTGGAAATACGTCTTGGAAGTTGCGAACGACTGGAATCTTTTCAATTCCCTCAAGAGGTGCCGCGTTCAACGCATTCAAAGCATAAAGTCGTGCTTCCGTGTTTTGAACAAGCTGAGCATGGTAGGTTACAATCTCATCTGAAGGATGTAGGAGGTGAACGACCTTGGTAGCGCAAACGATAGAGGCAGTATGCGCTTTCAACCATTCCATTCCCAGAATGAGGTCAATATTGGAAGACTCCAGAATAATGGGAGAAACAAGGAATTCCAACCCTTCAATTTCAACAGGAACATCGCGACCAATCATGGTAGTTTGACATCGGCCCGCAGGGGTGCGTACCACTATCGGAGTGTTCATGGGCTCGCATCGAATGTCATGTGCGTAAGCAAAATTTTCTGACATGAATGAATGTGATGCTCCTGAATCAAACAAAACAGAAGCTGGTACTGAATTAACAAGGAGAGTACCCATCACAGTGGCAGGCTGGTCTTGAGCTTCATTCAGATCAATATGATTAGCCTGACCACGACCATAAGGTCTGGCATTGTTGTTATGGGGCTGATTGTTACGGTCAGTTGAAGATAGAGCCAGCTGGCTCTTTTTCTGAGTGCACTCTTTAGCAAGGTGGCCGGGGCGGCCACATCTGAAGCACAGACCATCATTGGGATCGGGAGCAGGAGCTTGGGATGGTACATCTCGAAGAGGCTGCCTCTCTGGTGGAGGAGGCAGACGAGGTGCAGCATAGGACTGTCTTGGTGTAGGTGCGGTTGGACGATACATGCTGTGGGGAATCCATATCCGACGCTTCTGCGCTGACGGGCCCGAAGATGGGCCAGCGTCACGGCTACACCTGAGGGATCCCTGGTGTTCCTGAAGACCAGTCTCAACCTGAATAGCCTTGTTCACCAAGGTGGCGAAGTCGGCAAAGTCATGAACGAGCAATGCTAGCTTGATATCAGGGTGAAGTCCATCACGAAACTTCTCTTGTCTACGAGCATCAGTAGCAATGTCTTCTTCAGCGTAACGGGACAATTCCAAGAATTCCCGCTGATAAGCATCTACAGTCTTGTTGCCTTGGGTGAGGTTGCGGAACTCTCGCTTCTTCCTGTCCATGGTTCCCTGAGGAATGAAACGGGCACGGAAGGCAGCTTGGAAATCCGGCCAAGTAATGACCGTTCTAGCAGGTAGGGTACGCCGGTGGCTGTCCCACCATTGAGCAGCAGGACCCTTCAGAAAGAAAGATGCGAAGGTGACATAGCTGGCAGGGGCAACACCTGCAGACTCCATTTCATATGTGATGTCGCGGAGCCAGTCATCAGCATCAAGGGGTTGAGTTGAGCTGCGGTAGATAGATGGGTTGAGGCGCATGAAGTCCTGCAGAGTTACTCGGGTTGGATGTTGATTCATGTTCGGACGAGGAAACTGAGCCATCATTCCTTCCATGAACTGGCGAGTTAACTCAAACTGTTGCCTCATTCCAGTAAAGAATTCAGGCGGTGGTGGGTCGTTGGCACCACAGCCACGACCAGCGGGTCTAACCATCCTGCTAACATGTAACAGGGGTAGTTCAGCATTGAGCATTTGCAAAGATAAGGATCATTCATGATGAAAACATACATAATGAAGGAGGTACGATGGATTCCACTCCGTAGTCAACACGACAGGGTGTGCGCTACTCAAAAAGCTATTCTAAGGGATAACTATGGCTTCATCCAACTTCGGGGTGAATGTGGTCACGGGATCCTAATGTTAGTAAATTCATTTAACCCGAGTAGAAGAGAGTTTAGAGTCCCAGAGTATAGACGAGGAGTAAAAGATCCTAATACCACCCAATAGCGATGTGGGCCCGTAAGCCACACAGCCAATGTTAGTAAAAGTTTTTCAGTGACTAGACTCAACTTCGGCCAAGGAGTTGGAAAGGGGGCTACCTACAGGCAGTCGGCTCTGATACCAACTTGTGACGCCCTCGATTCAATCGTACACTAATCATACACGCAAATGTGTACGATCAAGATCAAGGACTCACGGGGAGATATCACAACACAACTCTAGACACAAATTAAAATAATACAAGCTTTATATTACAAGCCAGGGGCCTCGAGGGCTCGAATACATCAGCTTGAATACAAACGAGTCAGCGGAAGCAACAATATCTGAGAACAGACATGAGTTAGACAAATTTGTCTTAAGAAGGCTAGCACAAAACAACAACGATCGAAAAGGCAAGGCCTCCTGCCTGGGAGCCTCCTAACTACTCTTGGTCGTCGGCGTCCGTCACGTGGTAGTAGGCACCCTCGGGGTAGCAGCAGTCATCAAAGGTGGCATCTGGCTCCTGGACTCCACCATCTGGTTGCAACAACCAGAAAGAAGAAAGAAGGGGGAAAAGGGGGAGCAAGGCAACCGTGAGTACTCATCCAAAGTACTCGCAAGCAAGGATCTACACTACATATGCAACATTATCAAAGGAAGGCTATATATGTGGACTGGGTTGCAGAAATGCCAGAATAGAGAGAAGACCTAGTCCTATCGAAGACTAGCATCTTCTGGGAACCACCATCTTGCAGCAAACAGGAGGGTGTAGAGTAGCATAAAGTAAAGTGGTAGTAGTGTTATCAACCTTGGCCAGAGATCCTTTCTCGACTCCCTGCGAGAAAGCAATCCCAGAGCCATACTATCCAGTTATCATCACAATCAAAACCTCATCACCATCCAGTTCTCATCACAAGTATCCAGTTCTAGTTGTATCGATCGGGATACAACTCCAAGTGTCCGTTACCGTAGGACAGGCTATCGATAGATGTTTTCTTCCCTGCAGGGGTGCACCAACTTACCCACCACGCTCGCTTAACTCCGGCCGGACACACTTTCCAGGGTCATGCCCGGCCTCGGCCAAACAATACGCCGCAACCCGACCTAGACTTAACAGAGAGGTCAGCACGCCGGACTAAACCTATGCCCCCAGGGGTCATGGGCCATCTCCCCGGAAACTCCTGCACGTTGCGTACGCGGCCGGTGAGCAGACCTAGCTACCTCCCTAAAAAGGCAGGAGCTTACCAGTCCAACCCGGCGCGCGCCGCTCCGTCGCTGACGTCTATTAAGCTTTGGCTGATGTATACGACGCAGAACGCCCATACTATGCCCACGTGATGGTTAGTGCTATCAGGCCAGAGGCCCCTCGGATCAAATATCCAAATCGTAGTGGATTAGGAACGCGCGGTAACAAGCAGAGACTCACGAAAGAGGTGACCCCGTTGCCCCGTCTCGAGGACTTGTGGCAAGGGCTAAGAATGCCCGGCCACGCCTCGTAATTATCTCACGGGCACCTTCCAGGTCAACCCGTCTCCACATCACTTTCCAAGTAACAGTTGTAAAGTCCAAGTATCCGTGTGTCCAAACATCAAGAGGAAAACCCAAGGAATCACCCCCGGTGGGTTCCACTCAATGTAATCATCAAGGTGAACGTAGAGGAATCACCCTCGAGGTTCACACTTGAGGGGTTGCACGACAGAGCCGTATCGGAAGTGGTTAAGGAGGAAATCACCCTCGATGACCACGACCGAATAGCTACACTACAGGTTAACAACAGAAGTGCTGTAGAGGTCTCACCCTCGGCACTCGATAGTAACCCAGCAGTGTCGAGCAACTAAGGGGAAAGTGATGTGCGGTGCCGGGGCCTGGTCTTCAATGATGAAGCAGGGGCAACAAGGACAAGGTGGGGGTCACTGATGGATCACTAACCAGCCTATACTAAGCAGTTTAGGATAAGTAGGTAAGGTGCAATAACAGATACAAAAGCAGGCTATGCATCAGAATAGGAGCATACAATAACAGTAGCAAAATCTAATGCAAGCATGAGAGAAAGGAATGGGCGATATCGGGATGATCAAAGGGGGGGGCTTGCCTGGTTGATCTGGCAAGGAGGGGTCGTTGTCGACGACGTAGTCGATCACCGGGGCATCAGCGGCCTCGGGGCCTACCGGAGAGAAGAGGGGGAAGAAACAGTAAATACATAGCAAACAGAGGTAACACTAAGCAAGACATGACGATACGTAGCGCTAAGCGTGCTCTAACGCGGTACTACACGTTGCAGACGGAGGGGGGAAACATCCGAGGGTGAATTCCCGACGTTAGGTGGATTCCGGACAAAGGAAAAGAGGGGGAAAGTTCCATGTTCAGCATGCTAGGGGCATGTGGCAGATGAACGGACCACGTATTCGGATTCATTGGATTTTTCTGAGCAACTTTCATATAGAAAACATTTTCATCGGAGTTACGTTTAAAAGTTACGGATTTTCAAAGTTTAAACCAATTTCTGAATTATTTTAAAAGCAGAAAAGGAATATGATGTCAGCATGACGTAGGAGTGACGTCAGCAGTCAACAGTCCGGTTGACTGGTCAAAGATGACCAGGGGGGTCCCACATGTCATAGAGAGAGTGCTAACAGTGGGTTATTTTAAAATATCAGGGGGTTAATTAGCAGTTTGGCCCCACATGTCAGTGGCTAATTAGATTAACTAATTAACTTTAGTTATATAAACATTTTAATTAACCGAATTATGTGGTGGGGCCTACATGTCAGTGGAAGTAACTGCCACCTCAGCGTAGCTGACTTGGTCAACTGGCCAACCGGGGCACCTGGGGCCACTGGTCAGCGACCCGGGGGGGTGGCCCCAGGTGGTGCCACGTCAGCGGTGCCGGAGCTTCGCCGCCGGCGACTAAAAACACGGCGGCGCGTACAAGGGGGAATCGGGATTCTGCTATAGGGCACGGGGGAGGTCGCGGTTAGGGGCGTTCGAACGAGCGCACGAAGGCGCGTCGACTAGGGACGGTGGCGTCGCCGGAGATGGCCGGAATCGGCGCCGGCGTCGAGGCCAGCGGCGGAGCGGCTTTGGCCGAAAGAAGAAACGACGAGGCAGCGCTCTATTGAGCAAAAGAGGAGGCTGGGGAGGATCTTCGTGGTTCGGCGAGTCCAATGGGCACGAGCCCGTGGCCAAACGGTCACCGGAGACGGGTCGGCGACGAGATACGGCGGCCGCGCGTACGGGACCTCGACGGAAACTACGCTAGGAGGCACGGGAGGGAGCGTGCGCGTGCGCGTTGGGCTCCTGGGGACCCCAGGAGCACAACTGTGAGCTCGGGCGAGCGTGTGGACGGTCACAACGACGGCATCGAGCTCGTCGGCGGAGCTCGGCTCGGCCATGGCGGGTCCAGCCGCTCTGGGCGCGTACGGGAGCAAAAGAGAGGGGGAAGGAAAAAATGGGGCTCACAGCGGTGACGGGGAGCTGCTCGGGGAGGCGTGGGATGCAGTGACGGCGACGAGTCGACGTCGAACTCCGGCGGATGCAGGGGAGGAAGTTGCTCCGATCCCTCCGCGGTGCTGGATCCCGGGTCACGATGGTGGTCGGGGTCGCAGTAGTCGACGACGGTGGAGCTGCTGGACAGGTCGGCGAGGCGAGGTGAGGTCGGTAGCCGTGAGGACGGTCGAGGCACGACGGCGGGCGTGCTCGGGCAGTGGGGAGAAAGGGCGAGCGCGAGCGAGGGAAAGAAGGGAGTGGATCTGGGCGGGGGCGCAGCGGTAGGTGAGGGGGGGACTCGAGGCGTCCAGGGGCGGCGACCTTATCCACCCGCGGCGTTGCCGGCGAGGTGGTCGGGCGGCGGCGCGCCCCTGTAGCGGCGCGCACCAGGGGAACAGGAAGGGGGCGCGCTTCGGGGAGCTGGGCCGGCCAGGCTGGTGAGGTGGGCCGGCCTGCTGGGGTGGGCCGAAGCCCAAGGGGAGGCCAGGGGCTCTCCCACCTCCTCTTCTTTCCTTTTTTTTCAGCAGCTGTTGCATTTTTCTTTTGCCACAATTGACTTTGCAAAATTATGCCACTGGCCAAAACAAACTCAAAGAATTAAAGTGCACTGCCTCAAAAAGGTTGGGTGGCTTTTGGAATAGTTGCCAATTTTCATAAATTAAAAAGGCATTTAATTTATTTCTTAGGCCACTGTTTGAAGTAGCTTAGGCCACTCAAACCCTTTTGCAAAAATGTTGGTTCACCACCAAAATTAGTTCTGGATTATTCTGCACATGATGAACATTTTTGTTCTCATGTCTGAGCATTTTGAATTTCGGACAAAATTTGAATTTGAATTCAACTGGAATTTAAAAGAGAAAGGAGACAATTATGATCAGGAACATGTTTAGCAAAAAGATTAACTTAACCCCAGGGGTTACTGTAGCATCATTACACCGGGGTGTTACAGTCGCCAAGTCAAGTGATCGCCGACAAGCAAGCCACCCATCATGGAGATCATCGTGAGAAAGCGAGCCACCAAAAAGAGAGTGAGCGCCACAAGCCAAAATTGAGTGCCTACACGATGAGCGAAAACAAGAACCTAGTTCTATTTGCCACCAAACGTGAGATGAGATAAGTGTGTGAGAACCCATCTAGTGTCCTACACTACGTCCTCATGTGCAAGGACAATGCACCACAAACTAACACTTCTCACACTCTTCCTATAGTGTTGTCTTCTCTTTTGCAGGAATTTCAAGATGTTTTCCCCGATGAGCTACCTCCAGGTCTACCTCCTCTACGAGGCATTGAGCACCGAATCGACCTCATCCCCGAAGCACCTCTTCCGAACAAAGCTCCGTACCGTGTCAACCCCGAAGAAACAAAAGAAATACAAAGGCAAGTAAAGCATCTCATAGACCATGGACATGTGCGTGAAAGTTTGAGGCCTTGTGTTGTTCTGGTCATTCTTGTGCCAAAACATGATGGTAGTTTTCGCATGTGCTCCGATTGTAGACCTATCAATTGAAGGAAATATGCCCTAGAGGCAATAATAATGTTATTATTTTATTTCCTTATATCATGATAAATGTTTATTATTCATGCTAGAATTGTATTATCCGGAAACATAATACTTGTGTGAATACATAGACAAACCAAACGTCACTAGTATGCCTCTACTTGACTAGCTCATTAATCAAAGATGGTTATGTTTCCTAACCATAGACATGTGTTGTCATTTGATTAACAGGATCAAATTATTAGGAGAATCATGTGATTGACATGACCCATTCCATTAGCTTAGCACCCGATCGTTTAGTATGTTGCTATTGCTTTCTTCATGACTTATACATGTTCCTATGACTATGAGATTATGCAACTCCCGTTTGCCGGAGGAACACTTTGTGTGCTACCAAACGTCACAATGTAACTGGGTGATTATAAAGGAGCTCTACAGGTGTCTCCAAAGGTACATGTTGGGTTGGCGTATTTCGACATTAGGATTTGTCACTCCGATTGTCAAAGAGGTATCTCTAGGCCCTCTCGGTAATGCACATCACATAAGCCTTGCAAGCATTTCAACTAATGAGTTAGTTGCGAGATGATGTATTACGAAACGAGTAAAGAGACTTGCCGGTAACGAGATTGAACTAGGTATTGAGATACCGATGATTGAATCTCGGGCAAGTAAAAATACCGATGACAAAGGGAACAACGTATGTTGTTATGCGGTCTGACCGATAAAGATCTTCGTAGAATATGTAGGAGCCAATATGAGCATCCAGGTTCCGCTATTGGTTATTGACCGGAGATGTGTCTCGGTCATGTTTACATTGTTCTCGAACCCGTAGGGTCTGCACGCTTAAGGTTTCGATGACAGTTATATTATGAGTTTATGAGTTTTGATGTACCGAAGTTAGTTCGGAGTCCCGGATGTGATCACGGACATAACTAGGAGTCTCGAAATGGTCAAGACATAAAGATTGATATATTAGACGGCTATATTCGGACACCGGAAGTGTTCCGGGTGATTTCGGAGAAAACCAAAGAGCCGGAGGGTTACCGGAACCCTACCGGGAGAAGTAATGGGCCATATGGGCCTTAGTGGAGAGAGAGAGGGGCGGACAGGGTGGGCCGCGCGCCTCCTCCCCCCTGGTCCGAATTGGACTAGGAGAGGGGGGAGGCGCCCCCCTTTCCTTCTCCCTCCCCACTTCCTTCCCCCTCCTAGTAGGAGTACTAGGAGGAGGACTCCTCCTGGCGCGCCAATAGGGGCCGGCCGGCCTCCTCCCCTTGCTCCTTTATATACTGGGGCAGGGGGCACCCCTAGACACAGAAGTTGATCCACGTGATCATATTCTTAGCCGTGTGCGGTTCCCCCTTCCACCATAATCCTCGATAATATTGTAGCGCTGCTTAGGCGAAGCCCTGCGACGGTAGTACATCAAGATCGTCACCACGCCGTCGTGCTGACGGAACTCTACCCCGACACTTTGCTGGATCGGAGTCCGGGGATCGTCATCGAGCTGAACGTGTGCTAAAACTCGGAGGTGTCGTAGTTTCGGTGCTTGATCGGTCGGGCCATGAAGACGTACGACTACATCAACCGCGTTATGCTAACGCTTCCACTGTCGGTCTACAAGGGTACATAGATCACACTCTCCCCTCTCGTTGCTATGCATCACCATGATCTTGCGTGTGCATAGGAAAATTTTGAAATTACTACGTAACCCAACAGTGGCATCCGAGCCTAGGTTTTATGTGTTGATGTTATATGCACAAGTAGAACACAAGTGAGTTGTTGGCGATATAAGTCATACTGCTTACCAGCATGTCATACTTTGGTTCGGCGGTATTGTTGGATGAAGCGGCCCGGGCCGACATTACGCGCACGCTTATGCGAGACCGGTTCTCCCGACGTGCTTTGCACAAAGGTGGCTAGCGGGTGACAGTTTCTCCAACTTTAGTTGAAGCGAGTGTGGCTACGCCCGGTCCTTGCGAAGGTTAAAACAGCACCAACTTGACAAACTATCGTTGTGGTTTTGATGCGTAGGTAAGATTGGTTCTTGCTTAAGCCCGTAGCAGCCACGTAAAACTTGCAACAACAAAGTAGAGGACGTCTAACTTGTTTTTGCAGGGCATGTTGTGATGTGATATGGTCAAGACATGATGCTAAATTTTATTGTATGAGATGATCATGTTTTGTAACCAAGTTATCGGCAACTGGCAGGAGCCATATGGTTGTCGCTTTATTGTATGCAATGCAATTGCGCTGTAATGCTTTACTTTATCACTAAGCGGTAGCGATAGTCGTGGAAGCATAAGATTGGCGAGACGACAATGATGCTACGATGGTGATCAAGGTGTTGCGCCGGTGACGATGGTGATCACGACGGTGCTTCGAAGATGGAGATCACAAACACAAGATGATGATGGCCATATCATATCACTTATATTGATTGCATGTGATGTTTATCTTTTATGCATCTTATCTTGCTTTGATTGACGGTAGCATTTTAAGATGATCTCTCAATAATTATCAAGAAGTGTTCTCCCTGAGTATGCACCGTTGCGAAAGTTCTTCGTGCTGAGACACCACGTGATGATCGGGTGTGATAGGCTCTACGTTCAAATACAATGGGTGCAAAATAGTTGCACACATAGAATACTCAGGTTATACTTGACGAGCCAAGCATATACAGATATGGCCTCGGAACACGGAGACCGAAAGGTCGAGCGTGAATCATATAGTAGATATGATCAACATAGCGATGTTCACCAATGAAACTACTCCATCTCACGTGATGATCGGACATGGTTTAGTTTATTTGGATCACGTAATCACTTAGAGGATTAGAGGGATGTCTATCTAAGTGGGAGTTCTTTAGTAATATGATTAATTGAACCTAAATTTATCATGAACTTAGTACCTGATAGTATCTTGCTTGTTTATGTTTGATTGTAGATAGATGGCCCGTGCTGTTGTTCTGTTGAATTTTAATGCGTTCCTTGAGAAAGCAAAGTTGAAAGATGATGGTAGCAATTACACGGACTGGGTCCGTAACTTGAGGATTATCCTCATTGCTGCACAGAAGAAATACGTCCTGGAAGCACCCCTGGGTGCCAAGCCTGCTGCTGGAGCAACACCAGATGTTATGAACGTCTGGCAGAGCAAAGCTGATGACTACTCGATAGTTCAGTGTGCCATGCTTTACGGCTTAGAATCGGGACTTTAACGACGTTTTGAACGTCATGGAGCATATGAGATGTTCCAGGAGTTGAAGTTAATATTTCAAGCAAATGCCCGGATTGAGAGATATGAAGTCTCCAATAAGTTCTATAGCTGCAAGATGGAGGAGAACAGTTCTGTCAGTGAGCATATACTCAAAATGTCTGGGTACAATAATCACTTGATTCAATTGGGAGTTAATCTTCCAGATGATTGCGTCATTGACAGAATTCTCCAATCACTACCACCAAGCTACAAGAGCTTCGTGATGAACTATAATATGCAAGGGATGAATAAGACTATTCCCGAGCTCTTCGCAATGCTGAAAGCTGCGGAGGTAGAAATCAAGAAGGAGCATCAAGTGTTGACGGTCAATAAGACCACTAGTTTCAAGAAAAAGGGCAAAGGGAAGAAGAAGGGGAACTTCAAAAAGACAACAAGCAAGTTGCTACTCAAGAAAAGAAACCCAAACCTGGACCTAAGCCTGAAACTGAGTGCTTCTACTACAAGCAGACTGGTCACCAGAAGCGGAACTGCCCCAAGTATTTGGCGGATAAGAAGGATGGCAAGGTGAACAAAGGTATATGTGATATACATGTTATTGATGTGTACCTTACTAATGCTCGTAGTAGCACCTGGGTATTTGATACTGGTTCTGTTGCTAACATTTGCAACTCGAAACAGGGACTACAGATTAAGCGAAGATTGGCTAAGGACGAGGTGACAATGCGCGTGGGAAATGGTTCCAAAGTCGATGTGATCGCAGTCGGCACGCTACCTCTACATCTACCTTCAGGATTAGTATTAGACCTAAATAATTGTTATTTGGTGCCAGCGTTAAGCATGAACATTATATCTGGATCTTGTTTGATGCGAGACGGTTATTCATTTAAATCAGAGAATAATGGTTGTTCTATTTATATGAGTAATATCTTTTATGGTCATGCACCCTTAAAGAGTGGTCTATTCTTATTAAATCTCGATAGTAGTGACACATATATTCATAATGTTGAAACCAAAAGATGCAGAGTTGATAATGATAGTGCAACTTATTTGTGGCACTGCCGTTTGGGTCATATCGGTGTAAAGCGCATGAAGAAACTCCATACTGATGGGCTTTTGGAACCACTTGATTATGAATCACTTGGTACTTGCAAACCGTGCCTTATGGGTAAGATGACAAAAACGCCGTTCTCCGGTACTATGGAGAGAGCAACAGATTTGTTGGAAATCATACATATAGATGTATGTGGTCCGATGAATGTTGAGGCTCGTGGCAGATATCGTTATTTTCTCACCTTCACAGATGACTTAAGCAGATATGGGTATATCTACTTAATGAAACATAAGTCTGAAACATTTGAAAAGTTCAAAGAATTTTAGAGTGAAGTTGAAAATCATCATAACAAGAAAATAAAATTCCTGCGATCTGATCATGGAGGAGAATATTTGAGTTACGAGTTTGGTGTACATTTGAAACAATGCGGAATAGTTTCGCAACTCACGCCACCCAGAACACCACAACGTAATGGTGTGTCCGAACATCGTAATCGTACTTTACTAGATATGGTGCGATCTATGACGTCTCTTACTGATTTACCGCTATCGTTTTGGGGTTATGCTCTAGAGATGGCCGCATTCACGTTAAATAGGGCACAATCAAAATCTGTTGAGACGACGCCTTATGAACTATGGTTTGGCAAGAAACCAAAGTTGTCGTTTCTGAAAGTTTGGGGTTGCGATGCTTATGTGAAAAAAGCTTCAACCTGATAAGCTCGAACCTAAATCGGAGAAATGTGTCTTCATAGGATATCCAAAGGAAACTATTGGATACACCTTCTATCATAGATTCGAAGGCAAAACTTTTGTTGCTAAATTCGGAAACTTTCTAGAGAAGGAGTTTCTCTCGAAAGAAGTGAGTGGGAGGAAAGTAGAACTTGATGAGGTAACTGTACCTGCTCCATTATTGGAAAGTAGTACATCACAGAAACCAGTTTCTGTGACACCTACACCAATTAGTGAGGAAGCTAATGATGATGATCATGAAGCTTCAGAACAAGATACTATTGAACCTCGTAGATCAACCAGAGTAAGATCCGCACCAGAGTGGTACGGTAATCCTATTCTGGAAGTCATGCTACTAGATCATGATGAACCTACGAACTATGGAGAAGCGATGGTGAGCCCAGATTCCGCAAAATGGCTTGAAGCCATGAAATCTGAGATGGGATCCATGTATGAGAACAAAGTATGGACTTTGGTTGACTTGCCCAATGATCGACAAGCAATTGAGAATAAATGGATCTTTAAGAAGAAGACCGACGCTGACAGTAATGTTACTGTCTACAAAGCTCGACTTGTCGCAAAAGGTTTTCGACAAGTTCAAGGGATTGACTACGATGATACCTTCTCACCCGTAGCGATGCTTAAGTCTGTCTGAATCATGTTAGCAATTGCCGCATTTTATGATTATGAAATTTGGCAGATGGATGTCAAAACTGCATTCCTGAATGGATTTCTGCAAGAAGAGTTGTATATGATGCAACCGGAAGGTTTTGTCGATCCAAAGGGAGCTAACAAAGTATGCAAGCTCCAGCGATCCATTTATGGACTGGTGCAAGCCTCTCAGAGTTGGAATAAATGCTTTGATAGTGTGATCAAAGCATTTGGTTCTGTACAGACTTTTGGAGAAGCCTGTATTTACAAGAAAGTGAGTGGGAGCTCTGTAGCATTTCTGATATTATATGTAGATGACATATTACTAATCGGAAATGATATAGAATTTCTGGATAGCATAAAGGGATACTTGAATAAGAGTTTTTCAATGAAAGACCTCGGTGAAGCTGCTTACATATTGGGCATTAAGATCTATAGAGACAGATCAAGACGCTTAATTGGACTTTCACAAAGCACATACCTTGACAAAGTTTTGAAAAAGTTCAAAATGGATCAAGCAAAGAAAGGATTCTTGCCTGTGTTACAAGGTGTGAAATTGAGTAAGACTCAATGCCCGACCAATGCAGAAGATAGAGAGAAAATGAAAGATGTTCCCTATGCTTCAGCCATAGGCACTATCATGTATGCAATGCTGTGTACCAGACCTGATGTGTGTCTTACTATAAGTCTAGCAGGCAGGTACCAAAGTAATCCAGGAGTGGATCACTGGACAACGGTCAAGAACATCCTGAAATACCTGAAAAGGACTAAGGATATGTTTCTCATATATGGAGGTGACAAAGAGCTCATCGTAAATGGTTACGTTGATGCAAGCTTTGACACTGATCCGGACGATTCTAAATCGCAAACCGGATACGTGTTTACATTAAACGGTGGAGCTGTCAATTGGTGTAGTTCTAAACAACGCCGTTGTGGCGGGATCTACATGTGAAGCGAAGCACATAGCTACTTCAGAAGCAGCAAATGAAGGAGTCTGGATGAAGGAGTTCATATCCGATCTAGGAGTCATACCTAGTGCATCGGGACCAATGAAAATCTTTTGTGACAATACTGGTGCAATTGCCTTGGCAAAGGAATCCAGATTTCACAAGAGAACCAAGCACATCAAGAGACGCTTCAATTCCATCCGGGATCTAGTCCAGGTGGGAGACATAGAGATTTGCAAGATACATACGGATCTGAATGTAGTAGACCCGTTGACTAAGCCTCTTCCACGAGCAAAACATGATCAGCACCAAAGCTCCATGGGTGTTAGAATCATTACTGTGTAATCTAGATTATTGACTCTAGTGCAAGTGGGAGACTGAAGGAAATATGCCCTAGAGGCAATAATAATGTTATTATTTTATTTCCTTATATCATGATAAATGTTTATTATTCATGCTAGAATTGTATTATCCGGAAACATAATACTTGTGTGAATACATAGACAAACCAAACGTCACTAGTATGCCTCTACTTGACTAGCTCATTAATCAAAGATGGTTATGTTTCCTAACCATAGACATGTGTTGTCATTTGATTAACATGATCAAATTATTAGGAGAATCATGTGATTGACATGACCCATTCCATTAGCTTAGCACCCGATCGTTTAGTATGTTGCTATTGCTTTCTTCATGACTTATACATGTTCCTATGACTATGAGATTATGCAACTCCCGTTTGCCGGAGGAACACTTTGTGTGCTACCAAACGTCACAACGTAACTGGGTGATTATAAAGGAGCTCTACAGGTGTCTCCAAAGGTACATGTTGGGTTGGCGTATTTCAAGATTAGGATTTCTCACTCCGATTGTGGGAGAGGTGATGAGGACATGACTACCTTGGATACGACCAAAAATATTGCATACATGCATATTTGTCAGGTGATTTCTAGTGCAAACTATTCAATAATCTATTTATGTTATCCAGAACAAAAAATACTTCAAACACTTTTGTGTTTTGTCTAATTGCAGGTGTATGGAATATTTGTACAATTCACATATGAAGATAAGAGATAAAGAGGTGTTTAAGTGTTGTTCAAAATGTTCTCTCACGTCACTTTTAGGCCAAGAGAAGATAGAGTCCAAGTCTCTCACGTTCTGGATTCAGATTCGGATTGCACAGACATACCTGTCTCAAAACGCCAACAACTTTTTCATACGGACTCCGAATTGGGTGATTCTTTTTTTGTTGGATTCTAGATTTTGTGCGCTTTCCAGCCCAATTGGATTCACCTTCAAATTCATCTGGAGCGTTGAGATATAGACGAAACAATCAGACGCTGAAGCAGAATCCGAGTCAAACAACAAGTCCAAAGGTGTTGCATCACCTCCACTTGGGCCCATTGGCCTTGTACGACCTACGGTTAGTTTTAGGCTGCCTTGGGATGTCCTCCCACCTCCTAGGCCGCCACCCCTTGATCCTATATAAGTAGATCCATCTAGTAGCTTTTCGCTTGGGATTTTGTTTAGTTAAAAGTTAGCCATTGCAACTTCGTGTACTTCGTTTGTGTCCAACGACCAGACCAAGACCGCTTATGGATCCCCACCATTATCAATACCTAATATATATTTGCAATATTCAGATTACTTTATCATATTCTTGCTCGTTCTTCGATTGCTTGCAGGAATAGACCTTCGTGGTCAGGTTGACCGTGCTTCCGGCGTGGTCAATAACCTCAGGAGATTGGTTTAGCGATTGCTAAGGCGCAACGTCGTGCACGTTTGTAGTCGGATCGTCAAAGTCGTCTCCACCAAATCGATAGTTATCATCTCATCGAAAGATCGGGACACCTCGCCTCTATCAAGAGGTATCTCTGGGCCCTCTCGGTAATGCACATCACATAAGCCTTGCAAGCATTCAAATAATGAGTTAGTTGCGAGATGATGTATTATGAAACGAGTAAAGAGACTTGCCGGTAACGAGATTGAACTAGGTATTGAGGTACCGACGATCGAATCTCGGGCAAGTAAAAATACCGATGACAAAGGGAACAACGTATGTTGTTATGCGGTCTGACCGATAAAGATCTTCGCAGAATATGTAGGAGCCAATATGGGCATCCAAGTTCCGCTATTGGTTATTGAACGGAGACGTGTATCGGTCATGTCTACATTGTTCTCGAACCCGTAGGGTCCGCACGCTTAAGGTTTCGATGACAGTTATATTATGAGTTTATGAGTTTTGATGTACTGAAGTTAGTTCGGAGTCCCGGATGTGATCACGGACATAACGAGGAGTCTCGAAATGGTCGAGACATAAAGATTGATATATTAGATGGCTATATTCGGACACCGGAAGTGTTCCGGGTGATTTCGGAGAAAACCGGAGAGCCGGAGGGTTACCGGAACCCTACCGGGAGAAGTAATGGGCCATATGGGCCTTAGTGGAGAGAGAGAGAGGGGCAGCCAGGGTGGGCCGCGCGCCTCCTCCCCCCTAGTCCGAATTGGACTAGGAGAGGGGGGGCAGCGCCCCCCTTTCCTTCTCCCTCCCCACTTCCTTCCCCCTCCTAGTAGGAGTCCTACTCCTACTAGGAGGAGGACTCCTCCTGGCGCGCCAATAGGGGTTGGCCGGCCTCCTCCCCTTGCTCCTTTATATACGGGGGCAGGGGGCACCCCTAGACACAGAAGTTGATCCACGTGATCATATTCTTAGCCGTGTGCGGTGCCCCCTTCCACCATAATCCTCGATAATATTGTAGCGGTGCTTAGGCGAAGCCCTGCGACGGTAGTACATCAAGATCGTCACCACGCCGTCGTGCTGACGGAACTCTACCCCGACACTTTGCTGGATCGGAGTCCAGGGATCGTCATCGAGCTGAACGTGTGCTAAAACTCGGAGGTGTCGTAGTTTCGGTGCTTGATCGGTCGGGTCGTGAAGACGTACGACTACATCAACCGCGTTATGCTAACGCTTCCGCTGTCGGTCTACAAGGGTACGTAGATCACACTCTCCCCTCTTATTGCTATGCATCACCATGATCTTGTGTGTGCGTAGGAAAATTTTGAAATTACTATGAAACCCAACATCAATGCTATCACCGTTCGCTATAGGTATCCCATTCCACGCCTAGATGATATGCTTGATGAGCTTAGTGGTGCCACTATATTTTCCAAAATTGATCTTAAGAGTGGTTACTATCAAATCCGCATACAAGAGGGTGATGAATGGAAAACCGCCTTCAAAACCAAGTTTGGTTTGTATGAGTGGTTAGTCATGCCTATGGGTCTTTCGGAAGCACCAGGCACTTTTATGCGCCTCATGAATCATGTCTTTCGCCCTTACATTGGTATATTTGTTGTGGTCTACTTTGATGACATTCTTGTGTTTAGCAAATCTATCAAAGAGCATGTCACCCATGTCTGCACTGTTTTGCAAACTCTTAGAAAAGAGCGCCTCTATGCTAATATGGAGAAATGCCTTTTTGGTGCTGATAAGCTTGTTTTCTTGGGTTCTGTTTTTTCTTCTAAGGGTGTTCATGTTGATGAGTCCAAGATCAATGCTATTAAGACTTGGCCGCAACCAACCAACTTGCATCAAGTGCGCAGTTTTCTTGGCCTTGCGGGTTTCTATCGTCGCTTTGTGAAGGATTTTAGCACCATTGCTTCGCCTTTGCATGCTTTGAGCAAGAAGAATGCGCCTTTTCTTTGGGGACCATCCCAAGATACTGCATTCAATGAGCTTAAGAATTTGCTTACTCATGCTCCCGTGCTTGCTTTACCCAACTTCGACAAGCCTTTTGAAATTCATTGCGATGCTAGTGGTAATGGCATAGGAGGTGTGTTAACGCAAGAGAAGCGCCCCATAGCTTATTTTAGTGAGAAACTTTCTGGAGCGCAACTCAATTATCCCATCTATGACAAAGAGCTATATGCTTTAGTTCGCGTTTTGCATGAATGGGAACATTACCTTCGTCCCCATGAGTTTATCATTCATACCGATCATGAGACCCTAAAGTATCTTAAGGGTCAAACGAAGTTGAACAAGCGTCATGCTAAATGGAGTGAATTTATTGAGTCTTTTACCTATGTAATCAAGTACATCCAGGGTAAATAAAACATCGTAGCAGATGCTCTTTCCCTCATATGCATGCTTGTCACGCAACTTGTGTTCGATGTCATTGGCTTCGAGCATATCAAAGACTTGTATGAGAATGATGCAACTTTTGCTACTCCTTATGCCAAGTGTTTGTCGAATACATCTTGGGAATGCTATTACATTAAAGACGGATATCTTATGAGAGCTAACAAACTTTGCATTCCCGAGTCCTCTCTTCATTTGTTACTTTTGCAGGAATCTCATGGAGGAGTCTTAATGGGACACTTCGGGCGCGACAACACATTCACCATGCTCTCGAAGAGCTACTTTTGGCCAAAGATGTTTCGGGACGTCAATCGGTTCACCAACCGGTGTTCTACATGTCGCAAAGCTAAGTCCAAAGCTCAATCTCATGGTCTCTATATGCCTTTACCAATCCCATACCAACCATGGGAAGACATTAGCATGGACTTCATACTTGGTTTGCCTAGAACTCGTAATGGGAAAGATTCCATATTTGTCGTTGTGGACCGTTTCTCAAAAATGGCACATTTTATTCCTTGGCACAAGATAGACGATGCTTCACATGTTGCTTATCTCTTTTGTAGGGAAATTTTGCATCTCCATGGTGTGCCAAAGACCATCGTCGCGGACCGCGACGTCAAGTTCCATAGCTACTTTTGGAAGACCCTATGCGCCAAGCTCGGAATCAAGCTACTCTTCTCCACGGCGTACCATCCTCAGACCGACGGCCAAACAGAGGTGGCAAACCGCACACTCTCCGCTCTACTTCGAGTACTCATCAAGAAGAACATCAAGGAGTGGGAGGAGTGTCTACCCATCGCCGAGTTCGCCTACAACCGAGCAAGACACTCAACAACCGGTAAGTCCCTTTTCGAGGTCGTCTATGGATTCAACCCTTTGTCACCATTGGATATTCTACCTCTACCACTCCAAGAGCGAATCAATTTGGACGCAAGTGCACGAGCGACCCATCTCAAGAAGGTGCATGAAGATACAAGAAACACCATCGAGCGCCAAGCAACGCCTTGCGACCAAGCTCAACATCAACAAGCACCCTATGATATTCAACATTGGAGACCTCGTGTGGCTACACCTTTGCAAGGACCACTTTCCCCAAGAAAGCAAGTCCAAACTTCAACCACGCGCGGATGGACCATTCAAGGTTCTTGCACGCTACAACAACAACGATTACAAGATCGACATTCCTCGTGACAAGTACTCCGTGAGCGACATCTTCAACATCAAAGATCTCTCGCTCTACCATGGTGATGAGGATTTCGATCCGAGGATGGATCTTCCCCAAGGGAGGGGAGATGATGAGGAGCATCCCAATATCATCCCCATGGACACACCTACACCTCCAATGACACCACTTGGACCAATGACACGAGCCCAAGCCAAAGCTATCGAAGATAAGGTGAACTCACTCCTCTCCGAACTTCCACTTTCTATGCATGAGACATGGCTACTACCTAAGTCCGAGATGTTGTGCAGGATTAGGTACCAAGAGGGTCCTCCCGAAGATGTGCATGAAGAAGGACAAGTCCCCAAGTCCACGGATGAGGAGAACCAACGGAAGGAGCCAAGAGCATCTCCCAGGCCCCGGACATCCGGCCCCTAGAGCGCCTTCCTCTATAGCTGCTCAGCCACCAAGTGCCTACAGGCCCCCGACATCAGTCCCCGCAAGCCCAGACATCTGACCCTTCCCGAGGTCCCAGATATCCGGCCCCTTGCCCGGAAATCTGGACACCCCCGAACCCGAGAGCAACATGGCCAGCTTCACCAGCCCGGACATCCGGCCTCCACAGCCCAGACATCCGGCTCGACGCCCGGATGTCCGGCCTCCCTGTCTGCGCACAGTAAAGGGCCGAGGCCCGTGTACCCCTTCTACCCCCCTAGACTATATATACTCCACCTCATCTAACTTTCTAGGGTTAGCAAAGGATTAGCTCATATTTTGTGTGATATGCGTGAGAGCTTTGCTCATCCACTTGGTTACCTTCTCCTCGGAGATTCGAGCCTCCACCGGAGAAGATCCCCCAAGCGGATTCAAGACCCTTCTTTAGGGAAGAACATCAAGACCTCCTCACGGAGAAGAACCGGTTACCCTTTTGTATCGTCCCTAGTTGCCCGTGGACCGTGTATTGTTCTATGTATCCGAGGATCTAGCACATGTGTGACTTGTTCTTGTTAGTTTGAGTGTTCCTCTTGTGTGTCCCCTCGTGATTTCCCCCGTTTCCCTCTTTGTGTTCCTCGTGTTCTTCACGGGAACCGCTCCTTTCGTGAAAGATCGGGCGATTAGGGTTCTACCCTACATCATGAACTTGGCGAGAGCGGGGTACCCCAAGATTGCGTTGTAAGGGAGGGCGATGCAGGCCACGTCAAAGTCGATGAGATCTGTACGGTAGTTGTTGCGCTTGCCAAAGGTGACGGGAAGGCGCACCTGGCCAAAGGGGGGGAGCCCCCTACCACCCCGGCGAACGGCCTGGTTGGTAGGAGCTGGTCGTATGGAATCTGAAGGATCTTGAAGGCCTGGACAGAGAGCAGGTTGAGGCCTGTGCCACCATTGATGAGGGTCTTGGTGAAGGAAATGTTGCTAATAGTGGGCGCTCCTAACATAGGGAGTGCACCAGCGGTGGCCACAGATCCGGGGTGATCCCTGGGGTCGAAGGTGATGGCGACCTCGCACCGCACACGGCTCCGAGGGGTCTCAGATCGGGGTTGGGCAGCAATCACCCGATGGAGGAACTGCTTGGCATGGCAACCGGAGGCAGGTTCTTGCGACCCACCGAGGATGCACACGACCCTGGGCGCCTGGACCGTGAAGTGTGTGATGAATTGCCTGAAGAGCTTCCCCCAGGAGGACACTGAGGTCACTAGGAGGCCACGGAGCCAGGAATGGGGAGCCTCCATGAGTGCTAGAGGGAGCCAGTTTGCCATGGCCTTCTCTTCGCCACCTGCCGCCAGGATACTCTACTCGTAGAGCTGGAGGAACTCCTTTGGGTCAGCCGTGCTATCGTAACGTGGGGGCAACACCGGCCTGAACCTTACCAGCCAGCAAACCCGACGCAGATCTGGAGTGAAGGCGAGGCAACCCGCTGCATTGCCGGGAACATTGGGACGATCTGCGAGGCGGGCGGAGTTGGCCATGGGAGCGTCGAAGTGGGGATGAAGCAGAGCCGGAAGGAGGATCTCGACACGCCCCTACCTGGTGCGCCAAATGTTGGAATCGGGGCTCCACGGACCCAAACAGGCTTCGAACGCTGGGGCATGTGCGAAGATGTAAACCAACTCCTGTCTCAAGCTCATCACCTCACGACCATGCCTTGTTGAGTTTGTGTGAGCGGGAAGGAAGGAAACGATAGTTTACCCTAGTCTAGGCCACCTCGCGGCATAAAACCCTACTGCTTTATGGTGGATTGGCCTCACAGGGAGGTTGTGGATGAACTAGTACAGTGGATGAGCAGCCTTGCGAGGGCTCTAGGAGAGAAGGTGGGATGGATCCTCCCTCTCTACGGTGGAGGCTAGCCAATACTTGTAGTGGCCTTTGTCCTCTCCCCTCATAGCTTAAGCGGGAAGGGATCCCACAATGGCCAATTTGAAAGGGGACAAGAAGTACATCTTATTCTGATGAAAGGTGGTCTTCGGCTGCAAAGCTTCTAGTCGTCACATAGAGGTGGGTTCGGCGATGACACCCATCCTGCCGAGCTCGTGGTCTTGGTCTTGTTGCACCAGAATATAAACCTTGGGGGGTTCCTTGGGAACCCGCGTACATTGTTGCCTCCTTAGCAGCAAAGAGGAAATTCTCCTCCTTTGCGCCTGCTGGCGCCTGCCTAGCCTTGGTAGTCATGGCTTACATCATCCAGAGCCTCGTGAGCTGGGTACCTGCATAGAAATCTCCGGTCCTTGGGAGGCAAGCTCGGGGTGCTGCCCCTCGGGAGGTCTTGGGGTCATTCGCCTCATAAGGTCGGGGGCTCTCGCGAGGCTATTGTCATGGGGGTCTTGCAGCTGGGCCGTACTGGGACGCCGATGAGGCCGTGTGGTGGGCTGCATGCAGGCAAGTCTGGGTACCCCCAATCCCAGAACGCCGACAAGATCATGGTTGATGAACTTTCCAGAGGACTCCATTTCCTGTTGGGCTGACTTGTGCCACAAGTTTGTTGGCGCCGTCACAGGCGGCCACAAGGTTGCGGGCTTAGAAACTGACCTGCAGTTGATCCCACAGAAGGAGGACGAGTCGCTCCACAAGTACATTTAGATATTCAGTCATGTGTAACACAACATTCCTGATATCCATGCCACAACAATCATTGTCGCATTCCTTCAGAACATGAGGAACCACAAGATGCGGGAAGAGATGGCCATGACCAAGGTGAGGCATGTTTTCAAGCATTACGGTTTGGCCGACAAATGTCGGCGAGCTCAGGAAGGAATGTGACTTCCTGTAGAGAAGGTTGGTGCAGAATTTGATTCAGACGGCCATGATGCTACCACCACCCAGAAGAAGAAGAGTCGCAAGCGGAACAGGAAGCGCAAGGGCAAAGCTATCCTTGTTGTCAAGGGTCCACCAATAGTGTCCCCTCTAAGAAAGCTAAAGATGAGAGATTCGTCAAGGAGGTTGCCCTGTGAGCCTCATGCCAAGCCTTGGCGGCTGCTGATCAGACCGGGGGCTCCAGCAAGCAGTACTGCAAGATGGACCACACCAAGAGCCATGACCTTCAATACTACCGTCAAGCAGAGCAGCTTGCCGAGAAGAACAAGGTTGAATATGAGAAGAGGGTTGAGGAGAAGGCCAATGGTGCAGATGGATCCAGCAAGAAATAGGATGGCCGAGGAGGTCGCCGCGGCAAGATCAAGTGTGATGGCCTGGCTTATTAGGGATGATAGACTACTCATATCAATAAGGAATTCCTTCTTTTCCGGGAGCCCATTCGGACAGAACTTCAAAGTTAAGCATGCTCAGCTTGGAGTAGTGTCAGGATGGGTGACCGACCGGGAAGTTGCTCCCGGGTGCGCACGAGTGAGGACAAAGTGCGCAGAAAAGACTAGTATTGATCTGTGGGGCCAGTCCAGATCCTGTCAGGAGTAACGACCACCGGCGGGTGTGTCCGGGGTGTTACAAGTTGGTATCAGAGCCGACCCTTGCGGTTACACGGATGGTTGCGGATAGGTGCGTGGTCATGTTGTTCATGACGTTTGTGACCCGTCGTGGCACACGACATGGCACATGTGCCGGACTGGATGCACAGACGTATGTACCAAGACGGAACGTTCCTGTGGCCCGACGAGGACGTCGGTTCCTCTGAGTGGGGTGTATGTGATGGCCTGGCTTATTAGGGATGATAGACTACTCATATCAATAAGGAATTCCTTCTTTTCCGGGAGCCCATTCGGACAGAACTTCAAAGTTAAGCATGCTCAGCTTGGAGTAGTGTCAGGATGGGTGGCCGACCGGGAAGTTGCTCCCGGGTGCGCACGAGTGAGGACAAAGTGCGCAGAAAAGACTAGTATTGATCTGTGGGGCCAGTCCAGATCCTGTCAGGAGTAACGACCACCGGCGGGTGTGTCCGGGGCGTTACACCAAGCAGCAGAAGGAAAAGCATGTGAGAGGTCGAGACAAGAAAGAAGATGATGATGACGACGACGAATAAGATGATGAGTTTAGTGAGATAGAGTTCCAGCAATCCACAGAAGCAATGTCTATTGACGGAGGTGCATCCTTGCACTCTTCTCACATCTAACTGAAACAGTGGGTGCGTGAAGTCAATGCTACAGAGCTGGTAGTAGGTGCCCAAAAGCCGTTGAGAGGATCCAACACGCCCATCATCTTTGACGCTGAGGATCACCCTGATTGCACGATGATGGGCGGCTGTTTTCCATTGTTGGATTCACCAACGAAACACAAACTCAAAGTGACAAAGATGCTGGTTGAGGATGAGCCTGGTCTCAACTTGATTTCACCTAATGTGATCAAGTGTCAGGACCCCGATCCTAAGTCACACCGACCTAGCATGTAACACATCATATCACTTTGTGGCCTCACGCATGGTATTCCCACGGGTGCCACCTTACCCGGCCCGGGACCGTTCGCGCCTTTTGGCTCATGTATATGATAGTATCGCTAGCATCCATATGACAGAGAACCCGGGCCAACATGACTAGTCATGAATCGAAAGCGGCACTAACTTACAGGGACAGACATACATGACCCAGCAACGAACGTGTCGGTCATCAACGTATGAAACCATGTCGTAGCAAGCTACAAGGACTTAAAGGAACAACGCGTGGCATTTCCCCTAAGGGACAGACACAGGAACGAAGAAGGACATATGCCACCTAGCCTAAGTGTTCCGGAGCAGTAGCAAGCTACCATGGCTCAGTGGAAACACTAGGAGACATTTCCCCATAAGAGAGGCTACCAATAATAAACAACTAGGTTGTCGGATCCCACACATAGCAATACACGTTACACGTACGCATAACATGCAAGTATGTCTTGTACAACGTGGCATCACAACATAACTCGACAACTCAAAGTATTTATTCATTAGGATCCGAGGAGCCAGATATTACAAACATGGGGCTGATGACCCAACATTTAGAGAATACAAACAACGGAAGCATAACACGTCTGAGTACAGACAACTACAAATGAAAAGGGCTGAGAAGCCTAACTATCTACAAGATCCTCCCAAGGGTACAAGACCATAGATAAGGTAACAAGCTAAACATCAAAGTCCACGCGGAACTACTAGTGACACTGAAGTCTCTCTACAAAAACATAAATTAAGCAAACGTGAGTACAAATGTACCTAGCAAGACTTACATCAGAACTAGCTACATATGCATCAGTATCAACAAAGGGGTGGTGGAGTTTAACTGCAGCAAGCCAACTTTGACACTAACGACTGCTAGTAACTCTTTTGAGGTGGCACACACGAGTCCACATATTCACCATATCAATACACCACTATGGATCCGCTCCCGTCTCCCTACGAGAAGGCCATCCATAGCACTCACGCTTATCTTGCGCATTTTAGAGTATCCACTTTCACTTGTCCACTGGTCAGGGACCCGACGTCATTAGTGTCACAGACAGGTGGGCCGGTCAATGACCACGTCAGCACGGTCAACTCTGACCTATGGGTCCCGTTGGGTTATAACTAATCTAAGCAGAAACAAAGCTAGGGTTAATTAGGGCATGGGGCCCATGCGTCAGTGGCACAGGGGCTTGGTTAGTGGGGTGATTAGGCCCTAATGGCCGTTTATGCCGACATTTAGCCGACAGCGACCAACCAGAGCAGCGGTGGCTCGCCGGAGTGGCGCTAGGGGCAGTAGTTCGGCGCGCTAAGGGAACCAGGAGGGAGCCCATGCTTCTGCGCATCCAGGCGAGGCAGGAGCAGGTTGTGGGGAGACTGAGTCGACGACGACGAGCACTTGGGCGGCGGCCGGAGCTCGGGTGGGTGTGGGGTTGGCGCTGCGACGCGCAAACAAGCGAGGCGAAGGTCTAGCGGGGCACTACGCGCTGCAGGAAGCAAGTTGGACTCGCCGGGGTGACCATTTGGTCACCGGAGCTGCGCCAGCGACGAGCTCAAGCGGCAACAGCTACGGTCGTCAAGGGGGCGATGTCTATGGCTCGAAATCAAAGGGGAGGAAGGAGGGGATCCACGCAGGAGCTCACAACGGTTCGATCGGTGGCCTCAGCGAGCTTGTGGAAGCGTCGGAGCGGGCGCACGGTCGCGGGCGATCTCGGTGACCTGAGGTTGAAGAAGATAGCGGTGAGGGCTTTCGGGGGCGTCCGGCGCCGCGTGACTCAGCGGAGAGGACGAGAGATTCTTGACGGTTCTTGTGGGCACGTGGGAGAGGCTCGGGGATGGCTGTGGACATGACTATGGCGACGGCGAGCTCGGACGAGGTTCGGCCATGGATACGGGGGGCGAGGGAGAGAGCAGAGGGAGGAATGAGAGGCCGGATCGATTGGGACGGCACCGAGGAGGAGATCCGCAGCGTTCTGTTGTCCCATGGACGCAGGCAGGCAGCTGGTGGCGTGGCGCTATCGCCGTGCGCGCGCGTCGGCCACACGCCCAGCCGACTGGCGCCAGGAGGACGACAGCGCTAGTGGGCTGGCCCAGCTGGCCACACAGTGCTGGGCAGCTCGTAGGTTTCTCTCTCTCTCTCTCTCTTCTATTTCTTTTCTCTTTCCTGTTTATTTCTTTCTGTTTTGTTTTAGTTTAGGCACTAAAACATTTTTGATAACTTTGAAACTTTTTTTCTGGGCTCACTTCGGAATATTCCAGAAGCCCTCTGCATGTTTCAAAATATTTGGAGCTTTAAATATATATATATATATTATTTAAATATCCCCAATTCAAAAATGGTCTAATTCAATTCAATGCCCAGTTTGGTCCTGCAAAAATGTGCACTATTTATGGTAAGGGTTTTCACCCTTTTCCCTAAATCATGAACATTTTTGAAGGGCATTTCAGGTTCATTGAAAGCAATTTTGGTTGAACCTAGTAATTCAAAGGGGGGCTAGGGTTTGTTGAATCCGCATTTAAAGTTTAGATAAAATTTAAACATGATGCAACATGCAGATCTAACCCAAGTGCATTACTGAACTAGGGTTGTGACATCAAGAGGTTGCAGATCTCTAAAGAAGATTTGAAGAAGACTGGCACACTCCAAGGGATCAATCTAGGAAGAAGCCAGCCAAAGGGAAAATCAACTTGTCGGTGATGTTTTGCAGTTAAATCAATTACATAATAGAGAAAATCATCCTTGACATCATCAAAATTCCGTTGCCATATAATGGAATCGTTGGATGCCCAACACTTGCAAAGTTTATGGTTGCATCCCATTACATCTACAACATGCTGAAGATGCCTAGGCCAATAGGTGTCATCACTATTCACTCTGATAAGAAGGATGCATTGATCTGTGTTGATCAACTCTATTGGGAAGCAGTTGCAGCATCTGTCACCAAGGCACTTGCTCCTACTGACCAAGGTCCCGGGGGGAGGAAGAGGAAAAAGAACGTCAAGACCACTGACTCTGGCAAGCATGCCTCTTCGGAGGGATGCACTCCCATCGAGGACGTGCCAGAGAGCTCTGCCGATAAGAGCAAGAAGAACAAGGCTGCTCCACCAGAAACTAAGAAGGTGTCCACCAAGGAGGACGACGAGGGGGGAACTTTCACCATAAGTTCCCCCCTTGACGACAAATATGAAAGTGTGCATGTTGCCTTCCTATAGGAAAATGTCGATACGTTTGCCTGGCAACCATCTGGCATCCTCGGTGTCCCCGAGGAGGCAATTGAGCACCACCTTGTCGTCTGCCCTCATGCGCTGCCCATCAAACAGAAGGTGTGGAGGCAAGCCTCGGAGCAACGACAATTCATTACCAAGGAGATCAAGAAATTGGAAGCAGCGGGTTTGGTTAGAGGTGTACTCCATCCCACGTGGTTGGCTAATCCCATTGTTTTGCGCAAGGCGAATGGCAAGTGGCGGCTTTGTATTGATTATACGGATATCAATAAACTTGCTCGAAGGACCTATTTCCACTGTCACGCATTGACCAGATTGTTGACTCTAGTTATGGATTGGATATATTGTCGTTCCTTGATGCCTACTCTGTGTATCACGAGATATTCATGTCAAAAGAATATGAAGAGAAGACCGCATTTATCACTCATGTGGCACATACTGTTTCATATGTATGCCTTTCGGATTGAAGAGTGCTAGTTCAATATTCGCAAGAGCATTCCAAATTAATTTTAAACTTAAGCTACACAAGAACGTGGAATCCTAAATGGATGACATAGTGGTCAAAACCAAGGGCAAATCAACATTGGTACAAGATTTGGAAGAAACATTTGCTAATCTATGCAAGATCAATCTGAAGCTCATTCCTGAGAAGTGTGTGTTTGTTGTTCCATCTGGCAAGCTTCTCGAGTTCTTTGTTTCTCTATGTGGGATTGAAGCCAATCCCGACAAGATCAAAGTAATTGACGAGATTGAAGCACCAAAGTGCATCAAGGATGTGCGCCACTTGATGACAACATTGCTGCACTTAGCGGGTTCATCTCCAAATCTAATGAGAGTGCCCTACCATTTTTCAAAATCTTGAAAAAGGCGGGTCCAACGAAATGGACTCCGGAAGCGGAGGCAGCGCTGCAAGACTTGAAGAAGTACCTTTCTTCTGCAATAACACTGGTTGCGCCAAGACCGCAAGAGCCATTGCTACTGTATCTAGCAGCAATGAAACATGTGGTTAGTGTTGCACTAGTAGCAGAAAGAGAAACTAAGAATGAAGAGGTAGCAGATGCAAGCCCGGCAAGTGACAAGCTGGAATCTTCTCCGGCAAGTTGTGGTGCCGACAAGTCGAGTGCATAGCAAGAAGATGGGTCAGAATGACAAGTTGTGTAGAAGAAGAAGTTGGTGCAGCACCCAGTATATTTTGTTAGCTCCCTTCTCAAGGGGGTAAGATCAAGATATTTTGGGATACAAAAATTACTTTTTGGTCTCCTAATGGCCTCAAGGAAACTACACCACTACTTTTAAGCACACGAAATCACCGTCGTCCCTCGCTTTCCAATTCAAAGAATCTTGAGGAATCCATATGCAACAGGTAGGATTGTTGAGTGGGCATTGGAATTGTCAAGGTTTGATCTGAAGTTTGAAACCACTTCAACCATTCAGAGGAGGGCCTTGGTGGAATTCATTGCAGAATGGACACCAACACCGGATGAAGAAATTCCGGAGACCTCCCTCCCCGACAAGTAAACAACTAAGGGTTGGATTATCTATATTTATGGTGCTTTCTCACTGCAAGGCGTCAGTGCAGGAGACCTGCTTGTCGCACCCATAGGAGAACACCTCAAGTATGTAATTTAGATGCATTTCCCCGGGGAGAAGGCCACGAATAACACTGTAGAGTATGAAAGATTGCTTGCTAGTCTTAGGATCGTGTCAGACCTAGGAATCACAAAGCTTATCATCCAAGGTGACTCGCAGTTAGTTGCGAAGCAAGTCAACAAAGACTACCAGAGCCCATTGATGGAAGCATATGTTGATGAAGTGAGGCAATTAGAAGAGCACCTCCACGGATTGCGAACAGAGCACATTCCACGTGCGGTGAACACTATTGCAGATGATCTTTGAAAATGTGTTGCACTCAAGCTACCTATGGAACCAGGAACTTTTGTGCTCCATTTGTCTCAGCCATCCATAACACCATTAGTTAGACAAAATAAGAGAAGAAGGCTGAACTCCAGCAAGTAGTTTCCTACCGAGCTACCAGAAGCTGCCAGCAAGAATGTTGTCAGAAGCAGCGGCAAGCCTGCCAGTGAGCAGGACGCCCCGGCAGAGAACCAAGTTCTTGCCATCGAGACAAGTGCTCACGAAGTTGAATATATGCCTTTAGTCCTTGTTGTCGAGCCGCAGGCTCCCGCATGGGCGAAGCAGATTGTCAATTTCCTTCAAACATGAGAACTTCTTTAAGATCAAGAAGAAGCTGAAAAAGAGTAGTCCGTCAATCAAGTAGGTATCAGTTTGTTGGCAACGACCTATACAGGACAAGACCGAATGGGGTGAAATTGAAGTGCATTTATCGGGAAGATGAACAGAAGTTGTTGGTGGAGATACATGGGGTGATATGTGGCTCACACATAGGATCAAGAGCATTTGTCGGCAAGGCTTTCCGACAAGGTTTTCTTTTGGCCCACTGCCCTCCAGGATGCAACTGAGCAAGTAACCAAGTGTGAAGCATGCCAGTTCCATTCAAAGCAGTCACATCAGCTAGCTCAAGGTCTTTAAACAATCCCCCTCTCCTAGCCCTTCTTGGTTTGAGGGCTTGAAATATTGGGCCCCTTCCCTCGCTTTTTTGGGGGCTTTGAGTACTTGTACTTTGCAATCAACAAGTTCAATAAGTGTCCAGAAGTGGAGCCGCTAAGGAAGGTGACCACACAGTCAGCTGTTAAGTTCTTCAAATGACTAGTTTGCCGGTTTGGAGTGCCCAACAAGGTAATCACCGACAACGCCACACGGTTCGCCAGTCACACCTTGTCTTGGGAAAACATGGCCACCTATGGGTCCATGAGCCCCTTTATGGTTTGGCAAGTGGGATAAGCGTGCTGCACAAAGAGCAGAAAACCATAGCGCGGCATGACAGAGATCACACGGGCGATTTACCCAGGTTCGGGCCGCCACGAGGCGTAAAACTCTACCCCTGCTTTGGGTGGATTGATGGTGGGACATGTTGGAAATGTAGCACTCTTGTGCGGTAGGGTGCGTCTGGGCGAGAACGACTATGAGCGTATGGTTGCCATGGGCCTCCTTTTATAGATCAAGTGGTCACCACAGTGGCAAATCAGTCATTATGCACTAATTAGATAGCAAATAGTGCTACCATACCTAACTCTGCAGGCGGACAGAGCACATTAAATGCGCCGCTTAGTGTCACATCACAGCGTGCCCGGCAAGCCTTGTCGGGCTATTTTGCCAGATTCGTGCCTGCTTGCTTGACACGTCTCAGGATGAGTGTCATTTGGAGGTGTTTTTCATAGAAAGTGGCTGCCACGTGGCAAGAGGCAGCCACTTAGTCACTCAGGGGGCTTGACACTGCACTGATCGATGACTTGCATTGCTGTGAGGTGGCGCGGTGAAGCCTTGGTAGGGTGGTTTGCCTTCATAAGGCCCGGCGGGCCTGCCAGGTCGGTCTTGAGACTTGCTCCGGGGTTAACCTTGACCTTGCCAGGCTCGCCTGCCCGGCAAGGGAGGTTTTCCCTTAGTTATATCTTGCTTCATTTTCACTTGACTTGGCCTTCTTGATCTGCACTTTGATTCCTCAAAGAGCTAATTGTCGGTATCAAAACCGGCGGATCTCGGGTAGGGGGTCCTGAACTGTGCGTCTAAGGTCGATGGTAACAAGAGACAGGGACACGATGTTTACCCAGGTTCGGGCCCTCTCTATGGAGGTAATACCCTACATCCTGCTTGATTGATCTTGATGAATATGAGTATTACAAGAGTTGATCTACCACGAGATCGTAATGGCTAAACCCTAGAGGTCTAGCTTGTATGTCTATGGTAATGAATATCTCTCTCCTTCGGACTAAGTCCTCTGGTTTATATAGACACCGGGAGGATCTAGGCTTACACAAGGTCGGTTACAAAGAAAGGAATCTACATATTTGGTCGCCAAGCTTGCCTTCCACGCCAAGGAGAGTCCCATCCAGACATGGGTGCAGTCTTCGGTCTTTGTGTTCTTCACATCCCATCAGTCCGGCCCATGGCTAACAGGCCAGATGCCCAAGGACCCCTTAGTCCAGGACTCCCTCAGTAGCCCCTGAACCTGGCTTCAATGACAAGGTATCCGGCGCATAGATCTGTCTTCGGCATTGCAAGGCGGGTTCCTCCTTCCAAACTCCAAGATAGTCTTCGGACGAAACAAACGTGTCTGGATCTGCAACAAACAGCCATAGAGAGTATAATATTTCACGAATCCAATCTACTGACCACTTTAGTAACATGACGTCATGCTTGCCTGGTTATTATTTCGAACCGTTTCCCGTCCCGCCATTCCACGTTTCGGGCCATGGTTTTTGTTGGCACGTCCTGTCGAAGCAGAGATCGTGTCCCCTTATCACAAGATTCTCATCAATATGAGTGTGGGTAACCCAACCGTCTTGCACGAAAGATTCCTTAGGAATAGGCAGGTTCTCAGGCTTAGGAGGAGGCGTTCAATACCCGATGCCTTTATAAAGGAACCAAGGGCCATCTTTTTTATGCCAAACCTCTCCTCAGCCTTACCAACCTCGAGTTCTAGCACCTAAGGTCCGACTTCATTGCTTCAAGCCTCCCCATCATGTCAGGACCCATCCCTCAAGGCCGATGGGTGGCTTCCTCCATTACAGAGGAGGATATTGCGAAGCTTCGGTCAGCCAGATACTTGACCATGGAGATCCACCATAGGCTTCCTGCTCAAGGACAGGTTATTCCGACCCCCAGATCTGGCGAGAGGGTCGTATTCATCTCCCACTTCCTCCAAGGGCTAGGGTTCATCTTCACCCCTTCATTTGGGAGCTAATGTTTTATTATTGACTAGATTTTCATGATCTATCTCCGGACTCTTTCCTCCACGTGTCGGCATTTATCATTACATGTGAGGCCTTCCTCTGAATCCCCCCACACTTCTGCTTATGGCTCAACACTTTTAGTGTGAAGCCGAAGGTGGTCGATGGGGAACAGGCGAAGTGCGGTGGTGCTGTAGTGAGCAAGCTTACCAACACTCTCTGGCCAAAAGGCTCTTTCACCGAAACCTGCAACCAATGGCAACGAAAGTGGTTTTATGTCACGGAACCCCGTAGCACCAAGTGGGAAGCTATACCTCTGTTCCATTCCGGCCCTCCGCCACAGCTTGCATCATGGATTAACAACGGGCTGGACTGGGGATCAGTTGACGAAGTGCGGACTCTACAGAGCCACATCTGAACCCTGCTTGAGAGAGAGATCGATCTTGTCAACGTGATTCAAGTGACCAGCGCAGGTCTCGCCGCATGTGGGAGCTTAATCCAGAAGGACCACGAACCATCCAACACTTCTTCGGCACTACGCACGAAGGGATGTGCAAGCTGCTTTTCGAGAAGCGGAAACATTGGTCGGACACTACTGAGGACGCTGGCCTTGACTGCCACCGTCCGGATACCCCGGTAAGCACTTGTCTTCCGAACACTTTGTAGTTACGCATACCGTAATATGGTACTGAGCAAACTATCTTATTCTAGGGCTGGATAAAGAAAGCGAAACTAATCATGTGTTCGGCCCCCTGCCCGAAGGCCCAACGAATCCTGTTTTAACAAGGATGCTGGCCCCGGTACCATACCAGATGCTTGCGAAGGGGGCAAGGCGGAGAGCACCAAAGATGGCCTCCATCCCGAAGGTGCATCAGACATTGTGTCAGGAGGAATCAAGATCCCATCGTCCGAAGACAAAAATGAGGGGGAGGTCAACGCCTCTTCCCCCCATGGAAATAAAAGGGCCGCCTCCAAAGATTGGGAGGAAAAGGCTCCTAAGCGAGGCAAGATGCCTCTGTCGGGTGGCAGGCTTGGAGGACGTGGCGCATAGTCTCATGATGAGGACAAGCCTTAGGCCAAATCATAAGTAAACAAGGATGATTTAGACCTGTCCCGTTCTTTTTCTTGTGATGCCTAGAATATTATTATTTTTGCAGTTCGGCATGCAGTCTTCTTCAACAATCCTCTTCCTCGGGGGACCTTCTCCCAGAGATGATGGAAAGCGAGACGCCTCCACCGGCCTTTCCGCCCCATAGGGCGGACGACTTTGAGGTGTCGTCGTGGAGGGTCTCCCCCGACCAACAGGCGGTGCATGGGACGATGGAGATAGTACCCTACGGTGATACTTCGGTGGCCCAGGGTCCGGGGACCTGTAATGAAGGCCTGAACAATCCGGTCTACAACCGGATATGAATAAACGGATCCCTTCAAAGGGTGGCCGTACTCCTACGTCAGCCTCCAAAGATCCAGAGGCGCCAGATATACTGACTAACATGCTGCAGCACGCGTCCTTCTCAGAGGAACATCATACCTGTGGGGACCCCGACTCATAAGTCGTGATCACCGAATGCACGTGTACAATGATCCTAGAGATCAATGCTCACTAAACAAACAGAAGGTGAATAACAAGAGTCTTACATCCATACATACCATCTTACACAAATTATGACCATTATGGTCATACATAGATAAAGCCACAAGGGCTGAGTACCAAATAAACTTAAGCAGCGAAAATCTTCGGCGATAAGTAGAACCCATGTCATTTGCCTTAACCGTACATGCATTCTAACTGGGAAACATCCTAGTTCGCATGTTCGTATCCAAAGAACTCTTCTTCGAACTCCTATTCTTCCATGCCTGGCCAATTAAATAACCGGTGGCAGGCCAATGAGTACTTTGAATGTACTCGCAAGCAACCCGTGATTGGAACAAGGCACAACAATGCAATGATATAGCACTAAGTAGGTAGTTTGCAGAAAGCTAGTTTTGGGTGCAATGACATGATCTATCAACCTGTAAAGTATGCATCATGAGAGTATAGATACCCATATGAACAAGTTATAGATATCAACATAAACAGAGTTGGACACCAATCCAACTTGATCATTGTGTCAAGTCATCTGACTTAACCCAAATAGTTTCATCAACACACACACGCGCGCGCGCGCGGTCTGCAATACTCTGGACATAGTTTAAGCAGCATCGCCCAACTATCCTTGACCATGGACATGGCTATTCGAATAGTTTTACACTCTGCAGAGGTTGCACACTTTACCCACAAGATCCGGGGAACTTCCATGTAATCCACGAGCCGCGGTACCTCAAGTACCCGGGTAAGCACCCGATCACTATCTTTCCCTAGACGACACTAACATAGAGTCCACTTGATTGGTAAGAACCCCCGTGCCCAACATTTCACATCTTAAAATTGTGGAGCCTCGCTCCCATATTCATCACATACCACTAGCACGGGGTACCAACGGTGTGTCTGGTACCCTGTAAAAACAGTCACGAACTCTGATACGTGCATTTGGCATCATGCTTTTATATCGATATTTATTGCATTATGGACTGTTATTTCACTTTATGTCACAATACTTATGGCTATTCTCTCTTATTTTACAAGGTTTACAAAAGGAGGGAGAATGCCGACAGCTGGAATTCTGGGCTGGAAAAGGAGCAAATATTAGAGACCTATTCTGCGCAACTCCAAAAGTCCTCAAACTCTACGGAACATCTTAAAATAAATAAAGAAAAATCCTCGCCAAAGATGAAGGCCAGGGGGCCCACACCCTGCTCATGAGGGTGGGGGCGCCCCCCTAGGGCGCACCCCCCTACCTCGTGGGCCCCCTGGTGGCTCTCCGATGTCCATCTTCTCCTCTATGAAGTCTTTTGATGAGAAAAAAATAAGAAGAGACTTTTCGGGATGAGACTCCGCCGCCACGAGGCGGAACCTTGGCAGAACCAATCTAGAGCTCCGGTAGAGCTGTTCTGCCAGGGATACTTCCCTCCGGGAGGGGGAAATCATCACCATCGTCATCACCAACGCTCCTCTCATCGGAAGAGGGCAATCTCCATCAACATCTTCACCAGCACCATCTCATCTCCAAACCCTAGTTCATCTCTTGTATCCAATTCTTGTCTCAAAGTCCGGGATTGGTGCTAGTAGGTTGCTAGTAGTGTTGATTACTCCTTGTAGTTGAAGCTAGTTGGTTTATTTGGTGGAAGATCATATGTTCAGATCCTATATGCATATTATTACCCCTCTGATTATGAACATGAATATGCTTTGTGAGTAATTACGTTTGTTCCTGAGGACAAGGGAGAAGTCTTGCTATTAGTAGTCATGTGAATTTGGTATTCGTTTGATATTTTGATAAGATGTATGTTGTCTAGCCTCTAGTGGTGTTATGTGAATGTCGACTACATAACACTTCACCATAATTTGTCCCTAGAGGAAGGCATTGGGAAGTAATAAGTAGATGATGGGTTGCTAGAGTGACAGAAGCTTAAACCCTAGTTTATGCGTTGCTTCGTAAGGGGCTGATTTGGATCCATATGTTTCATGCTATGGTTAGGTTTACCTTAATACTTTTGTTGTAGTTGCGGATGCTTGCAATAGAGGTTAATCATAAGTGGGATGCTTGTTCAAATAAGAACAACACCCAAGCACCGGTCCACCCACATATCAGATTATCAAAGTATCGAACGTGAATCATATGAACGTGATGAAAACTAGCTTGACGATATTCCCATGTGTCCTCGGGAGCGCTTTTCCTATTATAAGAGTTTGTTTCGGCTTGTCCTTTGCTACAAAAAGGATTGGTCCACCTTGCTGCACTTTATTTACTTTTGTTACTTGTTGCTCGTTACAATCTATCTTATCACAAAACTATCTTTTACCACTTATTTCAGTACTTGCAGAGAATACCTTGCTGAAAACCGCTTATCATTTCCTTCTGCTCCTCGTTGGGTTCGACACTCTTACTTATCGAAAGGACTATGATAGATCCCCTATACTTGTGAGTCATCAAGACTCTTTTCTGGCGCCATTGCCGGGGAGTGTAGCGCCTTTGGTAGGTGGAATTTGGTAAGGAAAAATTTATATAGTGTGCTGGAATTTACTGTCACTTGCTACTATGGAAAGTAATTCTCTGAGGGGCTTGTTCGGGGTATCTTCACCCCGTCCAGTAGAGCAAAGAGTTGCTCCTCAACCTACTGAACCTATTCAAAATGAAACTCTTTTTGAATTTCCTTCGGGTATGATGGAAAAACTGCTAGCTAACCCTTTTACAGGAGATGGAACAAGGCATCTTGATGAGCACTTAATATATGCGGATGAAGTTTGTGGATTATTTAAGCTTGCAGGTATACCCGATGATGTTGCTAAGAAGAAGGTCTTCCCTTTATCTTTGAAGGGAGACGCATTGATATGGTATAGGCTATGTGATGATATGAGATGATGGGACTATAAAAGATTGAAGTTGGAATTTCATCAAAAGTATTACCCTATGCATCTTGTTCATCGTGATCGCAATTATATATATAATTTCTGGCATCGCGAAGGAGAAAGCATCGCTCTAGCTTGGGGGAGGCTTAAATCAATGTTATATTCATGCCCCAATCATGAGCTCTCAAGAGAAATGATCATTCAAAAATTTTATGCTCGGCTTTCTAACAATCGCACCATGCTCGATACTTCTTGTGCTGGCTCTTTTATGATGAAGACTATTGAATTCAGATGGAATTTATTGGATAGAATTAAACGCAACTCTGAAGATTGGGACCTCGACGAAGTTAAGGAGTCAGGTATGACACCTAAGTATGATTGTGTTAAATCTTTTATGGACACCGATATTTTCCGTAAGTTTAGCACTAAATATGGACTTGACTCTGAGATAGTAGCTTCTTTTTGTGAATCTTTTGCTACGTATGTTGATCTCCCTAAGGAGAAGTGGTTTAAATATCATCCTCCCATAGAAGTAAAAGTAGCTGCACCTATTAAAGTTGAAGAAAAGACTGTCACTTATAATGATCCTATTGTTCCTACTTCTTATGTTGAGAAACCACCTTTCCTTGTTAGAATAAAGGATCATGCTAAAGCTTCAACTGTTGTTCGTAAAAGCAATATTAGAACTTATACACCACCTGAGCAAGTTAAAGTAGAACCTAATATTGCTATTGTTAAAGATCTCTTGTCTGATAATATTGAAGGGCATGTTATTCAGTTCGAAGGTGAAACTGCTAGAATTGCTAAACCTTGTGCTAAAGATAAACATAGACCTGTGGTAGGCGTGCCTGTTATTTCTGTTAAAATAGAAGATCATTGTTATCATGGCTTATGTGATATGGGTGCGAGTGCTAGTGTTATACTGCATACTTTATACGAAGAAATTAAGAATGAAATTGCACCTGCTGAGTTAGAAGGTATTGATGTCACAATTAAACTTGCCAATAGAGATACTATTTCACCAATTGGAATTTATAGAGATGTTGAAGTCTTGTGAGGGAAAACTAAATATCCTGCTGATTTTCTTGTTCTTACTTCTCCGCAAGATAGCTTTTGTCCCATTATATTTGGTAGACCCTTCTTGAACACTGTTAATGCTAGGATAGATTGCGAAAATAATGTTGTTACTATTGGCTTGGATGATATGGTTCATGAGTTTAATTTCTCTAAATTTAGTAAACAACATCATGAGGAAGAATTACCTAGTAAGGATGAAATTATTGGTCTTGCTTCTATTGCCGTACCTCCTAGTGATCCTTTAGAACATTATTTGCTAGACCATGAAAATGATATGTTCATGAATGAAAGAAGGGAGATATATGAAGTATTCTTTAAATAGGAACCTATTCTGCAACACAATTTGCCTGTTGAAATTTCAGGGGATCCTCCTCCACCCAAGGGTGATCCCGTGTTTGAGCTTAAACCGTTGCTTGGTAATCTTAAATATGCTTATGTTGATGAAAAGAAGATATATCTTGTTATTATTAGTGCTAACCTTTCAAAGCATGAAGAAGAAAGATTATTAAAAACTCTGAAGAAGCATCATGCTGCTATTGGATATACTCTTGATGATCTTAAGGGCATTAGTCCCACTCTATGTCAACATAAAATAAATTTGGAAGCAGATGCCAAACCAGTTCGTGATCCTCAACAACGTCTGAATCCTAAAATGAAAGAAGTGGTAAGAAAAGAAATACTAAAGCTTTTGGAGGCAGGTATAATCTATCCCGTTGCTGATAGTGAGTGGGTAAGTCCTGTCCATTGTGTCCCTAAGAAGGGAGGTATTACTATTGTTCCTAATGATAAAGATGAATTGATTCCACAAAGAATTATCACAGGTTATAGGATGGTAATTGATTTCCGCAAATTAAATAAAGCTACTAAGAAAGATCATTACCCCTTACCTTTTATTGATCAAATGCTAGAAAGATTATGCAAACATACACACTATTGCTTTCTAGATGGATATTCTGGTTTCTCTCAAATACCTGTGTCAGCTAGAGATCAATCAAAGACTACTTTTACATGCCCTTTTGGTACTTTTGCTTATAGACGTAAGCCTTTTGGTTTATGTAATGCACCTGCTACCTTTCAAAGATGCATGATGGCTATATTCTCTGACTTTTGTGAAAAGTTTTGTGAGGTTTTCATGGACGATTTTTCCGTCTATGGTTCCTCTTTTGTTGATTGCTTGAGCAATCTTGATCGAGTTTTGCAGAGATGTGAAGAAACTAATCTTGTCTTGAATTGGGAAAAGTGCCACTTTATGGTTAATGAAGGGATTGTCTTGGGGCACAAAGTTTCTGAAAGAGGTATTGAAGTTGATAAAGCCAAGGTTGATGCTATTGAAAATATGCCATGTCCCAAGGAAATCAAAGGTATAAGAAGTTTCCTTGGTCACGCCGGATTTTACACGAGGTTCATTAAGGACTTCTCAAAAATTTCTTGTCCTCTGACTAATTTATTGCAAAAAGATATACCATTTGTCTTTGATGATGATTGTGTAGAAGCATTTGAAATACTTAAGAAATCATTAGTCTTTGCACCTGTTGTTCAGCCACCTTATTGGAATTTACCCTTTGAAATTATGTGTGATGCTAGTGATTATGCTGTAGGTGCTGTTCTAGGGCAAAGAGTTGATAAGAAATTAAATGTTATTCATTATGCTAGTAAGACTCTAGACAATGCTCAAAGAAATTATGCTACTAGTGAAAAAGAGCTTTTAGCAGTTGTATTTGCTTGTGATAAGTTCAGATCTTATATTGTTGATTCTAAAGTAACTATTCACACTGATCATGCTGCTACTAAATATCTTATGGAAAATAAAGATGCTAAACCTAGACTTATTAGATGGGTTCTCTTGCTACAAGAATTTGATTTGAATATTGTTGATAGAAAGGGAGCAGAGAACCCCGTTGCAGAGAACTTGTCTAGGTTAGAAAATATTCTTGATGACCCACTACCTATTAATGATAGCTTTCCTGATGAACAATTAAATGTTATAAGTACTTCTCATAGTACTCCATGGTATGCTGATTATGCTAATTATATTGTTGCTAAGTTTATACCACCTAGCTTCACATAACAGCAAAAGAAAAAGTTTTTCTATGATTTAAGACATTACTTTTGGGATGACCCACATCTTTATAAAGAAGGAGTAGATGGTGTTATTAGATGTTGTGTACCTGAGCATGAACAGCATAAGATCCTACACAAGTGTCATTCCGAGGCTTATGGAGGACGCCACGCTGGAGATAGAACTGCACATAAGGTATTGCAATCCGGTTTTTATTGGCCTACTCTCTTCAAGGATGCCCGTAAGTTTGTCTTGTCTTATGATGAATGTCACAGAATTGGTAATATTAGTAGACGTCAAGAAATTCCTATGAATTATTCACTCGTTATTGAACCATTTGATGTTTGGGGCTTTGATTATATGGCACCTTTTCCTGCCACTAATGGATACACACATATTTTAGTTGCTCTTGATTACATTACTAAATGGGTAGAAGCTATTCAAACTAGTAGTGTTGATCATAACACTTCTATTAAAATGCTTAAGGAAGTTATTTTCCCGAGGTTTGGAGTCCCTAGATACTTAATGACTGATGGTGGTTCACACTTTATTCATGGTCCTTTCCATAAAATGCTTGCTAAATATGATGTTAATCATAGAATTGCATCTCCTTATCACCCACAGTCTAGTGGTCAAGTAGAGTTGAGCAATAGAGAGCTCAAATTAATTTTGCAAAAGACTGTTAATAGGTCTAGAAAGAATTGGTCTAAGAAACTTGATGATGCATTATGGGCTTATAGAACTACATTCAAAAATCCTCTGGGTATGTCTCCGTATAAAATGGTTTATGGAAAAGCATATCACTTACCTCTCGAACTAGAACATAAGGCATATTGGGCTATTCAAGAGCTCAACTATGATTTTAAACTTGCCGGTGAGAAGAGGTTATTTGATATTAGATAACTTGATGAATGGAGAACCCAAGCTTATGAAAACACCAAGTTGTTTAAAGAAAAGTTAAAAGATGGCATGACAATAGGATACAAAAGCGTGAGTTTAATGTAGGTGATTATGTATTGCTATACAACTCTCGTTTAATATTTTTTGCAGGCAAACTTCTCTCTAAATGGGAAGGCCCCTATGTTATCGAAGAGGTCTATCATTTCGGTGCCATAAAGAACAACAACTTCGAAGGCACACATCCGAAGGTGGTAAACGGTCAAAGAATCAAACATTATATCTCAGGTAATCCCATAATTGTTGAAACCAATATTATTGAAACCGTAACCCCGGAGGAATACATAAGGGACACTTTTCGGAGCGTTTCAGACTCCGAAAAGGAATAGGTATGTGGTACGGTAAGTAAACCGACTCCAAAACAATTTTTAAGGCAATATTTCTCCGTTTTGGAATATTTAGAAAAATAGAAAAACAAGTAGTAGTCCGGGAAGGTCACAAGGGTGGTGGACGCGCCCTACCCCTCTGGGCGCGCCCCCCTACCTCGTGGGCACCTCGTGTGCCTTCTGGACTCCGTTTTCTTGCACGATACATATTTTGGTGGGTAAAAATTCATTATATATTCTCCCGAAGGTTTTGACTCCCGTATCACGCAATTATTCTCTGTTCTTGTTTCGAGCTGTTTTTCTGACAGATCTAGATTATCATGACGTCCCCAAGTGCTTCCAAGGACAAGTTCTTCAAGAAGGTCATCAACCCTTACCTCGCGGAGTTGCTGCGACACCCTCAAACCATTGACATGCGTGATGGGTTGTTGCACATCCGCGATGTTGAGGGACCAAAGGGAACCAGAAGCGTGGAGACGAGGCTCAAAGCAATGGAGCAACAAGTTTTCAAGTGCCAGGGGATGGTAGAGCGTGGAATCAACGCTAGCCACACGATGCTCGCAGAGTTCACTAAGAACTACAAGCCGGATGCCAAGAACACCGAGGAGGCCATCTTCAAGCTATATGAGAAGATCGAGCACCTCCAAGCCCAAATCTATGACCTGCAAAACCAAAACTGTGAGTATGAATATAAATTCAAAAGAATGAGTTTGGCTGCAGATTTGAGGATTACGGAGACTCGATCATCCTTCTATGATGGTGAACCTATGCCTTGGAAGATGGATGACAAGCCCGCATCATCGACAACACCTCCACCTTCTTCACCAACCAAGGAGACATAATCACATGGGTATGGGCACTCCCCTTGGCAACTGCCAAGCTTGGGGGAGGTGCCCCAGTATCGTATCACCATCACAACTCCTATCTTTATCGTTTTTCTTAGTTCGATCCTATTAGTAGTATCTTGATCTAGTAGAATAAAGTTTATGGCATGATCTAGTTTTGAGTTTTGCTTTATGATCTCTCTTTGTAATCGAGTACGTGAGTTACATATAATAAAGATTAGTGTTGAGTTAAGGGCTTGATTATTTTGCCATGATCTTGGGTGAATAAAAGAAAAGAGAAAAAGAATAAAAAGAAACAAAAAGTTCATATTGATCTTATTGAGAGTAATGACTTCACATAGAAAGAGTATGATGATTAAAAGTTGTTGGGAGTTGGCAGACATAGCTTTGGTCATTGTTGCAATTAATAGGAACTAATAAGGAAAGAGAGGTTTTCACATATAGATATATTATCATTGACATCTTTTATGATTGGGAGCACTCATTAAAATATGACATGCTAAAGGGTTGATGTTGGACAAGGAAGACAACGTAATGAGTTATGTCTTTCTTATATATGAGATAAAGTATGTTGTCATGGATCCTCTAACTTGTTGAGCTTGCCTTTCCCCCTCATGCTAGCCAAATTCTCAGCACCAAGTAGAAATACTACTTGTGCTTCCAAATACCCTTAAACCAGTTTTGCCATGAGAGTCCACTATATCTACCTATGGAATGAGTAAGATCCTTCAAGTAAGTTGTCATCGGTGCAAAGCAATAAAAAATGCTCTAAATATGTATGATTGATTGGTGTGGTTGAAATAAGCTTTATACGGTCTTGTGATGTGGAAGTAATAAAAGCGACGGACTGCATAATAAAGGTTCATATCACAAGGGGCAATATAAAGCGACGTTCTTTTGCATTAAGATTTTATGCATCCGGCCATAAAAGCGCATGGCAACCTCTGCTTCCCTCTGCGAAGGGCCTATCCTTTATTATTATCTTCTACCTTATGCAAGAGTCATGGTGATCTTCACCTTTTCTTTTTTATTTTATCCTTTGGCAAGCTCAGCATGTTGGAAAGAACATGATATATATATCTAATTGGATGTAGGGGAGCATGAACCATCATTGTTGACATTACCCTTGAGGTAAAAGGTTGTGGGGCAAAACTATAAGCCCCTATCTTTCTCTGTGTCCGATTAAAACTCCGTAACCACAAGTATTGCGTGAGTGTTAGCAATTATGAAGGAGTAAATGATAGTTGAGTGTGTGGACTTGCGTTTTAGCTCTGACACAGACTCTTTCCGATGTTATGATAAATTGCAATTACTTCAATGTCTGAGATTATAGTTTGTCGGAGCCAAATAAGGTTTATGATTTATACTTTTGCATTGTGAATAGATCATCACTTGAACATAAGTAATCATATGACAAAATCTCTATATGTTGCTGTTATGAGAATAATCATGATGCCTTCATGTCCGTATTTTTATTTTTATCGACGCCTCTACCTCTAAACATGAGGACATATTTATTGTTATCGGCTTTTCGCTTGAGGACAAGCGAGGTCTAAGCTTGGGGGAGTTGATACATCCATTTTGCATCATGCTTTTATATCCATATTTATTGCATTATGTACTATTATTTCACTTTATGTCACAATACTTATGGCTATTCTCTCTTATTTTACAAGGTTTACATAAGGAGGGAGAATGCCGGCAGCTGGAATTCTGGGCTCGAAAAGGAGAAAATATTAGAGACCTATTCTGTGCAACTCCAAAAGTCCTGAAACTCCATGGAACATCTTAAAATAAATAAATAAAAATCCTCACCAAAGATGAAGGCCAGGGGGCCCACACCCTGCTCACGAGGGTGGGGGGCGCCCCCCCTAGGGCGCGCCCCCCTACCTCATGGGCCCCCTGGTGGCTCTCCGACATCCATCTTCTCCTATATGAACTCTTTTGATGAGAAAAAAATAAGAAGAAACTTTTCAGGACGAGACTCTGCCGCCACGAGGCGGAACCTTGGCTGAACTAATCTAGAGCTCCGGCAGAGCTGTTCTGCCGGGGATACTTCCCTCCAGGAGGGGGAAATCATCACCACCGTCATCACCAATGCTCTTCTCATTGGGAGAGGGCAATCTCCATCAACATCTTCACCAACACCATCTCATCTCCAAATCCTAGTTCATGTCTTGTATCCAATTCTTGTCTCAAAGTCCGGGATTGGTGCTAGTAGGTTGCTAGTAGTGTTGATTACTCCTTGTAGTTGATGCTAGTTGGTTTATTTGGTGGAAGATCATATGTTCAGATCCTATATGCATATTATTACCCCTCTGATTATGAACATGAATATGCTTTGTGAGTAATTACGTTTGTTCCTGAGGAGAAGGGAGAAGTCTTTCTATTAGTTGTCATGTGAATTTGGTATTCGTTTGATATTTTGATAAGATGTATGTTGTCTAGCCTCTAGTGGTGTTATGTGAACATCGACTACATACCACTTCACCATACTTTGGGCCTAGAGGAAGGCATTGGGAAGTAATAAGTAGATGATGGGTTGCTAGAGTGACAGAAGCTTAAACCCTAGTTTATGCGTTGCTTCATAAGGGGCTGATTTGGATCCATATGTTTCATGCTATGGTTAAGTTTACCTTAATACTTTTGTTGTAGTTGCGGATGCTTGCAATAGAGGTTAATCATAAGTGGGATGCTTGTTCAAGTAAGAACAGCACCCAAGCACCGGTCCACCCACATACCAGATTATCAAAGTATCGAATGCGAATCATATGAACATGATGAAAACTAGCTTGACGATATTCCCATGTGTCCTCGGGAGCGCTTTTCCTATTATAAGTGTTTGTTCCGGATTGTCCTTTGCTACAAAAAGGATTGGGCCACCTTGCTGCACTTTATTTACTTTTGTTACTTGTTGCTCGTTACAATCTATCTTATCACAAAACTATCTTTTACCACTTATTTCAGTACTTGCAGAGAATACCTTGCTGAAAACCGCTTATCATTTCCTTCTGCTCCTCGTTGGATTCGACACTCTTACTTATCGAAAGGAATACGATAGATCCCCTATACTTGTGGGTCATTAGCCTCCCTTCTTGGCACGACCCCGTCTCGAGAGAGCGCAACAACGACTCTCCTGTCACTAGTAATGCGGGCTCCAAGCTAGTATCGGCCTAGGTAATCAATAATGCCCTTTCCCATATAAGGGTAGAGTGGTTGCGCATGTAAGGTTGGGACAGTCGACAAATCTTAAATCTAATCCGTTTTCGAAAACACTCCCACACAACTTGCTCGGGTACACCACTTCTTTATCAAGTGGTAACATAGCTCACCATCTCCCTCGGGCATTAGTGGCACCCTACGGGGTTTTTGAAAAGTCTTTGAAAACAACTTGGTTTCCTTCACCATGCATATACCCGTCCCTTTTTGCGTAGCAACTACTTTAGCATCCTATCTACTCCCACCGGCATAACCCTCATAGGAAGGTAGGGTCAAGCACAATGCAAGTATCAACAAGGAAGTAATGAAGGCAACCCACCAAAGTTTTTACCATCTCATCATGATCCCGATGCAACAATAATAAAGTGCTATATGACATGCATAAAAAGGGTTTCATAGACGTGATCAACGGGCTGCTTGCCTGGTTCATTAGAGTCTTCAAATCTTCTAGTCCTTCTCGAAGTAATTCATCTACTTCATTAACTACCGTCGGAAACAAACACAATAAGCAACACAACAAGGCAAAACATAAAAGTGCTCTAAAAATATGAAGTTGACTTTTCTAGGACTTCTCTGGGTATATGAGAAATAACCAGAGTGATTTCATTAGAATTGGATCAGTGGATATTTCTGAACATTTCAATATGATGGAATAAATGGATTTAATGGATCTACAAGTTGTCCATAGAATGCCTTTTTATAAAAATGAGTAAAAGTACCCATAAAATCAGGCATGATTTTAGAAACATTTAGAAATTGGTTTCACTAGATTTGGATTCCAAATGAATATCCTATGGATTTTTGAAGTGGACTTATCTGGATAAATGTCCTATTTAAAGGATCCAGTGAAAACCAAGCATGGTAAAAATGTTCATTATGCCTCATTAAATAGATCTTGATTTATGGAGTCACTGAAAATTTGAATCATCAAATTTGGACTTTATTTGAATTCTCTAGAGAGTTTAGAAGCTATCTGGAAAAGAAAAAGAAAAGGAAAAGGGATTTACCCTTATCCAGCGCACCGGGCGGAAGATAGCAGTGGGCCAGCCCGGCTGCTCGGCCGCGTGGGCGACAGGTGCGACGTCGAAGGCGTATTCGCGGCGGTGCGCCTTCGAGCGAGGGAAACGAATCCGGCCGAAGCCGTCTCCACTTAAATGGATGGGCCAGCCCGCTGGGTCGCTGGCGCGTGGGGCCCAGCGATAGGCCGTCTTCATCCTCCCGCGCACGCTCCGGCCGTGGGGAGGAGCGGCTCCCGCCGGAGATTGCCGGGGCTACAGAGCGCCCCCGGTGATGTTCTGCCCATCGGCGTGACCATCGTAGAGAGGTTCTTCCAGCCATGGGTCACACGTATGCTGGGGAGGACCTGGTCAAGGAGAGCATCGTCTGTGGCGGACGCGGCCGACGACGATGGCGGACACGGCGCTCCGGCCGTCGGCTGGAGTAACCGGAGTGCGGGGAAGCTCGCGAGGGCAGTGGAGATGCAAAGTAACCCATAGGTGGGGAGGAGGGGGTCCGGACGACGAGAATTTAGGCGGTGGTCGGCGGCTCAACTCCGGCCATGGACGAGTTTGGAGGGCACGGGGAGGGGAGTGGGTTGGTCCAGGGGGTGCACGGGAGGAAGAGAGATCCAAATGAGTAGAGAGGGGGCTCGGGGTGGCCTTAAGTAGCCGACCTGTGGCTCACCATGGACGCGACGCTTGGGTGGCCGTGGCAATGGCTCGAGCGGCAAGGGGACAGAGCGAGGGGTTGTCTTTGGTGCTCGTGGGGGTGGAGTAGAGCCCCAGGAAGAGAGAGAGGGAGCGGGGCGAGCTCCGGGTGGAGCTACGAGCTCACACGCGCATTGGCGGGCTCGGGAGGCTCTAGGCATGCGTGGCATGGGCGGGACAGAGAGGGAAATGTGGGGGCCAGTGCGGTGGCGTGTTGCGGACGTCAAGGCACCTCAACTAGAGCAAGGGCGAGGCTCGAGGTGGACGAGGGACACAGTGTCAATGGTCGAACACCCTGCCAGGCGCTCCAGAGCGCATCTCTGGCCGGCATCCATGGCTTTTCTGCGTGCACCTGCGCGTCCACTTGTGTCTAGGGACTACAGGGGGAATAAACAAGAGGGAGGGAGGCTTTGGATGCTCTCGGACTTGCCAGGAGTGGGAGAGAGATGAGAAAGGGAGGGGAAAGTGGTTGTCCAGAGAAGAAATATGGGTCTCTGCCCCCCTTAATCATTGCTCCTTGGGCAGCAAAGCATGTAGTTGTTAGAGGAGGACCAGATGAGGCTGTGGGAAGAGTTTCATCTCATGGAGATTATTGGAAGGGGTTGAAACATGCATTTAGAGATTCTGCTAGAAGGTGTTTGATGGTGGTTTGAGCTAGTTGGGTTGCTCAACTTGCTTTGAAACTTCACAGGAGTAAGTGGCATTACAACTTAGTAGTGCCCACCAATTTTGAGGTCAAATGGAGAAAGTGGCCAATGCAACTTTTATAAACCCTAGAAATGGGCAGAAATAGTTTTGGCTGGATTTTATCATGCTATCTTGTTCTCCTTGATGCACCACTTGGTGTAGTGTCCTCATTTGGGATTTGAGCATGTCCACAAAACTTGAGATCAAAAGGAGACACTTGGCAATGTAGAGTTGCTCAAATTTGGTTTTGGACAAAAAAGGTTTGAGGCACTTTGATCAAATTATACTATTCTCCAACTTGTGTCACTTGGCCTAGGTGAATTATTAGACCATCTAACATGTGTACAAATTTTGAGATCATTTCGACATGTTTCATAGTGCAAAGTTGTTCAAACTTGGAAAAGGGCAGACATGGTTTTGAGGGGGTTTGATGATTTTTCTTGATCTTCAAGGCATGAGGCTTTGCAAGAACGTCAAATATGTCATATGTGACATGCTAGAATTTTCTTGGAATTAATGAAGAAATTTTCCTTTGTAAATATTTCAAAAGTTTGAAATATCCAAAATGGTTTTTAAGGGGTTTGACCAATAATTTGAACATGACCATGTGTTGAAACTCTTATATATGGAAAATATATGTCCACTGAGTTTCCCTGATCTTTCTCAAATATTTTTGGAGCTTTAAAATAATTTTAACCTATTAAAGACCATTTCTGGCCTTAAGAAAAAGCATTTAAATAAAATAGGAATATAACTTTTAAAATTATATTTTTGTGGTTTCTGGGTGTCCTATGTCTAATTGGAGTCAAATATAATTTTTGAAAGATTTTTCACACCCTTAATTAAGTACTTGTAGTTCAAGTCTCAATTCAGGGGGTTCTGGAAAACCTAATTTAGAAAATACTTTTTGGCCAAAATATTTTTACAAAAAATTATTTTTATGTCCTGCACACATGGCATGATCATTGGGCAAGGTTTTGGATCGATGATAAGGAATATAAGAGTTGGAGGATTTATTTGATTTTTAGAGCACTTGCAACCAACACACAAAAATCAAATCAAGCAAAGACCAAAACACTCAAAAGTTTTTGTCAAACCACATTTTATCATCATTTATTAGCTTAAGTGTTGTGGCATGAAAATCAGGGTCTGACAGTACCTTGATGGGCATGGTGTTGAAAAGGTCCTGTCCGCGAAGCGCGGATTGAATGAGGCCTTTGTGGACCTACTAAGAGGTTTCGAGGTTTGTATTGCAATATGTTCAATTTTGTTTTATTCACAAAATACACCTGTGTACAGATAGTAGCCCCTGAGCCTTTGATTGGCTTCCCGAGGGAGGCAATCAGAGGATCAAAAGAAATGCCCAAGGACTGACCTGATTAATTGGAACACAAGTTGTTTCTCCCCTGACGACTGCCCGGACTACGGATATTGTCGAGCTGCAGCGGAAGCTTAATGTGGCAGGGGATGACATTGTGTTAATCAATAGGCGTCTTGACGAGTCGCAACGTATGTATTCAGAGCAGTCCTTATACATACGTGTCTGTAATATAAGCGTGACGCTGAAAATTGCATACTGGGATATATATGGCTGCAGATGGTGCCGCCGCCGTTGAGATTCTTCAGGTGGAGCTGGCCCAAGCTAAGGAGGAGGCCCAGTTTAGTAATGCAGCTGCCGAAGAGGCATCGGCCGAGTTAAAGGCCAAACGAGCTGGTCGGCACCAAGATGCAGGGAAAATATCTGCGATGGCGCTCGAACTAAAGAATGCTACTAGCCGTTGTGAATTCCTTGAGAAGGCGAATAAAGCCAAAACGGTTGATCTTGACAAGGCCTTACGAGAGGCGAAGGAAGAGCGGCCCGAATCTAGAGCGACCCGTGAGGAGATCCAGCAAGATGGGGAGATTGCGGCTGGTAAGCCCTTTTTATTACAGACAAAGTTTGGCGATCCAAATTATGCTCAGCTTAACCAAGTGTGGAGCTCTCCAGACGCGTTTTTGGACATGCCGAAGAGTTCTTCCGATGCGGCGCCGTTTTACCAAGTGCAAGAGGGATATGCAACGGAGAAGCTTTTCTGGTCGCAGTTTAGTGCATCAAAACGCCCTCTGTTGCTGAATGAACAGATGTCCAAGTGGGCCGAGCTTCATAGGATATCCCGCGCTGCCATGAAGAACGTCATAATCCGGCTATGGCCAACTGAGCCTATTCCGAATAGCTACTTCGGCTTGGTGTGGCGGCTTGTTGATGCGGCGCCAGGTATCGACGCTGTTAAGCGGTCGTCATGCATTGAGGGTGCACGGATGGCCTTTGCCCATTTCAAGACAGGGAAGATGAAGGCCATCGATGTTGCAGTGAAGAGTCCACCCAAGGGCAATGACCATCATGCACCGGAGCATTATTTTGAAGACGTCTTAGAGGCTGCCCTCTTGATAGAGGGTGAATGCTCAAAAGACATTATATTCGAGTGAGGTGTATGGTAATTGTAAAAGACAATTTTATATTTAATCTATTTTTATGTTTTGCTCGAAAGCTTTTGTTCCTCCTGTGCGGCCGTTTTATATAATCTGAAAGTTTTCCAGTCGTCGGATTCATCCCCCTCGTAGGAAGTACGGGGGTGTTCGAAAAAGCATTTGATCACTCTTAACCCAATGTCTTGGTCCATGAAGGAGGTGACAATGCGGCGAACCAGGCAATCAGACTATAGGGCGTTAACACTTTCACTTAGCCATAGGACTTTTATGGTGGGTCTACGATATAGCCCCTGGCATATACACGGCTTATTTTTAGTAAGATGTGTTGAAAAAATGATCTGAAAAAGATCCTTCGTATGACACGAAGAGAATTGCTAAAGATTCCGATAAGTCGTCCAGTGGTTGACCAGCTCTCGCCGCATCATGATAGTCCGTTTTCGGCTTTCTCTACTGAGGTGCTTGACCAGATGAACCGGAAGCACAATCGCAGTAGTTCTCCCTTTACTACCCTAGCCGATAGAGCGGAACGTAGGGTAGCAAGCACAGGAGCCGGGCAACCCAACTATTGACCCAAGACATGATTCGGAGCTGATGCATATAAGGCCAAACTAGCGACGCCGAAGTACGCTATAAAGCTATTCAGACTTGCCGGCAACTCCTTTGTTCCCATACCGAGCCCCTGGCAGGTTATGTCGAGGTGTGTGTGTAAGACAACCACAAGAGCAAAAATTTGGATCGATTAGGAAAAAGTCAATACTGTGCACTGGCTACTTTCACTGGGAGCTGAGTGATATGCCAATTATTATATGGATAACAAAGCCGCAACTCTGGCTATTCGACATGCCAGGGGTCGAAGGCTAAGGAAAAAGGCACTTTACAGGCTCGAAATAGAGAGCGCGATCTTCAAAAAGTTATTTTGGACCTCCTGTCGCACGTCTGCGCCGCCTATCCTCGGTTAAGGGATTCCTTGACAGGAATAACCCTTGGGTGATTATACGAACCCGAACTCTGGTAGAGTCCTCGGGGTGACCGGCCCTTGAGCTACCTGTAGAGGAAAAAAAGGAAAAGGGCAGTTAGAAAAGTAGGGTTATAGGGGTTTGCAGGCCCACCCTCATTGTGGTTCCGCCGATGCCCAGGGTATTTCAAGTGCATAATTATGTATGCGTCGTACCCACTTCGAAGGCATATTAGGCGAACGGCGGAGGCTAAATTGCTAGTCCAATATGTCGAATGGAGACCGGCGGCATGATGGCGTGACAAGGCCGCTGTGTAGTTCGGCTGAGGTAGCCGTAGTATGATCTCCTGTACGGAGGGAGTGTTCCGTGCACTCACCTCTAGGGGTGTGTGTCGCGTATACCATGTTTAATGTTTTTGCGTCGGGGGGAAACTGCTTCTGGCCCCTGTTGTTCGGTTGGTGATCCTGTTCGTCGTTGCTATCGCCGGGCGGCCTCTTCCCCTTGTGTTCGGCATTTAACTTGCTGGCCTGTTTGAAGACCCAATAGCTTCTGTTGGTGTGATTAGCTGGTTTATTGGGGTGGCCATAGATCTGGCAGGGCCTATCCAATATTTTGTATAAATTGGATGGTCCGTCTTTGTTTGCCGTAAATGGATTTTTCTGTTGGCCGGGTTTGGGGACGCTAAATCCAGCATTGACCGTTGTGTCATGTGTGCCCTCATTATTATTGTGACGTTTGTTTTTATTGCGTCGTGGCTTTCCATTACCGTCCCGCACTTCGGAGGTTCCCGGATCGCTGGCGCTATTGCTTCTACGGGCGAGCCAGCTGTCTTCTCCCGCACAAAAGCGGGTCATCAGAGCGGTAAGGGCTGACATAGACTTTGGGTTTTCCTGACCGAGGTGGCGGGTAAGCCACTCGTCCCCGACGCTATGTTTGAAGTCCGCGAGGGCTTCCGTGTCCGGACAGTCAACAATTTGGTTCTTTTTAACTAAAAACCTAGTCCAGAGCTTTCCGGCGGACTCTCTGGGCTGCTGGACAATGTGACTTAGGTCATCGATATCCGGTGAGCAGACATATGTACCTTGAAAGTTATCACGGAAGGCATCTTCCAACTCCTCCCAGCTGCCAATTGAGTTTTCACGCAGACTGTTTAACCAGTGTCGAGCTGGTCCTTTGAGTTTTAACAGGAGGTATTTGATGGCATGAAGGTCGTCTCCGCGGGCCATGTGGATATGGAGAAGGAAATCCTCAATCCACACCGTGGGATCTGTTGTTTCATCGTATGATTCGATATTCACGGGTTTAAACCCATCTGAGGATTCATGCTCCATTACTTCATCAATGAAGTAGAGTGTGTGTGCGACACCTCTATATTGGGCCACGTCACGACGTAGCTTAGATGGAGTCCGTCTGCGGTTTTTGGCCCGGTCGTGACTAGACTTGTCACGTCCGAATAGGAAGCCGCCGTTGCGTGTCGAGGCACATCCTCGCGATCCATAGATCGATCTGGTATGGTCTGCTCTATTGTCCAGGTCCTGCCGAGGATCGTATGTATGATCTCAAGCTGTTTTATCTCTGAATTTTCTTTGGGTTGAGGCGGGCTGGTGTTCGGCTTGAGCTGCCGCTTTATCCCGACCACATGGTGGTTGGTTAACCGCATTGTCCTGACCGCGTGGTACAGGTTCCGGCGCCTCCTCATCGAATTGAGGTAGCAATCTGCGCTTCGGGTAACCCTTGGTTGTGCACTTGAGGCTGTATTCTTTAGCTATTAGGATGTCTGTCCATCTATCGTTGAGCAGGTCTTGGTCAGCTTGGAGCTGCTGCTACTTCTTTTTCAGGCTCCTTGCAATGGCCAATAGCCGGCGTTTAAAGCGCTCCTGCTCGAGAGCTTTCTCAGGCACGATGAAATCCTCGTCGCCGAGGCTCTCCTTATCCTCGGAGAGCGGAAAATAATTACTGTCCTCTGAGTCTTCGTGTATGGCCTGTTCATCAGGGCTATCATGCCCGTCTTCCTGTTCGTCCTGTTCGGAAATTGCCTCAACAGGGTCTTTGTTGTCTCCGGCATCGTCCGAGGTGTTGTTTTCTCCGGTGCCGGAATTGCTGCCTTTTGCACGATGTGACTTAGAGCGGCGCTGCTGACGCCGGCGTCTAGGCTGTGTCTCAGGAGGTTTATCCTCGACTGGATCTTCTTTGTCATCGTCGTTAGTTGTTTTGGATGTGTCCACCATGTACACATCGTATGAAGAGGTGGCCGTCTCGCGTCCAGTGAATGGAGGGATTTGATTTTACTCCTCATCAGCATCGTCGTCAATACCGTCGATGTCTTTGGAGTCATAATCGAGTGTGTCGGTTAAATCCTCGGCTGTGGCTATGAAGTGGGTGGTGGGTGGGAGGCAAGATTCTCCATCATCAGCCCCTAGTTCAATCCATATATAGTTCGGCCGTGAGTCCCCCGCCAAGGATAGGTTCTTAAATGAGTTTAGCATGTCACCCAAGGGCGAGTGCTGGAAGATATCTGCGACGCTGAATTTGAAGATCGATAAACGATCAAGTTCGGCGTCCGCGGCCTCACATGGTTCGGAACTTATGACCGGAGATGAGTCCAGAGTTCCGGTGGCACAGGTGTCGTGTGAGATCAAGTCTATGCGCGGCTCCAACGCTAGGGAATCTGTGGCCTTCGTGGCGGGGTTGATCTTCCCATCCTTGGATGGCGATGTTTGCTCTAGATCTAAGGCCAGAGCGGTTACAGGAGCTATCTCCTGGATGCGGTCCGATGACAGATTTAGGTCATGTGCATTGGGGTGACCGGGAGTGGTTGCCGCGGTCTCGAATCTGGTGAAGATCAAGTCTCCACAAATGTCTGCAACGTAGTTCAACCTGGTGGCCAGGGGCGTAGCTATCGATCTGCTCCAGATGGCCAAGCGAGTTGGCCCGTAGTGCGAAGCCGCCGAACATGAAGATCTGTCCAGGTAGGAAGGTCTCACCTTGGACAGCATCGTTGTTGATGATTGAAGGGGCCATCAAACCTTTTGGGGATGGCACAGTGGAATTCTCATTGAAAGCGCCAATGTCGGTGTCAAAACCGGCGGATCTCGGGTAGGGGGTCCCGAACTGTGCGTCTAAGGTCGATGATAACAGGAAACAGGGGACACGATGTTTACCCAGGTTCGGGCCCTCTCTATGGAGGTAATACCCTACGTCTTGCTTGATTGAACTTGATGAATATGAATATTACAAGAGTTGATCTACCACGAGATCATAATGTCTAAACCCTAGAGGTCTAGCTTGTATGGCTATGGTAATGAATATCTCTCTCCTCTAGACAAAGTCCTCCGGTTTATATAGACACCAGGAGGATCTAGGGTTACACAAGGTTTCTTACAAAGAAAGGAATCTACATATTTGGTCGCCAAGCTTGCCTTCGACGCCAAGGAGAGTCCCATCCAGACACGGGTGCAGTCTTCGGTCTTCGTGTTCTTCACAGCCCATCAGTTCGACCCATGGCTAATAGGACGGACGCCCGAGGACCCCTTAATCTAGGACTCCCTCAGTAATCTCTCTTGCTTGGTCTGGTCTTGGATATTGCAATCTTGATGTTGGGCCTATGCACAGTCCGGGCAACAGACCCAGGGTTTGTTGCACCGACAGGAGCCCCCGGGCCTTGTCATGGGAAACCACAGCCACCTATGGCGCCATGAGCCCCTTTTCGTTCGGCGGGGGGATGGGCACGTTGGACAAAGAGTGGAGAAGCATAACATAGCACGGAGAAGATCACATGGGCAGTTTTACCCAGGTTTGTGCCACCATGAGACGTAAAACCATACTCCTACTTTGGTGTATTGATGGTGGATAATGGTGGAGAACGTAGCGCTCTTGCCTGGCAAGGTTGCCTCAGGGCGAGAGTGGCTATGCGCGTATGAATGTGCAAGGGTCCGAATCCTTTCTACGGTTGCCATGGGCCTCCTTTTATAGATCAAGGGGTCACCACAATGGCAAACCAGTCTTTTACACACTGATTAGATAGCAAACAGTGTTATCATATCTAACTCTGCAGGCAGATAGAGCGCATTAAATGCGCCTCTCAGTGTCACATCACAGCGTGCCCGGCAACCCCTGCCAGGCTGTTTTGCCAGCTTCGCGCCTGCTTGCTTGACACATCTCAGGGTGGGTGTCATATGGGGGTGTTTTCTATAGGAGGTGGCTGCCATGTGGCAGGAAGCAGCCACTTAGTCACTTAGGGGATTGACACTGCACCGATAGATGACTTGTGTCGCTGTGATGTGGTGTGGTGGAGTGGTTTGCCTCCGCAAGCCCCAGCAGGCCTGCCGGGGCGATCTGGAGGCTTGCTTCCGGGGTAACCCCGACCTCGCCATGCTTGCCTGCCTAGCAAGGGAGGTTTTTCCCATAGTGATATCTTGCTTCTCCAGCTTGACTTGGTCTTCTTGATATGCACTTTGGTCCTTCAAAGGACTGACCTTAGGTACTTGGTCTGATCTTGGATGTTGTAATCTTGTCTTCGGGCCCGTGCATGGTCTGGGCAACGGACCCAGGGTTTGTTGCACCGACAGGAGCCCCCGGGCCTGGCCCGAACGCACCGCCGGGTGTCGTCGGGGTAGGCCCTACCTAGTGCACAGGCAAGGGCGTAGTGGTGGCTTGCCCTTTTGAGATCTTCTTTGCCTCTTCATTAACCTGAGCTTAGGTCAGTTTCCGGTTCTTCCGCGCATCATGTAACGTCAATTGAAGTGGGGCCAGTCTTGTAATGGCCCGTGAATGACTTTAACGCACGGTCGAGTAACTTCAATTCGCTTTTCCCACCATGCCCTTATCCTTAGCCACATATGTTGCATGCATCAAGTGGGGTAGGTAACGGAGCCGCGTGGTGCGGGAGAGCATCAAGGCTGGGGCCCGGCCTTCATGAATTGGTGGAGGTGGGCGACGATTATCCACGGAGGGATCGGATCTCAACCCTGACCCTCCTATAAAAGGATGGGCGGGGGACGAGCGGAGGCACTCATCCTCATATCCTCCCTCTCATCCTCTCCTTTCTGTTGGTTATGCTGAAAGGGAGAGCCCGGGGCCAGGCCCCAGGTCTTAGCTCGGGGTTGGCGATGTCGAATGCTTGTGCTGATGCTTGGGAAGTGAGAGTAGGGTATGGTCACGCCTTCGCTGAGGTAGGATTCTTTTCTCACCTTTAGGCGAGCCTCGGGAGGGTGCGCGGGCGGTGCAGCGGTAGCACCAGAGGTGGCGACTCCGGTGTGCTCGTCGCCGGAACGCCCATGGCTTCAATTTTAGCAAGGGGCAACACAAACGACACCACGCCAAGGCCTGTAATGGACGCAGGGCGTGGTAGTTAATCGTGGCCTATTCCCCCTCTTCCCGCAGCGTTGGAGGGAGGTCGCAGAGGTGGTTTGCCATTGGTGAAGGAGGACCCTACCTCCCAGGGCACTGCCCATCCGGCGCATGTGAGAGCCCCTTGTCCTCATACATGCTTCCTTGACGGGCGGTGGCTCCTGATCTTCGGGCCGTCAAAGACGACCATGCCCTCTGTGGGGTTACCCGGAGCGCATGCCCCCCAATTTGGCTATCATGATGGGAGCTTCGAGGGTGGCGGTGTAACGCCCAGATAATCTTGCTACAGTAATCCCACGCTAATCATGGCACGTCATCCCGATTACTGTTGCTATCCTCGCAGTAATTCGAAACCGTTCAAATTCAAAATTCAAATTGATAAAAACAATAAAAGTTTTCAAAATTTAAAATAAAATTGTTCGGTGGTTGACGAATATTACAAGGGTAATTATGATGCAACAAACACCTTTTTATAAAATGGCTAAATGATTTTAAATAATCTAAAAACAGAAAAGAAAATTAATAAAAGAAAAGAAAGAAGAAAAAAAAAGGGGGAGAGGGGGGGGAAAACCCCCTGGCCCAGCCAGTTCCCCCACCCCACCTGGCCCCTGGCCTGGCCCAACTTTCCCCCCCCCTTTGGCCGGCCCATCGGCCCAGCCGCCCCGGCCACTTACCCCCCACCCCCCCGCGGCCGAACCCTAGCCGCAACCACTCTCCCCCCCCCCAATCCCCTTTCTCTCCCTCGCGCCGATCCGGATCGGCCCCGCCCGATCCCGGTCCCCCCTCGTCCTCCCCTCATCGCCGGCGGCCCCGCCGCCCCGACACCGGTCGCCTCCGCCCCCCCTGCGCCCCTCGCCGCCCCGTCCGCACCTCCCCGACCTGCCGCGCTGGGCGCAAGGCCCCCCTCGCCGCCGCGGGGTCGTCCCCGACCCCCCCACCTCGACGGATCCCGTCGCCGTCGGTCGCCTCCCCGCCCGCCTCCTCGCCGGTCATCACCGCCCTCCACCGCGCCCGCCTCATAGACCCCACGGACCCCCCCTCCTTGTGAGCACCCCCCTTCGCCCTCTCTCCCCTAGGCCGACGCGGTCACCGCCTCCCCGTCCGCGGTCGACGCGCTCCGGCGCCGCCCGTTGCGCGCTCGCCGTGCTCCCCTCGACCGCGACCCCTGGACGCCCCTCCCCGCCCGGCCTCCCCGGTCCGGCGCCGTGGCCACTGGCCTCCCTCGCTCCTCCTCCTCCCCGGAACCCCCACCACCTCGCCCCGGCCTCGCTTCGTCCGCCCCGACGCACCGCCCGGCCACCGCCGCCTCCTTCCCGCGGCTCCTGGCCGCGCCCGCCAGGGCCGTCGCCGACCGGGGCCTTCCCTGCTCCCCGCCCCCTGCCGCTGTCGGGCGAGTCCGCCGACGCAGCTGGGCCTCGCGCCCTCGCTGCGGTGCCCTCGGGCACGGGTGCCCAGTGCCCAGTCGGGCTCGCACCCGCACCCGCACCGCCCTGCGCCCGTTAGGCCCCCTGGGGCCACTGACATGGGGGCCCCAACCCCAGAACAAAAAAAAAAAGAAGAAGAAGAAAAGGAAAGGAAAAGAAGTAAAGAAAAATAAATAAATAATAATAATAAAAATAAAAAGAATAATAAATAAATAATGAATATTAAAATAAATAAAAAAACAATAAATATAATTAATAAAATTAAAATGATTTAATAAAATTATTAATTAATTAATTAATTAATTAAGTTAATTAATCCGGTTTAATTATATTAATTAAATAGTTAAGTTTAATTAAACTATAATTAGATTAACCTAAACCCTAATTAATTTAAATAGAGAATGACAGGTGGGTCCCACTGGACCCACATGTCAGGGTTGACTCAGTCAACCCCTGTTGACTGCTGACGTCAGCATGACATCATGCTGACGTCATAAATACCTTTTTTCGAATTAATTTAATAAATAATTAAATTCCAAAATTATTAAAATCTTTTAAAAATCATATCTTTTAATCCGTAACTCGGATTAAAATATTTTCAACATGAAAGTTGCTCAGAACGACGAGACGATTCCGGATACGCAGTCCGTTCGTCCACCACACCCCCCTAACCTATCGAACCCGCAACTTTCCCCCTCCGGCTCCTCTGCCCGAAAACACGAAACACCGGGAATACTTTCCCGGATGATTCCCCCCTTAACCAGTACCACCTCATACCACGTTAGGGCACGCCTAGCATCGCTTCTTGACATGTCATGCATCGATATGCATCTGTTTACTTGGTATTCATTGTTTCTTCCCCCTCTTCTCTCCGGTAGACTACGAGACCGACGCTGCTGCTGCCCAGTTCGACTACGGAGTTGACGACCCCTCTCTCTTGCCAGAGCAACCAGGCAAGCCCCCCCCCCTTGATCACCAGATATCGCCTATTCTCTCTATACTGCTTGCATTAGAGTAGTGTAGCATGTTACTGCTTTCGTTAATCCTATTCTGATGCATAGCCTGACATTGTTGCTACACCTGTTGATACCTTACCTGCAATCCTAAATGCTTAGTATAGGATGCTAGTTTATCATCATTGGCCCTACATTCTTGTCAGTCTGCCTTGCTATACTATCGGGCCGTGATCACCTGGGAGGTGATCACGGGTATATACTATACATACTACATACTACACAGATGGTGACTAAAGTCGGGTCAGCTCGAAGAGTACCCGCGAGTGATTCACGGATTGGGGGCTGAAAGGACCTTTGTCCCGACGGCCCTCTGTGTGGATCTTTGTGGCGGAGCGACAGGGCAGGTTGAGACCACCTAGGAGACAGGTGGGCCTGGCCCTGTTCGGCGTTCGCGGACACTTAACACGCTTAACGAGATCTTGGTATTTGATCTGAGTCTGGCTACGAGCCTATACGCACTAACCATCTACGTGGGAGTAGTTATGGGTATCCCGACGTCGTGGTATCAGCCGAAGCACTTCAGACGTCAGCGACGGAGCGGCGCGCGCCGAATTGGACTGGAACGCCACTAGGCTAGGTCTGCTTTCGGCCGCCCACGCAACGTGCAGGTGTGCTCAGGGCGATGGGCCCAGACCCCTGCGCGCTTAGGTTTAGACCGGCGTGCTGGCCTCTCTGTTTTGCCTAGGTGGGGCTGCGACGTGTTGATCTTCCGAGGCCGGGCATGACCCAGGAAAGTGTGTCCGGCCAAATGGGATCGAGCGTGTTGGGCTATGTGGTGCACCCCTGCAGGGAAGTTTAATCTATTCGAATAGCCGTGATCTTCGGTAACAGGACGACTTGGAGTTGTACCTTGACCTTATGACAACTAGAACCGGATACTTAATAAAACACACCCTTCCAAGTGCCAGATACAACCGGTGGTCGCTCTACCTCAGGGATATGAGGAGGGGATCGCCGGGTAGGATTATGCTATGAGATGTTACCTGGAGATGCTACTTGGAGGACTTCGACCTACCCTCTTCTGCCTGTTGCAAGACGAAGGTGACCAGAAGCGTAGTCTTCGATAAGACTAGCTATCCCCCTCTTATTCTGGCATTCTGCAGTTCAGTCCACTGATATGGCCTCCTTACACATATACCCATGCATATGTAGTGTAGTTCCTTGCTTGCGAGTACTTTGGATGAGTACTCACGGTTGCTTTCTCCCCCCTTTTCCCCCTTTCCTTTCTTTCTGGTTGTCGCAACCAGATGCTGGAGTCCAGGAGCCAGACGCCACCGTCGACGACGACCCCTACTACACCGGAGGTGCCTACTACTACGTGCTGCCCGCTGACGACGACCTGGAGTAGTTAGGAGGATCCCAGGCAGGAGGCCTGCGCCTCTTTCGATCTGTATCCCAGTTCGTGCTAGCCTTCTTAAGGCAAACTTGTTTAACTTATGTCTGTACTCAGATATTGTTGCTTCCGCTGACTCGTCTATGATCGAGCACTTGTATTCGAGCCCTCGAGGCCCCTGGCTTGTATTATGATGCTTGTATGACTTATTTTATTTGTAGAGTTGTGTTGTGATATCTTCCCGTGAGTCCCTGATCTTGATCGTACACATTTGCGTGCATGATTAGTGTACGATTGAATCGGGGGCGTCACAAGTTGGTATCAGAGCCGACTGCCTGTAGGAATCCCCCTTCCACACTCCTTGGCCGAAGTCGAGTCTAGACATTACAAAAACTTTACTAACTTGGCTGTGTGCCTTACGGGCCCACGTCGCCATCGGGTGGTACTAGGATCTTTTACTCCTCGACCTTTGCTCTGGGACTCTGAACTCTTTTCTACTCGGGTTAAACGAAATTACTAACTCTAACATTAGGATCCCGTTACCACGTTCACCCCGAAGTTGGATAAGACATAGTTATTCTGTAGGATAGCATTTTGAATAGTGCCCGTGTTGTCATTTGACTCCATTGAAACGTCTTTGTTTTCAGATGGAACCCGCGAGGCAGGTCGTGCGCCACACTGCGGCCATTGGTGCCTCAGGATCACCTGCTGTGCTAGCTGATATGATGACCTATCTGGGTTATCGCTGGCACCCTGAGTACACCGTCTACGAGGAGTACCAGGACTTTAACCAGGAGCAGTACCGTGCCATCGTCCACCTCTACTCTCGGGAGTATGAGTCCACTACCGTGCTGCACACCGCTCATGGTGTTGGAGTGACCATCGAGATGGCAGTCCACGATGCGGCTCATGCTGCTCTGACACGTCTTCGTGGAGAGTACCAGGCATTGGACACTTCCCCTTTCAGGCACGTTCCTATCGCATCTGACGTTGGTGCGGAGGGATACTACACTGCCGCCTACTCCACCGTCACCCGAGAGCCGTTCCACCATCAGCGCCTGGTTCTGCATGCTGATGGGCTGGACCGAGCTAACAGAGCTCTTCGCCACGAGTTGTACACCACTCGTCAGCACCTTTACAGGGCTCTGACGCGGTTGCACCCCTTTGTCCGGTCTGGACAGCTGCCGCGTTCTGCGATCTACCCAGCCAGGACCGTGATGCCCCACGGTGTCGGATGGCCAGAGGTGGGAGGCTACTCTCCCGCACTTGGTCCTCTTCTGCCACCTGAGCGCCGGGTTCTACACCAGAGTATCCGCGGCCCCCAGGCCACTGACGTGGAGGACTATCCGTTGCCTCACTACCAGCTGTCAGGTTACAGCTACCTTCACAGTACCTCCTGGGACTGATGTAGTCTTGCTCATTAGTCTTAGATGCACTCGCGAGCCTGCGTGCCGCCTATGATGACTTAGTCTATGTACGGAACTCTGTGTACTGAACTCTATGTCCGACCCCTTTTGTAAGTTATGCCGACTATCTATGTGGTATCTGTCGTGCTCCTTTCATTATGCATGTTTCATCATGAATGACTCTTGTCTATGCTAATTTCTCAATACTGAACTACCCCTGTTATATATTAGCAGGATGGTTAGACCAGCTGGTCGTGGTCGTGGTGGCAACTTCCCACCACCGCCTGAGTACATGGCTGGTATGATCCAACAGCTTGAGATGAATCGCCAGTTCATGGAAAACATGATGGCTCAGTTTCCTCGCCCCAATATGAACCAGCATCCAAACACAACAACTCTGCAGGATTTCATACGCCTCAACCCAAGTGTGTACCGCAGCTCAACCCAGCCGCTGGATGCTGATGACTGGCTCCGTGACATCACCTATGAGATGGAGTCTGCTGATGTAGCCCCTGCCAGCTATGTCACTTTTGCTTCCTTCTTCCTGAAGGGACCCGCAGCTCAATGGTGGGACAGCCATAGGCGTACTCTGCCAGTTGGGACAATCATCTCCTGGCCAGACTTTCAGGCTGCCTTCCGTGCCCGCTTCATTCCTCAGGGAATCATGGACAGGAAGAAGCGTGAGTTTCGCAACCTCACCCAAGGCAACAAGACTGTTGAAGCTTATCAGCGGGAGTTTCTGGACTTGTCTCGCTATGCTGAAGAGGACATTGCAACTGATGCACGTAGGCAGGAGAAGTTCCGTGACGGCCTTCAAGCTGACATCAAGCTCGCACTTCTAGTGCACGACTTTGCTGACTTCGCCACCTTGGTGAATAAGGCCATCAATGTTGAGACTGGTCTTCAAGAACACCATAGCTCTCAAAGGCGCAACCGTGACACGGGCTCATCTTCGGGCCCGCCCTCGCAGAAGCGTAAGATATGGATCCCGAACAGCATGTACCGTCCAAATGCACCAGCCCCAAGGCAGTCTTACGCTGCACCTCGTCTGCCTACTGCTCCAACTAGGCTGCCAAGGCTACCAGCTCCGCCACCCCAAGCTCCTGTTCCCACTCCCAATAATGGCCTGTGCTACAAGTGTGGTCAACCAGGTCACCTTGCCAGGAACTGCTATCAGAATCAAAAACAGAATCAACTGGCCCTTCCAGCTACTGGCCGTGGAAACAACCAGGCCCGCAACAACATTGCCAAGTCTTATGGCCGTGTTCATGCCAACCACATTGATCTGAATGAAGCTCAAGACCAGCCTGCTACTGTGATGGGTACACTCCTCGTAAATTCAGTACCAGCATCCGTTTTATTTGATACAGGTGCATCGCATTCATTCATGTCAGAAGAATTTGCATACAAGCACGATGTTAAATTTGAGCAGATGAACACTTCGGTAGTGGTAAAAACCCCGCGGGACAATGTCAGACCTCCATGGTTGGCATTGACGTCCCTGTGGAAATCGAAGGGTTGGAGTTTCGTGCCTCGCCCATTATACTGAAGTCGTCTAACATTGACCTCATTCTGGGAATGGATTGGTTAAAGGCGCATACTGCTTCTATCGTTTGCGCCACTAAGACCGTCCATCTGCTACACCCTTCTGATGAAATAATTAGCTATGATGCTCATCTGGTTCGGAATGCCGAGGCCAGGCTTTATGCCTTAAACGCATTGAACGTTGCACCACTCAAGGGCATTGAAAACATTCCCGTCGTGCGTGAATTCCTAGATGTCTTTCCTGAAGAACTCCCAGGGATTCCCCCTGCTAGAGCTGTCGAATTCGTCATCGACTTGAAACCAGGCACCACTCCTATAGCCAAGAGGCCCTACAAGATGCCGCCGCATGAACTCCTTGAGCTTAAGGAGGAAATCGATAAATCTCTTCAAAGTGGTTTCATTCGCCCAAGTTGCTCTCCTTGGGGAGCACCTTCTCTCTTTGTCAAGAAGAAAGATGGGACAAACCGATTGGTCCAAGACTACCGTCCTATAAATCAAGCTACCATTCAGAATAAGTATCCTCTTCCTCGGATCAATGATCTGTATGATCAATTGGCTGGATCATCAGTGTTCTCTAAACTCGACTTGAGGTTGGGTTACCACCAGATCCGTGTTCGTGAGGAAGATATCCCCAAGACCGCCTTTGTGACTCGTTATGGTTCATACGAGTACACCGTCATGTCTTTCGGCTTAACCAATGCTCCAGCCACCTTCTCTCGCCTGATGAACTATATATTCATGGATTACCTCGACAAGTTCGTCGTGGTTTATCTGGATGATATTCTGGTATTTTCCAAGAACGAAGAGGAACATGCTGAACATCTTCGCCTCGTGCTGGAAAAGCTACGAGAGCATCAACTTTATGCCAAGTTCTCCAAATGTGAATTCTGGCTTCCCGAAGTAACCTATCTCGGGCATGTCATCTCTAAGGATGGTATTGCCGTCAACCCTGAACGAGTTCAGGCTATTCTCGATTGGACTCCTCCGAAGAACGTTAAGCAAGTCAGAAGTTTTCTCGGTCTCGCCAGCTACTGCCGTCGATTCGTCGAGAACTTCTCCAAGATTGCCAGGCCTCTGACTAACCTATTGCATAAGGGCGTCAAGTTCCAGTGGACAGACAAATGTCAGGAAAGCTTTCAAGCACTCAAAGACAAGTTGACTTCTGCCCCAGTACTAGCTCCTCCTGATACTAAGAAGGACTTCGTCATTTACTGCGACGCTTCCCGTCAAGGACTAGGCTGTGTTCTAATGCAAGAGCGCAAAGTGGTTGCTTATGCCTCTCGGCAATTGCGCCCTCACGAGGAGAACTACCCAGTTCACGACCTCGAACTTGCTGCTGTCATTCATGCACTGAAACAGTGGCGACATTACCTGCTCGGTAATCGCTGCGAGATCTTCACTGACCACCAAAGTCTGAAGTATCTATTTACTCAGCCAGACCTGAACCTCCGTCAGCAGAGATGGATGGAGACTGTTGCAGATTTTGATTTGGGTATTTCCTATACCCCAGGCAAGGCTAATGTAATGGCTGATGCCTTGAGCCGCAAGTCTTACTGCAACCACCTCCAGGTTCACAAAGTTCAGCCCTCACTTGTTGAAGAATTCAGAAAGCTAAACCTCCATATTGTTCCTCCGGGTGCACTCGCTCCCCCTCCCCCGGAGTTCCGCAAGATGAATCTCCGTGTTGTTTCCCAGGGTTCCCTCTATACCCTGGCTGTTGAACCCGATCTCGTGGGCACCATAAAGACAATGCAGGGATTTGACTCTGAAGTCTACAAGATTAAGCAAGACCTCAAAGAAGGAGGTTCCTCATCCTTCACTATTGCTGATGATGGCGCCTTGTACTTCAAAGGCCGCCTAGTGGTGCCGTGTAAGAAGGAAAACCTGAATATGACCCAGGAGGTTATGAAAGAAGCTCATGATACGCCTCTATGTATCCATCCTGGTAGTACGAAGATGTATCACGACATCCGCCAGAGATTCTGGTGGTCTAACATGAAGCAAGACATTGCTCGTTATGTTGCTGAATGTGACGTTTGCCGTCGTATCAAAGCAGAACATCAAAGGCCTGCTGGAACTCTGCAACCTATATCTATTCCGGAATGGAAATGGGACCATGTCGAGATGGACTTCGTTACTGGATTCCCCAAATCGCAGAAAGGCAATGATGCTATTCTTGTCGTCATTGACCGACTTTCTAAAGTTGCACATTTTCTGGCTGTCAAGGAAACGATCACTGCTAGTCAGCTGGCAAACCTCTACATGACCAGAATTGTCTCGCTTCACGGTATTCCGCTGGTTATCAGTTCAGACCGTGGCAGTTTATTCACTTCAAGATTCTGGGCAAGTTTCCAAGAAGCTATGGGCACTCATCTATCTTTCAGCACTGCTTTTCATCCTCAGTCACAAGGGCAAGTTGAACGTGTCAACCAAGTTCTCGAGGACATGCTTCGAGCTTGTGTTATTTCCTTCGGCAAGAAATGGGAGGAATCTCTTCCGTATGCTGAGTTCTCTTATAATAATAGCTACCAAGCTAGTCTGAAGATGGCCCCCTTCGAAGTGTTATATGGACGAAAGTGCCGAACCCCTCTGAACTGGTCAGAAACTGGGGAACGTCCACTCTTCGGTCCGGATATTATCCAACATGCCGAAGAACAAGTCCGCATTATTCGCGAGAATCTCAAGACTGCTCAGTCACGTCAGAAGAGTCAGTATGACCGTCATCATAAAGACATGGTCTATCAACCTGGCGAAAAGGCCTATCTTCGCGTTACACCAATGAAGGGTGCTCACCGCTTCGGGATCAAGGGCAAGCTAGCTCCTCGCTATATTGGCCCATTCACTATTCTGGAAAGGCGTGGAAAAGTGGCATATCAATTGGAGCTTCCGTCGAACCTTTCTCAGGTTCACGATGTGTTCCATGTGTCACAACTCCGCCGTTGCTTCAAGGACCCCATCCGAGCTGTGGATCATGAAGTCCTCGAATTGCAACAGGACCTCTCCTATAAAGAGCATCCGGTCCGCATTCTCGACCAAGCTGAACGCCGCACACGCCAGAAGGCGATCAAGTTCCTCAAGGTCCAGTGGTCGAATCACTCTGAAGACGAAGCCACCTGGGAACGCGAGGATCGTCTGCGTGATGAATACCCCGCACTGTTTCCTTCTACCTCCTAAAATCTCGGGACGAGATTTCTTGTAGTGGAGGAGATTTGTAACGCCCGGATAATCTTGCTACAGTAATCCCATGCTAATCATGGCACGTCATCCCGATTACTGTTGCTATCCTCGCAGTAATTCGAAACCGTTCAAATTCAAAATTCAAATTGATGAAAACAATAAAAGTTTTCAAAATTTAAAATAAAATTGTTCGGTGGTTGACGAATATTACAAGGGTAATTATGATGCAACAAACACCTTTTTATAAAATGGCTAAATGATTTTAAATAATCTAAAAACAGAAAAGAAAATTAATAAAAGAAAAGAAAGAAGAAAAAAAAAGGGGGAGAGGGGGGGCAAAACCCCCTGGCCCAGCCAGTTCCCCCACCCCACCTGGCCCCTG